>NW_027514423.1:0-600000 GCF_048772815.1 Callospermophilus lateralis | reverse complement strand
TATGGGAATAGTAGGAGACCCTCAATGTTACACAAAATTACATATAAGAGGATTTGAGGGGAAATGGGGGGGAAACAGTGGAGAGAATTGAACAACAGCAGATGAGGTAGAGAGGGAAGATGGGAGGGGAGGGGAGGGGGGATATTGGGGGATAGGAAAGGTCGCAGAATACAACAGTCACTAATATGCTATTATGTAAAAATGTGAATGTGTAACCAATGTGATTTTGCAATTCATATTTGGGAAAAAAAATGGGAGTTCATAACCCAATTGAGTCAAATGTATCAAAGATGATATATCATGAGCTTTGTAATGTTTGGAACAACCAATAGAAATAAATAAATAAATAACGGTTTAAAATTGAGTGGGAAGAAATCAGCTAAAAATGGGTTGAGATGCATTCATTTTGCGAAGCAAAACTTTGTTTTGTTTAGTTGTAACTATCACAAATTTATTTTACCAGGAAATTGGCTTTTGAAAATGCACATAAATTGAGATTAAAGGATAATTCACCTACCTTCTTGAAAAATTCATAGCATTTCCTATATTTTTCAAATTTTATTTTTTCGTGAATATTTTGTCATGGACCAGGTCTAGTCTTAGGCTATTCTTCCAGAATACTACCTCATCTGACAAATTCGTACAATCTGTTGGATTGTTGTTTTCACCTTTTATTTAATAGTTTCTAGCTGATAATGTGTATTTTCTTTATCTTTATTTGTACGTATATACCCAACAATATCTTTGCATTTTATGTTTTACTGGGGAAGAGACTGATCAAAAGCTCTTTGTTATATGTATCAACAATCAGACATTTAGAGCACGCAATTATTCTTAATTTTGCATGAAAATATCTTTGTACTATTTTCTTATACAGATTTAGAATTATTAATATGTCCCTACTGTAATAAGTAATTACTTACAAGAAGAATTAAACAATTGACTTTATATCAATTATGAATATGAAAAGTACTAAAACAAGGATTTGGCAATTAATACACAATTGATAGAAATTGAAATCACAAGAAAGCCATTTAAAATGTCAGTGCATATGGTCCTTAAATAATAGGTAATTCAAAAAATTTTTTATTTCATAAGATTTAATATGCCGTATTACAGCTTAATGTGATATAAAACCTTAAATTATCAGTATTGATAAAAAAGAATGATACCTGTTTATTTAAATATGTTTATTTGATTTTCACTGTAAGATGTTAATTCTGGAAGTCTTGAGAATTAAGAAAGTTTTGGTCTATATTATTTTTAACAGGCTAATCAAAGTACTTTTAAATATATATATATATAATATGTAATGCCTATGCATGAATATAGATACATATGTATAAAAATGTATTTTAATATATCTATCAGGTGATTATAATTATTAAATTTTCTCAAGAAAAAAACAATGACTATGAAAAACAGTCTTAAATTTAAATTTCATAGCATACTACTGTTTGTAATGACATGAGAGAAAAACAGATATGAAAGGAAAACGAAAAAGGAAGAGAGAGAAGGGGGAAAATGAGGAAGAAAGTGAGTAAAGATGAGGGAGAGGCGTGTTCGATGTAAAGATAAAAGTGGAGGGGCTGGGTTTGTGGTTCAGTGGTAACATGCTTTTCTAGCATGTGTGGGACACTGGGTTCTATTCTAAGCACCACATACAAATAAACAAAATGAAGGTCAATCACAACTGAAAAAATAAAAAATAAAAAAGTAGAAATATTAGCAAAACTCCAAGCTTTTATGAATGTTAAATTTAAAAAAAAAATTATGTAACATAGCCTTATGTAATTTCTAGACTATCCAAAAGAGTCATTAAATGTTAGATTATTAGTGCAATAACTAAAAATCCATTGCTCTTTCTCAACATTCTGTGGCATGCTAGTGGTAAAATAAATTCTATTATAACACCAAAAAAAAAAAATCTAATATTTCTATAGTAACTGACCCAGTTTAATATCAAGGCTAGCAGATTCCTATGGGACATGATGTGTATTTTGACATTCATTTTTATTCAACACTGGAACATTACTATTTCTTCAGTTTATGCACATCATAGGATATATATTTCATCCACAAGTTCGCTAATTTATACGCATTTGTTTCACTTTCAGTCACTTCCTGCTTCAGAACACATGTATTTCTTATGTTTCTTGACTGCTCTTTTCATGAGACTTCTTTCCAAACACATTATTGTCGATTTCCATTATCACATTTGAAGCAAAACTCACACACCCGTATGATAAACCAAACCCTAATATTACCATTAGATGTACAACTAGCTGGAATGAATGATTGTATATCAATATAAGATTTCTTACTTAGTTTCAGATATCAATTAAATCCATTATTTAAAGTGGAACCAGTTATATTATTTATTCACAGTATGGTCTTTTCATGCATTATCTCTATATTCATAGACACAGGGTACACCTCTTTATACCCCCAATACTAATTAATACGTCTTCAAAATATTGCTCCCAGAAATGGTGGAAGAAATGCACATGTCACCTGATTTACATATACATTTTATCACAGTAATATTCTGGACACAAACAGCAAAGGTGACACTTATGATTTTACCAAACCTAAATGGAAAGTGAAGATGGATTACTAAAAACATCCATGTCCAGGTTGCCTAATGCTCTCAAATGAGAATCCTATTCTTGACTACATATTTGTTTCTTCCTAAGATTATATATTCAACCTCAAGCCCCTTGAAAATGTCTAATCTTATCACTCACTTTATCATTTGCCTGATTTCCTAATGTCTCTATTGATATCTGCTTTCCTACATATTTTCCCCAGATTATCACTGTGACTGACTCTTCACATGTGCTCACATTTACATTCAATCTCTACCAGAAGCCCTATTGCTAAAGAACTTTTGGTCCAAATGCTATACTCACTCTTCGTTCTAAACCTACCGACTATCTTTCTAATAATACCGACTATCCCTTTTTGTCTAGAAGTTCTCTTTGACATTCCATCATTCAAGGTACAAAGTCCTATGCCATTGAACATCGATTTATCTGAGACATTTCTGCAGAACATAATTCAAAGCTCAGTATCCCAATCAAGGGCCCAATGCCCTTCTGGGCTTCAAATCTTACCTAGATTACTGTTTTCATTCTTATATTTCACTTTTACATTCTTGTAAATATTACAGGTTCCCATTACCATTATTCATCCCGCAGAATGATTCAAATCGAACTTTTATTAACCGTAACCATACACTCTTCCCTCAATCAAACTTTACAGAAGAGCAGGGACAGAGTTGCTTTTACAATACAGGAATGTAGGGGGTTCTTAAACCTGCTGAGATCCTCAAAGGTCCATGCAGAAATGATCCCTGGAGAAGATGTAGGCAGCTATGAAGGAGTTGAGAGAGCAAAAGTCATCTTGCATGGCAAACCCCCTTGTCAGAATGAAGGGATGTGTCTGAATCAGTCTCTCTATTCTAAATGTAGAGAAGATGGACCAAGCCAGGCCTGTGTGGGGAGATGTTCCCAGGCGCCTATGTTTGATATACCATTCTATCTTGTGAAATTGTCACCGAAAGTAGGGGCAGCCTCTATCTCATGGGACCCTTGGAAGCAAATGTTAAATCAAAGTGATTGCCAAGGTAGTGACCTCATGCAGTTCCTGAAGAAAGTGACCTACCTCACTTCCTTGGTGATGTAACTCTCTGAACTTGGAATCCAAGATGCCAGGCTCCCAGAGCCAGTCCCAGTCCCAATCCCAGTGGGCTCACTTGTTTGGATGTACCAAGGACAGAGTCAGTATTTCTTGGTATCTACTGCTGTGAGGATTGCCAAATGCCAGGACAGATCTGAAGAGGGGCCTTTCCTGAGAAAGCAGGTAGTGGCTCACCGCTGGCTCCTGAGAACTTCACAGAGTTGGCAAAGGAGACAGATCTGAGACATGACAGGACATTTCATTGGAACATAATATGGCCCAACAGACAGAGGACACTCCAGATAGAGACATACTTGCAGGAAGGAGATGCCTTTGTGAGTGTGAGTGTCAGTTTGTGGTTTGTCTCATATTCTGAGAATAGGTAGGAAAGACAGTTTGTTTGATTTGGAATAGACTGTTTCTAGTAAGTTTTTTGACAAGGTGAGTGATTCTATATCTGTGTATCCCACTGTGTCCGTGGATGTAGACATTAGAAAAGAGAATGCATCAATGGATATGTCCTGTCTAGTAGAAAGCTTCCCAGCATTCATCCTGCCCAATTTATGAATGAACTGCAGCTTGCCTTATGGATGGACAACACCTACTATCTTCCTAAGTTTCTGTTTTCTTCCTGAATTCTGGCCACTCTGCAGAATAGGCTCATGGTTTTGTGTCCAAGATATGTACCACCTCCAAGCTCTGTGACATGCCCATGTACTGGATAGAGGTAAGGAATGGGAACATCTCAGAAAACTCAGATATCAGTGTGACCAGGAAATTCTCAGTGGAGAAACCTTGCTTTGGGCCATTCTCTTACCTATGTTTCTGTTGCCCTGAATGTCAGGAAGGTCTTTGCCTCAGGCCACATCTTTGTGAAGCCTGAAGAAAACAGTTTTCAAATGAAAATGAATGGCCATCTCCTGTGGCTCTTTGCTTAATTTCTTTGGAAAGGGATGTGTCTTAATCAGCCTCTTGGACCTGTGTGAGGTTGTGGCTTAGATTCTCAGCACCTGATGGATCTAAAGAAAGATCCCATGTGTGCATCCAAACCAAAATGGCAAAAAGATCCGTAATGGTAGATGAAGTGTCTTGCCTTCCTTTGTTAGGTTCCTGACCTACATCAAGTGAGAATAGGGATCCTTTGGGTCAAATGAAATCTTCAAAGCCCTAAAGAAGTGCTTGGGTTTTCTCATTATTCCAAATCACATAAAGAATCTATACCTGACAGGCAGTAGGCTTCAAAATGGAGAAGCAGAGCAGTATTAACTGCAGTCCTATTTTATCACTCCTGCTTCAAATGCAGGGTGTCCAGGCCCCCATGACTTTAGGTAAATTAGGGGTAAGAGAGCTTATTTTGGACACTAACACATACCCCACTAGACTCTGACTACTAATCCTAACATGATGGAGAGTAATAACCAAAACAGAATAGAAATACAAGCAGTTCAGAGGAGTCATGTTGTATAATTGGACTTGCCTTTTGCATTATATAGGGTAGGAATTATAAATCTAGTCAATTTTTAATTTTTAATTAAAACAGTTCTCCATGTGTTTTTAAAGTTAACAAATATGTGAATTCCTGTCTCCCTTTCTCTGTGGCCTATTCAGCACATGTGTTTTTATATGCACATATAGAATCCTACCTGGTATCACATGTACATACTTGACAGGTTGCTGACTTGGCAGATGGAAATTGTGAAAAGAGATCACTCCTCTTAATGCTGTTGGAACTGAAAATTCAAACTATTGGTGACCTTCCTAGCTGAACAAAATTATATATAAATCCATGTTCAGTAAAAAGTATATTTTGGGATGTGTGGATTATATATATTTCATGATAAATTTTGATTGGCATATATATTGCTACATTTTAATGTCTGTGTGAGTGTGTGTGTGTGTGTGTGTGTATATATATATATATATATATATATATATATATATATATATATACACTCTCCAGATTTTTGAAAAAATGAAATATATGTGTCTTATTATACACTCCCTAAATTTATTCATGTTCATGTATGTGGATTTATTATCAACTTTTCACAAGATTATTCTCAGAAATATTTATCCACCTGAAATACATATTTGTTTCCTAGTACTGAAAACTAACTTCAGTGAATGATGCATACAAATCCTAATATTTCTACAGTTACTGACCAAGTTTAAGACCAATGCAAGTAGATTCCTATGGGACATGACATGTATTTTGATGTTCATTTTTTTTCAATACTGGTACATTACTATTTCTTCAGTTTATGCACATCATAGGATATATATTTCATCCACAAGTTCGCTAATTTATATCAATTTGTTTCACTTTCAATTACTTCCTGCTTCAGAACACATGTATTCCTCCATGTTTCTTAACTAGTCTCTTCATGAGACTTCTTTACAAACACATTATTTTCGATTTCCATAATTACTTTTGAAGCAAAACTCACACACCCTTAATGACAAACCATAACCCTAATATTACCATTAGATGTATAACTGATAGGAATGAATGACTGTGTATCAATATAAGATTTCTTATATATTTTAAGATATCAATTTAATCCATTATTTAAAGTGGAATCAGTTATATTATTTATCCACAGTATCATCTATTCATGCATTATCTCTATATTCATAGACACAGGGTACACCTCTTTGTACCCGCAATACTAATTTATACATCTTCAAAATATTGCTCCCTGAAATGGTGGAAAAAATACTTATGTCACCTGATCTACATATACATTTTATCACAGTACTATTTTGGATACAAAATGCAAAGATCACACATATGTTTGTACAAAAGCCTAAATTGAATGGGAGCATGGATTACTAAAAATATTGATGTCTAGGTTGCCTAATTCTCTCAAATGTCCATCCTATTGGTGACTACATATTTGTTTCTTTGAAGATTGTATAGTGAATATCAACCCTGTTAAAATGTCTAATCCTATCACTCACTTTATACTTTGCCTGATTTCCTACTGTCTCTATTGATGTTTCCTTTCCTACATATTTTCCCCAGTTTACCTATGTGACTGACTCTTCACATGTGCTGACATTGACATTCATTCTATTACCGAAACCCTATTGATAAAGAACTTTTGGTCCATATCCTGTACTCACACTTCTTGCAAAACCTACTGACTATCTTCCTAATCCTATGGACTATCCCTGTTTGAGTGGATGTTCTTTTCTACAATCTATCATCCAAGGTACAAGGTCCTATGTCATTGATTATCGATTTATCTGAGACATCACTGCAGAACGTAATTCAAAGCTAAGTATCCCAATCAAAGGCCCAATGCCAATATGGACTTTAAATCTTACTAAATTTCTGTTTTCATACATATTTTTCAACTCTATATTCTTATATATATCACAGATTCCCAATACCATTATTCATCCAGCAAAATGGTTCCTAACCCAAAACAAACATGTAATTAACCCTAACCATAAACTGTTCCCTCAATCTACCTTTATAAAAGAGCAGGGACAGAGTTGGTCTTACAATACAGGAAAGTAGGGGATTGTCCACCTGCTGAGAACCTCAAAGGTCCATTCAGAATTGATCCCTGGAGAAGATGTAGGCAGGTATGAAGGTCCTGAGAGATCAAAAGTCATCTTCCATGGCAAACAACCTGGTCAGGATGAAGGCTTTTGTCTGAATCAGCCTCTCTCTTCTTAATGTAGATAACATGGACCAAATGAGGCCTGTGTGGAGAGCTGTTCCCGGGTGCCTATTGTTGATATACCATTCTAACTTGTGAAAGTGTCACAGAAATACGGTCAGCCTACATGTCATGGGAACCTTGGATGCATGTGTTAGGACAAACTGGTTGCCAAGGCAGTAACCTCATTCAGTTTCTGAAAGAAGTTACCTCACCTCACTTTTTTGGTGATGGCACTTTCTGAACTTGGGATCCAGGAAGCCAGGCATCTAGAGCCTGTCTCAGTCCCAGGCCTAGTGGTCTCACTTGTTTGATTTAACAAGGACAGAGTCAGTCTTTCTTGGTATCTACTGATGTGAGGATGGACAAATGACAGGAAAGCTCTGAAGAGGGGCCTTTCCTGACAAAGAAGGTAGTGGCTCACTGCTGGCTCCTGACAACTTCACAGAATTGCCCATGGACACCAGATGTGAGATAGGAGAGGCTATTTCGGGGGAACATAGTATGGCCTATCAGTCAGAGAACACTCCGGATAGTCACAAACCTACTTGGAGGAAGGAGGTGCTTATCTGGCTGTGGGTGTGGGTTTGTGGTTTTTTTCTCATGCTCTGAGAATATGTCCGAAAGTCGGTTTGTTTGGTTTGAAGTAAAGTGTTTCCAGAAAGTCGTATGAAAAGGCGACTGTTTCTATGTCTGTGAATCTCACTGTGTCCGTGGTTGTAGACATTAGCAAAGAGAATGCATCAATGGATGAGTCTTGTCTAGTAGAAAGCTTCCCAGCATTCATCCTTCCCAATTTATGAATGGACTGCGTCTTGCCTTATGGATCGGCAACACCTGCTATCATCCTAAGTTACTGTTTGCTTCCTGAATTCTGGCCACTCTCCAGAATAGGCTCATGGTTTTGTGTCCAAGATATGTACCACCTCCAAGCTCTGTGACACGGCCATGTATTGGTTAAATGAAGGGCATGGCGAGCATCTCAGAAAACTCAGATATCAGTGTGACCAGTAAAGACTCAGTGGAGAAACCATGCTTTGGGCCTTTTCCTTACCTATTGTTCTGTTGCCCCTTGACCTTGTGTAATTCTGTGGCTTAGATTCTCTGAACCTGATGGATCTAAAGAGAGATCCCATGTATGCATCCAAAAGCAAAATGTCCAAAAGAGCAATCATTGTGGATGAAGTCTCTCTCCTTCCTTGGTAAGGTTCCTGACCTCCATCAAGTGAGAATAGGGCTCCTTTGGGTCAAATAAGTTCTTCAAAGCCCTGCAGATTCTAGCCCATAGGTGACTGGGTTTTCTCATGACTCCAATTCACATGAAGAATCTAAATCCCACCATCAGTAGGCCTCAAATTTAAGAAGCAGAGCAAAATAAACGGCAGGCCTATTTGATCACTCTTAGTTCACAGGAAGGGTGTCCAGGCCACCCTGACTTTAGGCAAATGAGGGGCAAGGGAGCTTATTTTGGACACTGTCTTGGGCTGCACCCCTCACGGAAACCTCCAGCCAGAGGTTATGATGAGTGTCTGTATGGAAGAAAATGAGGGCCATGTGGGAGTGTTTTGGTTTTAATTGTAGTCATTTTTGTGGCGGTTAGTAGAGATGACATGGTCCACCTTGGCTTGAACTTTGGTGGGATTCCGCATAAAGACTGAGTTCTCGTACTGAACTCAGAGAAGTATTGCCATGAATAGTGTTGGAATTTTAGGAGGCCACGCACGATAGTCGCCCTTGGAAACTGAGATCTAGGCCCAGGGTAGCTATTCACAGAGCACTGGAAATCTCAGCCAGGATATCACATGATTTTATTCTGAAAAACTTGGCAACCATTGTTGAGAGTCAAAACACACATGGACCTCACATTGTAGACCTCAATTTTCAAGGATTCATGTGACCTTTTGGCCACTCTTTGGGAAGCCTTTCCTGTGAGACATCTCCAGATATTTCATTGAAATGAGCTTCCTCACCATTTAATAGTTCCAGAATGCCTCCAACTTCATTCTTGAAAAATGGCTAGGTCAATATATCATGAAATTTTTAAAATTCCCGTGACAAGTTGGCACTGGAGATTCTTTGAATATCTTGTGGCTGGTCATGAGAATAACAGTCAGTGCCTTGATTGACTGGTTTTCATAAAAATTGTGCAGAACAGAGATGCCAGGAAGTTGGAGCCTCCTGAGGAGTGGGCCTAGAGCAGTGGTGGGCAGGTGTGTGATAAAACATCTGCGGTGTGGTCATGTGGATCTGCCTTTGGCTTCCAAATTGCTTGTGACTGATATGGTGCAGCCAGCAGTCCCTTCAATGTAAAGGCATCTTGTTATATGCAGAGGTTTTAGGGAAATATTAAGAATCAGGTTGCTATGGTCAAGGGGGCAACTATGTGGGATATAAGCCTGTTTGGTGCATTCTCCTGCAGACCCTGACCCACCACACGTGACAGAACTCCCTCACGCACAGAGTAACAGTTGAATTCTTTGTATTTCGTGAAACAAATACCAAAATCCCAGTGCAGCACCAAGAAACAACACGAAAAGTGGAGAATGAACAAATAGCTTCACAGGCCCATGTGGATACACTTAGCCCCCCGTGTCCACAGTTTACCTACAAAGAGAGTATTCAGGACTGCTGACTCATGTTCAGTGGAAAATAAGAAACCATGTCCTTCAGGTCACATAGATGAAGACCCTGATTTGATGGTTTCACTACAAACGAAGCTGAAGCTCCCGACAACAACATATATTCCAAGTGCCCAACCTCAGAGGCAGTTTCTCAAGAAGTCTTTAGGCCAGCAGAGCTCCATGTTTTTGGAATGATTACACTGTCCCTTACTTTTGGAATCTCCTCTACCTCCTCCAAGGTTGTGAACTCCTGAGCATATTCCATTCCAGATATTTATTCACAGATTTTCTAACTCTTCTCTTCTAATTGTGTCTTACTCTGGGCGATTGTAATGTCAAGGCATTGTTCTGGATGAGAGTGGGAAGATTTTTGTGTATCACATATTTACATACACATTGGATTCATTTTCCAATTTTCCTTTCAAAATACTGAATACCTCACACTAACACCTACCCTACTAGACTCTGACAACTAATCCTAATAAGGTGGAGAAAAATAAACCAAAAAAATAGAAATGCAAGCAGTTCAGAGAAGGCATGGTGTATAGTGGAATTGCCTTTTGCATTATTTAGGGTAGGAGTTATAAATCTAGTCAATTATTTGTTAAAATATTTCTCCATGTGTTTTAAAGTTAACAAATATGTGAATTCCTGTTTCCCTGTCTCTGTAGCCTATTCAGCACATGTATTTTTACATGCAATTATAGAATCTTACCTGATACCACACGTACATTCTTGTGAAGTGGCTGACTTGGCAGATACAAATTTTAAGAGATCACTCCTCCTAAGCGCTTTAGAACTGAAAATTCAACCTATGCGTGAGCTTCCTAGTTGAACAACATTATACATAAATCCATGTTAAATAAAATAAATATTTTTGGATCTCTGGATGATATAAATTTCATATATTATGCTATTTTTAATGTCCGTGTGTGTTTGTGTGTGTGTATGTGTGTATATATATATATATATATATATATATATATATATATATATATATATATATATATTCTCCAGATTTTTCAAAATATGAAATATGTGTCTTATTATAAACTCCCTTAACTCATTCATATTCAAGTATGTGGATTTATAATCAAATTTTCTCAGGAGTATTCTCAAAATATTCATTCTCCTGATATACATATTTGTTTCTTAGTACTGAAAACTAACTTTAGTGAATGGTGCATACAAATCCTAATATTTCTACAGTAGCTGACCTAGTTTAACATCAATTCAAGTAGATTCCTATGGGACATGATGTGTATTTGGATGTTCGTTTTATTCAACACTGGTACATTACTATTTCTTCAATTTATTCACATCTTGGGATATATATTTCATCCACAAGTTCGCAAGTTTATAGGCATTTGTTTCACATTCAATCATTTTCTTCTTCAGATCACATGTATTCCTCCATGTTTCTTGACTGGTCTTTTTATGAGACTTCTTTCCAAACACATTATTTTCGATTTCTAGGATCACTTTTGAAGCAATACTCACACACCTTTCATGATAATCCATAACCCTAATATTACATTTAGATGTATTACTGGTTGAAATGAATGATATTATATCAATACAAGATTTCTTATAATATTTCATATATTAATTCAATGCATTATTTAAAGTGGGAACAGTTAAATTATTTATTCAAAATGTGGTCTATTCATGCATTATGTCTATATTCATGGACACAGGGTACACCTCTTTGTACCCCCAATACTAATTTATAGCTCTTGAAAACCTTACTCCCAGAAATGCTTGAAGAAATGCTCATGTCACCTGATCCACATATACATTCTATGACAGTAATATTCTGGACAAAAAATGCAAAGGTCACACTTATGATTGTACCAAAGCCTAAAAGGAAAGTGAACATGGATTACTAAAAGCATCAATGTCCAGGTTTCCTAATGCTCTCAAATGTCAATCCTAATGGTCACTGCATATTTGTTTCTTCTTAAGATTATATATTCAAACTCAACAGTGTACAAAATGTCTAATCCTATCACTCACTTTATACTTTGCCAGATTTTTTAAAGTCTCTATTATTATCTGCTATTCTACATATTTTTCAAAGTTCATCATTGTGACTGAATTTTCATATGTGCTGACATTTACATTCACTCTCTAACTGAAACCCTATTGCTAGAGAAATTTCCGTCCAAATCCTGTACTCACTCTTCTTCCTAAACCTACCGACTATCTACCTAATCCTACCGACTATCCCTTTTTGACTGGATGTTCTCTTCCTCATTCATTCATCCAATGTACAAGGTCCTATGCCATTGTAAATGGATTTATCTGAGACATCTGTGCAGAACCTAATTCAACACTACGTATCCCAATCATGGGCCCAATGCCCTTCTGGGCTTCAAATCCTAGATTTCTGTTTTCATACATATATTTTACCAATATAATTTAATAAATATCGCAGGTTCCCAATAAAATTATTCATCTCTCAAAATGATTCCTAACAAAATCGAACCTGTTATTACCTAAACCATACACTGTTCCCTCAATCTAACTTTATAGAAAAGCAGGGACAGAGTTGGCCTTACAATACAGGAGTGTAGGGAAACTTCCACCTGCTGAGAACCTCAAAGGTCCATGCAGAAATGATCCATGGAGAAGATGTAGGCAGCTATGAAGGACCTGAGGGAGGAAAAGTCAACTTCCATGGTAAACAACCTGGTCAAGATGAAGGGATGTGTCTGAATCAGCCTCTTTCATCTTAATGTAGAGAAGATGGACCAAACCAGGCCTGTGTGGAGAGCTGTTCCCGGGTGCCTATGGTTGATATACCATTCTAACTTGTGAAAATGTCAGAGCGAGTAGGTGCATCCTCCATCTCATGGGACTCTTAGAAGCAACTTTTAGGACAAAGTTGTTGTCAAGGCAGTGACCTCATTTAGTTCCTGAAGGAAGTGACCTCACCTCACTTCCTTGATGAAGGAACTCTCTGAACTTGGGATACAGGAAGTCAGGCACCCAGAGCTAGTCCCAGTTCATGTCCCAGTGTTCAAACTTGTTTGGATTTTCCAAGGACAGAGACAGTCTTTCTTGGTACCTACAGATGTGAGGATAGCCTAATGCCAGGAAGGTCTGAGGAGGGGCCTTTCCTGAGAAAGAAGGTACTGGCTCACCGCTGGCTCCTAACAGCTTCACAGAGTTGGACACGGAGACCAGATCTGAGACAGGACAGCCCATTATGGGGGAATATGTTATGGCCCACCAGTCAAAGGTCACTCCATATTTTCACAGACCTACTTGGGGGTCTGTGTGGGTGTAGGTGTGGGTGTGGGTGTGGGTTTGTCATTTTGTCTCATGTTCTGAGAATAGGTAGGAAAGTCGTTTTGTTTGGTTTGGTGTGAAATGTTTCTAGTAAGTCTTTTGACAAGGCGAGTGTTTCTATGTCTGTATATCCCACTGTGTCCGTGGTTGTAGACATTAGAATAGAGAGTGCATCAATACATATATCCTATCTAGTAGAAATCTTACCAGCATTCATCCTGTCCTATTTATGAATGGTCTGCGGCTTGCCATATGGATCGGCCACTCCTAATATCTTCCTAAGTTCCTATTTTCTTTCTGAATTTTGGCCAAACTCCAGAATAGGCTCATGGTTTTGTGTCCAAGATATGTACCACCTTTAAGCTCTGTGACATGGCCATGTACTGGATAGCTGAAGGCAATGGTGAGCATCTCAGAAAGCTCAGATATCAGTGTGACCAGGAAAGTCTCAGTGGAGAAACCCTGCTTTGGGCCTTTTGCTTACCTATTGTATTATTGCCCTGAATGTCAGGAAGGTCTTTGCCTCAGGCCACCCCTTTGTGAAGACTGAAGAGTTTTCAAATGGAAGTGAATGGGCATCACCTTTGCCTCTTGGCATAATTGCTTTGGAAAGGGATGTGTCTGAATCAGCTTCTTGGCCCTGTGTGAGGATGTGGCTTAGATTCTCAGCACCTAATGGATCTAAAAAAATCCCATGTGTGCATCCAAAACCAAAATAGCCAAAAGAGCAGTCATTGTGGATGAAGTCTCTCACCTTCCTCTGTAAGGTTCCTGACCTCCATCTTTGAGAATAGTGATCCTTTGGGTCAAATGAGTTCTTCAAATCACTACAGAGGCTAGGCCATAGGTGCTTGGGTTTTCTCATGACCCCAATTAACATAAGGAATCTAAACCCCACAGTCATTAGGCCACAAAATGGAGAATCAGAGCAGTATTAAGGGCAGGCCTCTTAGATCACTCCTGGTTCACAGGAAGGGTGTCCCTGCCACACTGACTTTAGGCAAATGGGAGAAAGAGACCTTATTTTGGATACTGTCTTTGGCTTTGGCCCTCATGGAAACCTACAGCCTGAGGTTATGATTAGTGTCTATATGGAAGAAGATGAGGGCCATGTGGGAGTGTTTTGGTTTTAATTGTGGTCATTTTTGTGGCCGTTGGAAGAGATGACTGAGGCCACCTGGGCTTGAACACTGGTGTGATTCCCCTTAGAGACTGAGTTATGGAACTGACCTCAAAGAAGTATTGCCATGTATTGTGATGGGATTTTAGGAGGCCACACATGAGAGTCGCCCTTGGAAACTGAGATCAAGGCCCAGGGTGGCTTTCCACAGAGCACTGGGAATCTCAGGAAAGATATCACATGATTTTATTCTTAAAGAATTGGCAGCCATAGTTGCAAGTCAAAACACAAAAGGATCACACATTGTAGACCTCAAACGCCTGGCTTAATGTGACCTTTTAGCCTGTCGTTGGGAAGCATTGCCTGTTAGAATTCTCCAGAGATTTCATTGAAATGAGCTTCCTCTCCATTTAATGGTTCCTGAATGAATTAAACCCCACAGTGCCTCAAACTTCATCCTTGAAAAAAGGCTAGATAAATACCATTCAATTTTTGAAATTCTCATGAACAGGTGTCAGTGGAGAACCTTTGGATGTCTTATAGATGATCATGAGTGTACCAGACAGTGCCTTGATTGACTGGGTTTCATGAAAATCGTGTAGAACAGAGATGCCAGTAATTTGGAGCCCGATGAGTATTCGGCCTAGAGCAGTGGAGTGTAGGTGTTTGTTAAAACATCTGTGATGGGGTCATGTGGATCTGCCATTGGCTTCCAAATGGTTTGTGACTGACATGGTGCAGCCCCCATACCCTTGTATGTAAAGGCATCTTGTTATACGGAGAGGTTTCAGGGCAATGTTTAGAATCAGATTTCTATTGTCAAGGGGGCAAGCTATGTGGGATAGAAGCCTGGTTCGTGCACTCTCCTGCAGACCCTTAACCAACACACGTGACAGAACTCCCTCCAGCACTCTGTCCTAGTTGACCTCCTCGTATTTCATGAAGCAAATACCAAACTCCCAGTGTAGCTGCAAGAAACACCATGAAAAGTAGAGGAAGACCAAATGGCTTCAAAGTCCACACTGGGAGACACTTTGCCCCCAAATGGCAACAAATTACCTACAAAGAGAGAATTCAGCCCTGCTGCCTCATGTTTATTGGAAAAAAAGAAACCATGTGCTCCAGGACACACAGAAGCAGACCCAGATTTGATGGTCTCACTACAAAGGAAGTTAAAACTCCTGACAACAACATATATTTCAAGTGCCCAACCTCAGAGGCAGTTTCTCAAGAAGTCTTTAGGCCAAGAGAGCTTCATGTTTGTGGAGTTTTTACCATGTACCTTACTTTTCAAAACACCTCTACCACCTCCAAGGTTGTTAACTACTGAGCATTTTCCATTCCAGATGTGTATTCACAGATTTTCTAACTCTTCTCCTCTTATTGTGTCTTACTTGGGGTGAAGGTAATGTCAAGGCATTGTTCTGAATGAGAGTGGGAAGACTTTTGGGTAGCATATATTTGCATACACATTGGATTCATTTTCCAATTTTCTATTCGAAATACTGAATCCCTGACTGTCAGAGGTAGAAGGAATTCTCCTTCAAAGAATAGCCTGACACTTACAAGAAACAGCCACGAGGAGACATCCTGTCTGGGAGACATCCTGTAGCCATCTGTCTCCCTGAGACATCCTGTGCCCATCTGTCTTTCTGAAACTTCCTGAGGTTATCTCACCTTGTGAAGACATCTAGGAAGTGCCGATAAGAGAGATTTCCCACATCCAGCATACAAATACCCCTGTGTGAACAATAAAAGTTTGCAGCTTGATCAGAACTCCTGTCTTGCTGTCATCTCTCGTGTCTCTTGTCCCTTCATTCCTCCCTATCTAGGTTCGCTGCCCACGTTGATGTGTCCTGCCGGCCGGGACATCTGGCGCCCACTGACTGGGGCTCGAGCTTTTGATTGAGGGGGACCCCGTCCTCCTGGAAGATTTGGTCAAGCGGAGCTTGCAATAACCGCAGAAGACACCACCGAGAGACAGATCCAGGAGGAGGGTAGGGATGACACACGGTGATTGACCCACCATGGGGCAAGCAGTTTCGTCACATGATTTGTTTTTGTCAGGCTACAAGGAGTCCTTCCAGACATGGGGGCGCGTATTAAGAAAAAAGACTTAAATTTTTTTTCTTTTTACACATAAGAGAGCAGTGTCCATGGTTTCCTCTTGAAAGGACCATTGATGGTAAAAGATGGCTTAGAGTAGGAGACTGTTTAAAAGATTATTATGAATCCTTTGGCCCAGAAAAAGTGCCTGTTCCCACCTTTTCTTACTGGAACTTAATTAATAGAATTCTTAAAAGTTCACCCTTTGACAATGGTACCTTAAAAGTTGTCAAGGTTGGGAAAGAGACTATGCAAATACTTCTCATATCCCCTCGGCATGCCCATCCGTTAGTATAGACATAGACCCTTCTCAGGCTCCCCAGAACCGTGGGAACCTTCCTGGTCCCCCTCAAAATACCACCCTAATGAATAAAACTCCAATGATTACCAACTGCCTTTATCCAGTTTTAAATACCGGAGACTCATTGACCCCTGTAGAGGAGGCTACCTTGGAGAAGGAAGCAGCTCGATACCATTCAGAAGACCCTCCACCTCTCAAGACCCTGCCACAGCTTATAGGACTTACACATCCACCTCCCTCCTATATCCCTCCTGCCTTTTGTGCTCTGGCCCTTCAGGGAACAAATGCCCCCCCCAATATTTTCTCCCCACTTCCCTTGCCTAAACTGGCTTCTTTGTGAGCATCCTTTCAACATACACAGGAACAGATCCAAACTTTAAAAGAATTAAGATCCCTTCACTCTGAGCTCTCTTCATTAGCCTTAGGTATGGAGTCAAAGCAACTGGCCTACAGTGGTCTAATACAAAGGTGAAGCCACTCCATTGACCTGTGCTCGCCTTCCCAGTCACCACCAGTCTGATAGATAAGCCTGCCCAGGCTGAGGTCAAAGAATTAGACGAGGATAAAGAGGAGGAAGTGGGGAAATAGATTAAGGAGATCAGGACTCAGAGGATGAGGAGTTCAGCCCTAGGCAGGCAGGAACCCAGAGTCTACAAAAAATTAAGCCTGCATTTTCCTGAAAAACTTAAAAAGGCTTGTGCTCACTATGGCCCCATTGCACCCTACACGTTGGCTTTATTAGAAAGCCACAGCACACAATGACTTACTCCCAATGATTGGAAATTTTTAGACCAAGCTACCCTCAGTGCCAGAGACTTCCTGTTATGGAATGCAGATTTCAAAGAGCACTGTCGGGAAACTGCTCAAAAAATTTTAACTAAGGCCTTCTCTAAATCCAGGACTTATGTTAAGCTAGTGGGCAATGAGCCTTTTGACAATAAAACTAAACAGGCACATTTCCCTGCTGGACTTTTGATGCAGATTCAGATGGCTGGCTTACATGCTTGGAGACACCTCCCTCAAAAGCCTCGGCTACCACTTCCCTGGCAAAAATTTGACAAGGGCCCGACGAGCCTTATAGCGACTTTGTTCCCCGGCTTAACCTAGCTGTGGAATGCTTGCTTGGACCAAGCGAAAGCAAAAGCGCTTTTGTAAAACATCTTGCCTTTGAAAACGCCAACCCGGCATGTCAGGATGTTCTTCAACCACATAAGGATAAAGGGAAACTTTCTGACTTTATTAGACTCTATGCAGGGGTAGGTGCAGCCCATGCCATGGGTCTTGCCCTAGGTGCCACCTTTACCAAGACCTTTCACAATCCTGGCTCACGTACTTGCTTTACTTGTAAACAACCTGGCCATTTTGCACGCAAGTGTCCGACAGGCAAAAAAAGCCTAGGAATAGCGTCTCCTTCAACTGGGGCTATATCGCCCCAAGCTATCATTTGCCCTAGATGTGGTAAAGGTCATCACTGGGCCAGTGAGTGTAGATCTAAGACAAATGCCCTCAGACAGCCTATTTTTTCCTGCTTCTTGGGAAACTCCCTGCGGGGCCAGCCCCGGGCCACGACATCCCCCAGGACAAACCCAGGGGCAATAAGATTTGTTCCCTCCCAAACTCCCAACCTACCTCAAAATTCTTCTCCACAATTGCCTCCCTCCAACTAGCCACTCCAGGCAGCGCAGGATTGGACCTCTGTGCCACCACCGATACTATATTGTACTCAATGCAAGGACCCCAGATAATACCCACTGGAATTATGGGTCCCCCTCAATCTCATATGTGTGCCCTTATTTTTGGGAGAGCCTCTACTAACTTACATGGTGTTCAGGTCTTCCATGGCATTAATAATAATGATTTCACTGGAGAAAAAAATACTGGCCACAGCTATTAATGGAGTTGTGGCCATCCCAGCACGAACAAGTCTTGCACAATTAATACTCCTTCCCTTGAATCCAGGAGGCACTTCCACCGCCCAAACCTACCGCAGGGGACTGCCTCCTTGGGCTGCTCTGATGTAAATTTGGTTCAACCCGTTTCTCACAAAAGACCCACAATTTCCTTACTTATTGAAGGAAAGGAATTCCAAGGAATTCTAGATACTGGAGCTGATGACACAATTATTTCTCAAAAATATTGGCCATCAGCTTGGACCCTCACCTCATCCTTGACTGACCTTAAAGGGATAGGACAGTCAAAAAATCCTCTGGTCAGCTCTACGGCTCTTAGCTGGACTTATAAAGAGGGTAATAAGGGAATTGTCACTCTTTTCGTTGTTCCTGACCTCCCTGTTAACCTATGGGCCCAAGATATTTTGAGTCAAATGGAAGTTATTCATGCCAGTCCCAATTCCATGGTAACTCATCAAATGCTTCATATAAATTTTGTCCCTGGTACAGGCCTTGGGAGACTGAGACAAGGACTGGTTGAGCCAATAAAACCCATACAAAAAACAAATACATATGGACTTGGGTATTCGGATTTTTAGTGTCGGTCTCTGACTCTCCTGTACCCCATGGAGATAAAATTATTTGGGAAACTCAGACTCTTGTGTGGGTGAATCAATGGCCACTTACCCAAGAAAATATGGAGGCTGCCTCCATGTTAGTGCAGGAACAGCTGGCAGCCGGCCATGTAGAGCCCTCAACCTCAACATCGAATACTCCAATTTTTGTTATCAAGTAAAAATCAGGCAAGAGGTGCCTTTTACAATATTTGTGTGCCATTAATAAAGCTATGTGCCCAATAAGAGCACTACAGCCAGGCATTCCCATACCAGTGGCTATTCCCAAAAACTATTGTAAAATGATTATTGAGTTAAAAGATTGTTTTTTTACCATTCCTTTACATCCTGCGGATAGACCCTATTTTGCCTTTAGTCTCCCTCGCATTAATTTTCAGGGCTCTATGCAGAGATTTCAATGGAAGGTTCTTCCCCAAGGTATGGCCAACAGCCCTAGTCTTTGCCAAAAATACGTTGCTCAAGCAGTAGACCCTGTGAGAGAGCTATGGCCACAAATTTATATTTTACATTACATGGATGATTTGTTAATTGCTGCACCTAATAACCATGACCTTAATAATTGTTACTTGGACATTTACAAAAACCTCACTTCCTTGGGACAACAGATAGCTCCTAATAAGGTTAAAACACAGGACTGTTATACCTATTTGGGCCTTAAACTTCAAGATAATCAGATCCAAATTCCTAAGATACCACTATGGGTGGACCATCTTCACAACCTTAATGATTTTCAAAAATTCCTGGGGAATATTCAATGGCTAAAAACATATTTAAAATTACCACCTTGTGTACTTTTGTCCCTTAATGATATTTTGAGAGGTGATTCCCACCCCTCCTCCCCTCAAAAACTTACTCCCGAGGCATGACAGGCATTAAACCAAGTCACAGAAGCCATTGCCAAACAGTTTTTTACAGAACATTCTTATAACCTTCCTCTGGTTCTGGTTATTTTACACACTCCTCATACACCCACAGGAATATTTTGGCAACGAAATACACATTTTAGAAATAAAGGCTGCCTTTGCTTTGGGTCCATGTACCCACCACATTCTCCAAGGTTATTACTGTTTTTCTTGCTCAGGTAGCTTCTATTATTTTTAAAAGTCGTTTGCTATCTCGACAACATTTTGGCAAAGACCATGATAATATTTTAATTTCATATACTAAAGACCAAATCCAATTTTTACTACAGACGGAGGATGAATGGCGTATTGCCTTATCAGGCTTTTTGGGAACAATTGATAACCACCTACCCAATGACCCCCTTTTACATTTTGTCCAGTTACATCCATTTATTTTTGCCAAAATTACTCAAAAGGCTCCCATTCCTCAAGCCCTTACTGTCTTTACAGACAGTTCCAGTAATGGCCGAGCAGCCTTTGTTGTCAATAACCAGCCTAACACCTTTGGTACTGTCTATCATTCAGCACAGTTTGTGGAATTGTTTGCAATAACACAAGTTTTTAAAACATTTTTTGATAATCCTGTTAATATTTATACATACAGTGCCTACATTGCTCATTCTGTGCGCCTGCTTGAGATTTCACCCACCATTAAGGCTTCTTCCAATGTCGCCCATCGGTTTCACCAGCTTCAGCAGCTAATTCAGGCCAGACAACACCCATTTTTCTTAGGACACATCAGGGCACACTCTGATCTTCCCAGCCCTCTAACACAAGGTAATGCCAAAGCTGATGCAGCAACTCGTTTCATCTTTCCAATTTTTGTTGGCTGCACTCAAAAGGCCATGGAGTTACACAATCTTCACCATCTAAATTCCCAGAACCTTCGATAACTATGTAAAATTACCAGGCAACAGGCACGAGAAATAGTAAAAGCATGCCATGGTTGCCCTGTCTCCCTCCCCATTCAACACTTGGGAGTTAACCCCCGAAGATTACTGTCCAATCAGTTTTGGCAAATGGATGTTACTCATTTTTCTGAATTTGGAAAAACCAAATATGTACACGTTTCTGTAGATATCTTCAGTGGCCTTATTTTCGCATCACCACATTCTGGAGAGGCTATCAAAGATGTCCTTTCTCATCTTGTTTCAGCGTTTTCTGTAATGGGTAAACCAATACATATTAAAAAAAGATAATTGTCCTGCATATACCAGTGCCAAGTTTAAACAGTTTTGTGCTACCTCGCAAATTTGGCATACTACTGGAATTCCATACAAGCCTCAGGCATTGTGGAACGTGCCCACCTTACCTAAAGACTTGGCTAACCCGCATTAATGCTTCTGTACTTGTATTTACCACTCACAGGCATCGCCTTAATCATGCATTATTTGCCCTTATATTTCTTTCCCTAGACAATGAAGGCCATTCGGCTGCAGACTGACACAGGCAATCCTCGTCCAATTCTGTTCGCCCACCTGTTATGTGGCACAATCCCCTTACAAATAAATGGAAACGCCCAGGTCCTGTCCTCATCTGTGGACGAGGCTCAGCTTGTGTTTTGGACGAAGAGCAAGCAGCCCCAAGATGGTTACCAGAACGCCTGGTTAAACAGGTTAATGGCTTACCTCAACATGGGGATGGAGGCCCTCCCCCTGAGGACAAGTTTTCCTCTTTTTCAGATCCAGCCAACAATCTGTGTGAGGATCCTACTTAAGGCACTTATGCTGAACAGGATTGTACACGGAGGCTTTGGCCCTCCACCTTCCCACATCATGGAGTACCTTTTTGGCCCTCCCTGTGAACGCAAGGGAGGATCTTGGACTCAGGCTCCCACTAGTTTGACCCAGACTGCTGACTGCGTGACTAAGGCGGCTTACCTCCGGGCCGAGGTTGACCATAAACTCAGAGGAGTTCATCAGCCTAAATTGGTATGTGTTAACAAGCCAAAGATTATTCCCCCTAGTACAAGTAAAGCTCTCCAAAATTGTTCTGCAACTTGAACGCATACCCAAGCGATGAATGCCACTTGTTATGCGTCAGCCTCAATTTGTGTTAACAAGCAGGGAGAACAATTTTTTGAAGCCTCCCTAACTAAAACTCATGCAGCAGGAGGGACCACTCTTCATTATACCCCCGTTCTTTTTGACCGGAGAGGAGAAGGCAAATACACCAAGCTACAGTCAGCTGGGTGCCAAGGCCCTGTTGGTAAACCCTCCTGCTGCCCCATTAAGGCACCTACAGGGGTCACTGATGGTGGAGGATTCCCTTATGCTGTCAAGCATCCTCAGATAATCAAACTTTTGAAACCCCAAATTCCTGAGCTCACATATCATCCCTTAATATAGCCAAAATGCCAGCTCCCAGGTTTAGATAACAATACATTAGATATTTTGGAAACTACCTTCTCCTTGCTTAATAATTCCAACCCCAACTTTGCTGGTGATTGCTGGCTCTCCATGACAACAGGGGCAATCATGCCTATGGCAGTTCCTATTAATTCTATCATAGACGATGATAATACATGCCAACCCAGATTTCATTTAAAAGTACAGTCTATAGGCACTTTTACAATATGTCTTTTAGGCGCGATGCAAAATAATACCTATGATATTGATGTTGGAGTTACTTCCTTTGGAAATTGCTCAACAGTACAAAACTATTCCTCATCCACCCCATCTCTTTGTCCCTCCAATGGCACAGTTTTTATGTGTGGAGGAAACTCGGCCTTCCCGAGGCTTCCATCGAATTGGACCGTTGGCTGTGTTCTTGCCTTATTACTCCCTGATATAACTATTGTCCCAGGAGACGAAACTCTATGCATTCCTAGTCTAGACAGCTCAGTCAAAAGACACAGGCGGGCAATACAGGCCTTACCACTCGTTGCCAGCCTTGGAATAACAGCTACTGTGGCCACAGGTACAGCTGGCTTAGGCATGGCTATACACTCTTAGCGTCGCCTGTCTCAACAACTTATAAATGATGTAAAATCTCTATCAGGAACCATTAAAGATTTGCAGGACCTAGTAGACTCCCTGGCAGAAGTGTTCCTTCAAAACAGAGAAGGCTTAGATTTACTGACAGCTAACCAGGGAGGTATTTGCTTGGCCTTAGGGGCACGATGCTGCTTTAATGCCAATAAATCAGCCATAGTACGCACTAAAATTAAGCAGCTTCAAGAAGATCTAGAAAAGAGATGAAGGGAACTTTTTGAAAATCCCCTCTGGACTGGGTTTAATGGATTTCTACCCTACCTTCTTCCCCTATTAGGCCCTTTGTTGGGTTTACTTTTAATGGTGTCCATAGGACCCTGCATTATAAACAGGCTTGTACAATTTATTATAGAACAGATTAATATTTTGGCCTCTAAGCCCATACAGGTCCACTATCATCGCCTGGAGATGGAAGACCATGCTGCCAACATTTAAAAGGATGTTCTACCCTTCTCACAGGCTTATTTCTTAAGTTTACATCCCCACAGATCTCTCTTTCTTACATTAAACTATAAGTAACAGCTCTGACCAACCATCTTCTGCCATTGCCATAAGGGTTCGTCCTCCATGGGCCCCTCCACTTGGGGGAGGATGCACCCATGGAGTGAGGACGTTAGGCCATAATAACGGAGGGTGCAGGATGGACTGCAGGAGGATGTATCCACGGATCCCAAAACAGAAGACCTCTTAGTGACACGCTCTGGTGCATGGTGGTCAGCCTGCTTCCCCCTCAAAGCCGTCTCCTCCCAAAACATGCCAAGGCCACCACGAAATCTCCTAGTAAACATGCTCTCTCGAATCAGGAGATATTCTAAGGCCTGCTAGAGAAACAGAGCCTCTATCACCCCCTAAAACATTGGCCGGTAAGGTATGGTCAAATATTTTATATAAGAAAGAGAGGTCAGGGGCTAGAAGGAAGTTCTCCTTCAAAGAATAGCCTGACATTGAAAAGAAACAGCCCCCTGGGAGATATCCTGCCTGGGAGACATCCCGCAGCCATCTATCTCCCTGAGACATCCTGCGGCCATCTGTCTTCCTGCAACATCCTGAGGTTATCAAACTTTCTGAAGACATCCAGCAACTGCCGATAAGAGAGCTTTCCCATCCACAACATATAAATTCCCATGTGAGAACAATAAAAGTTTGCAGCATGATCAGAACTCCAGTCTTGCTGTAATCTCTCGTGTCTCTTGTCCCTTCATTCCTCCCCAACTAGGTTCCTTGCCCACATTGATGTGTGCGGCCGGCCGGGACAACTGACACTAACCCATACCCTACTACACTCTGACTACTAATCCTAATATGATGGAGAAAAATAACCCAAACAGAATAGAAATACAAGCAGTTCAGAGGAGGCATGGTGTATATTTGGACTTGCCTTTTGCATGATATAGGGTAGGTGTTATAAATCTAGTTAATTTTTAATTGAAATCGTTCTCCATGTGTTTTTAAAGTTAACAAATATGTGAATTCCTGTCTCCATTTCTCTGTAGCCTATTCAACACATGTATTTTTATCTGCACATATAGAATCCTACTTGGAATCACACGTACATTCTTGTGAGGAGGCTGACTTGGCAGATACAAATTGTGAGAAGAGATCACTCCCCATAAACGCTGTTGGAACTCAAAATTCAATCTATGGGTGAGCTTCCTAGTAGAACAACATTTTACATAAATCCATGTTCAGTAACATAAATATTTTTGCATCTATGGATGATATATATTTCATGATGAATTTTGTTTGGCATATATATTGCTACTTTTTATTGTCTGTGTGTGTGTTTTGTATATATATATATACACTCTTCAGATTTTTCAAAATATGAAATATATGTGTCTTATATACACTCCCTAAATTCATTTATGTTCATGTATGTGGATTTATAATCAACTTTTCACAAGATTATTCTCAGAAATATTCATCCACCTGAAATACATATTTGTTTTCTAGTACTGAAAACTAACTTAAGTGAATGGTGCATACAATCCTAATATTTCTACAGTGACTGACACAGTTTAACATCAATGCAAGTAGAAATCTATCTGACATGATGTGTATTTTGAAGTTCATTTTGTTCAACACTGGTACATTACAATTTCTTCAGTTTATTCACATCATAGGATATATATTTCATCCACAAGTTCACAAATTTATACGCATTTGATTCATTTTCAATCATTTCCTGCTTCAGAACACATGTATTACTCCTAGTTTCCTGAATGGTCTTTTCATGACACTTATTTCCAAACACATTCATTTTGGTTTTCATAATCATTTTGAAGCAAAACTCACACATTCTTCATGATATACCATAACCCTAATTTTACCATTATATGTGTAACTGATTGGAATGAATGATTGTATATCAATATAAGATTCCCTGTATATTTTCTGATATCAATTCAATCCATTATTTAAAGTTTGAACCACTTTTATTATTTATTCACAGTATGGTCTATTCATGCATTATTTGTATATTTATAGACACAGGGTACATCTATTTGTATCCCCAATACTAATTTATTCATCTTCAAAATGTAACTCCCAGAAATGTTGTCAGAAATACTCATGTCACCTGATCTACATATACATTTTCTCACAGTAATATTCTGGACACATTATGAAAATGTCACACTTATGATTGTACGAAAGCCTAAGTGAAAGTGAGCATGCGTTACTAAAAACATCCATGTCCAGGTTGCCTAATGCTCTCTAATGTCAATACAATTGGTGAATACATATTTGTTTCTTCCTAAGATTATATATTCAACCTCAATCTTGTTGAAAATGTCTAATCCTACCACACAATTTATACTTTGCCTGATTTCCTAATGTCTCTATTGATTTCTGCTTCCCTACATATTATCCCACTTCATTATTGTGACTGACTCTTCACATGTGCTGACATTTACATTCACTGTCTACCCGAAAGCCTATTGCTAAAGAACTTTTGGTCCCACTCTTATACTCACTCTTCTTTCTAAACCTACCGACTTTCGTCTTAATCGTACCGACTATCACTTTTTGACTGGATGTTCTCTTTGACATTCAATCATCCAAGGTACAAGGCAATTGTATATCGATTCATCTGAGACATCTGTGCAGAATATAATTCAAAGCTAAGTATCCCACTCAAAGGCCTAATGCCTTTCTGGGCTTCAAATCTTACCTGGATTTCTGTTTTCAAACTTATATTTCCCCTGTATATTCTTGAAAATATTGCAGGTTCCCAATACCATTAATCATCTTGCACAATGATTCCGAACCCAAATAGAACCTGTTATTAACCGTAACCATACACTCTTTTCTCAATCTCACTTTACAGAAGAGCAGGTACAGAGTTCGTCTTACAATACAGGAATGTAGGGGATCTTCCACCTGCTGAGAACCTAAAATGTCCATGCAGAAATGATCCCTGGATAAGATGTAGGCAGCTATTGAGGAAATAAGAGAGCAAAAGTCATCTTCCAATGCAAAAACCCTGGTCAGAATGAAGGGATGTGTCTGAATCAGCCTCTCTCTTCTTAATGTAGAGAAGATGGACCAAACCAGGCCTGTGTGGAGAGCTGTTCCTGGGTGCCTATGGTTTACATACCATTCTAACTTGTGAAAGTGTCACAGGAAGTAGGGGCAGCCTCCATCTCATGGGACACTTGGAAGCAACTGAAGCAATTGTTAGGACAAAGTGGTTGTCACGGAAGTGACCTCACTCAGTTCCTGAAAGAATTGACCTACTTAACTTCCTTGTTGATGGAACTCTCTGAACTTGGTATCCAGGAAGCCAGGCACCCAGAGCCAGTCCCAGTCCCCGTCCCAGTGGGCTCAATTGTTTGTATTTACCATGGACATAGTCAGTCTTTCTTGGTACCTACTGATGTGAGGATGGTCAAATGACAGAATAGCTATGAAGAGGGTCCTTTCCTGGGAAAGTAGGTAGTTGCTCACCACTGGCTGCTGGCAACTTCACTGAGTTGAAAAAGGAGACAAGATCTGATACCGTACAGGCCATTTCGGGGGAACGAAGTATGGCTCACCAGTCAGAGGACAATCCATATAGTCAGAGGACACTCCATATAGTCAGAGACCTACTTGGGGGAAGGAGGTGCCTTTTTGAGTGTGGGTGTGAGTATGTGGTTTTGTCTCATGTTCTGAGAATAGGTAGGAAAGTCGGTTTGTTTGTTTCGGGGTAGACTGTTTCTTGTATGTCGTTTGGCAAGGCGAGTGTTTCTATGTCTGTGTATCTTACTGTGTCAGTGGTTGTAGACAATAGAAAAGAGAATGCATCAATGGATGTGTTGTGTCTAGTAGAAAGCTCCCAGCATTCATCCTGCCCAATATATGAATAGAGAGTGGGCAGCCTTATTGATGTGCAACACCTATTATATTCCTAAGTTTCAGTTTTCTTCCTGAATTCTCTCAACTCTCCAGAATAGGCTCATGGTTTTGTGTCCAAGATATGTACCACCTCCAAGCTCTGTGAAATGGCCATGTACTGAATAGCTGAAGGAAATGTGATCATCTCAGAAAACTCAAATATCAGTGTGAATAGAAAAGTCTCAGTGGAGAAACCCTGCTTTGGGCCTTTTACTTACCTATTTTTCTGTTGCCCTGAATGTCAGAAAGGTCTTTGCCTCAGGTCACACTTTGTGAAGCCTGAAGAAAATAGTTTTCAAATGGAAATGAATGGGCATCACCTGTGGCTCTTTTCTTAATTGCTTTGGAAATGGATGTGTCTGAATCAGTATCTTGGCCCTGTGTCAGGTTGTGGCTTAGATTCTCAAAACCAGATGGATCTAAAAAAGATGCCATGTGTGCATCCAAAACCAAAATGGCAAAAAGATCAGTTATAGTGGATGAATCTTCTTGCCTTTCTCTATTAGTTTCCTGACATCCATCAAGTGAGAATAGGAATCCTTTGGGTAAAATTAGTACTTCAAAGCCCTGCAGAGGTGCTTGGGTTTCCTCATGGCTCCAAATCACATAAAGAATCTATACCTGACTGTCAGTAGGCCTCAAATTGGAGAATCAGAGCAGTATTAAGAGCAGGCCTATTTGATCACTCCTGGTTCACAGGAAAGGTGTCCCGGCCACAATGACTTTAGGCAAATGAGGGGCAAGAGAACGTATTTTGGACACTGTCTTTGAATGTGCCCCTCATGGAAACCTCCAGCCAGAGGTTATGATTAGTATCTATATGGAAGAATATGAGGGCTATGTGGAAGTGTTTTGGTTTTAATTGTGGTCATTAGTGTGGTGGTTGGAAAAGATGACTGGGTCCATCGGGGTTTAAACTCTGATGTGATTCCCCTTTGAGACTGCGTTGTGGAACTGACCTCAGAGAAGAATTGCCATGATTTGTGTTGGCCTTTTTGGAGGCCACGCATGAGAGTTGCCCTTGGAAACTGAGATCTAGACCAAGGGCGGCTTTCCACAGAGCACAGGGAATCTCAGCCATGATACCATATGATTTTATTCTGAAAGCCTTGGAATCCATAGTTGAGAGTCAAAACACACATGGACCTCACATTGTAGACCTCTATGTGCCTGGCTTCATGTAACCTTTTGCCCACTCTTTGGGAAGCCTTGCCTGTGAAATTTCTCCAGAGCTTTCATTGAAATGATCTTCCTCAACCTTTAATGGTTCCTGAATGAATGGAAACCCACAGTGCCTCCAACTTCATCCTTGAAAAATGGCTACATAAATACCATGACATTCTTGAAATTCCCTTGACCAGGTGGCACTGGAGAACCTTCGATGTCCTGTTGCTAATTCGAGTGTACAAGACAGTGCCTTGATTGACTGGGTTTCATGATAATGGTGTAGAACAGAGATGTCAGTACGTTGGAGCCTCCTGATTAGTGGTCATAGAACAGTGTTGTGCATGTGTGTGATAAAACATCTGTGGTGGGGCCATGTGGATCTGCCATTTACTTCCAAATGGGTTGCGACTGACATGGTGCAGCCAGCAGAACCTTGTATGTAAAGGCATCTTGTTATATGGAGAAATTTCACGGCAATGTTCAGAATCAGGTTGCTATGGTCAAGGGGGCAACCTATGTGTGATAGAAGCCTATTTGGTGCATTCTCCTACAGACCCTGACACACGACACATGACAAAACTCCCTCCAGCACTGTGTCCCAGTTGAACTTTTTGTTTTTCGAGAAGCAAATACCAAACTCCCAATGCAGCAGCAAGAAACACCACAAAAAGTGGAGGATGTCCAAATAGCTTCACAGTCCACACGGAGAGACACTTAACCCCCAGTGGCCACAGATATCTATAAAGAGAGAATTCAGCACTGCTGCCTAATGTTCATTGGAATATAAGAGACCATGTCCTCCAGGTCACATATATGCAGACCCAGCTTTGATGGTCTCACTACAAAGGAAGATAAAGCTCCTGACAACAACATATATTTCAAGTGCCCAACCTCAGAGGAAGTTTCTCAAGAAGTCTTTAGGCCAACAGAGCTCCATGATTGTGGAGTTTTATCCTGTCCCTTACTTTTGGAAACTCCTCTTGCACCTCCAAAGTTGTGAACTCCTGAGCAATTTCCATTCCAGATATGTATTCACAAATTTTATAACTCTTCTCCTCTAATTGTGTCTTAATTGGGGCGAAGGTAATGTCAAGTAATTGTTCTGGATGAGAGTGGGTGGATTTTTGTGTAGCACATATTTGCATACACATTGGATTCATTTTCCAATTTTCCATTTGAAATACTGAAACACTGACACTACCCCATACCCTACTAAACTCTGTCTACTAATCCTAATATGATGGAGAAAAATAACCCAAACAGAATTGAAATACAAGCAGTACAAGAAAAGGCACAGTGTATAGTTGGACTTGCCTTTTGCATTATATAGAGTAGGAGTTATAAATCTACTCATTTTTTTGTTGAAATAGTTCTCAATGTGTTTTTAAAGTTAACAAATATATGAATTCCTGTCTCCCTTTCGCTGTAGCGTATTCAGCACATGTATTTTTATAAGCACATGTATAATCCTACCTGGTACCACATGTACACTATTGTGTGGTACCTGAATAGGCAGATACAAATTGTGAGAAGAGATCACTCCTCCTAAACGCTGTTGGAACTGAACATTCACCCTATGGGTGAGCTTCCTAGCTGAACAACATTATATATAAATCCATGTTCAGTAAAATAAATATTTTTGATCTGTGGATAATATATATTTCGTGGTGAATTTCAATTGGCATATAGTGCTAATTTTTAATATCTGTGTTTATATATATATATATATATATATATATATATATATATATATATATATATATACTCTCCAGATTTTTCAAAATATGAAATATATGTGTCTTATTATACATTTCCTAAATTCATTCATATTCATGTATGTGGATTTATAATAATCTTTTCACAAGATTATTTTCAGAAATATTCATCCACCTGGAATACCTATTTGTTTCCAACACTGAAAACTAACTTAAGTGAATGGTGTATACAAATCCTAATATTTCTACAGTAACTGACTCAGTTTAACATCAATGCAAGTAGACTCCTATGGGACATGATGTGTATTTTGAAGTTCATTTTTTTCAACACTTGTACATTACTATTTCTTTAGTTCATGCACATCATTGGATATATATTTCATCCATAAGTTTGCAATTTTATTGGCATTTGTTTCACTTTCAATCACTTTCTACTTCAGAACACATATATTTCTCCATGTTTCTTGACTGGTCTTTTCATGAGAATTCTTTCCAAACACATTATTTTTGATTTTCATAATTACTTTTGAAGGAAATCTCACACACCCTAGATAATGAACCATAACCATAATATTACCATTAGATGTATAACTGGTTGGAATGAATGATTGTATATCAATAAATGATTTCTTATATATTTTCAGATATCAATTCAATACATTATTTAAAGTGGAACCTGTTATATTATTTAAACACAGTATTGTCTATTCATGCATTATCTCTATATCCATAGACACAGGGTAGACGTCTTTATAACCCCAATACTAATTATTAGGTCTTGAAAATATTCCTCCCAGAAATGGTGGAAGAAATACTCATGTCACCTGACCTACATATACATTTTATCACAGTAATATTCTGGACACAAAAAGCAAAGTTCACACTAATGATTGTACCAATGGAATGGTCGAGTGAGCATTTTAGGAAGAGACCACCAAGAGACTGTCTCATGCAACAGCAAAGTGTGTATTGGGGGTCCAGCATGCTGCAGCTCAGAGCTCACTTGAATTTAGCAGAGAGCCCTGAGAATAGCTTAAGCAGAGCTTATGTACTTTCTTTGGAGAAGGCGGGGTGTGAAGTTTATTGATGGGTCAGGGTGAGTGGGCGTTTGCTTGCAAATGTGTGAGGGAGTACATTCTGCAGTTTGGCAGTTGGGGACAACACATTCTGGGAACAAGATTAGCAAACAGTTCTCAAGATTTCAACAGTGTTTTGTTAAGCATACAGAAAAACAGGAAGTGACAAGTACCTATTTAATAAACCTTTCATTTCCCACTTCTTGTTCTGGTTACTTTTAATCAAAAAAGTGATCATTGGGGGGTGTCACATTTTATGTCTGCTAGTGAGTTATATTGTTGTCTGATTACCATAAGTTTAACTTGTCCAATTTGAGCTTGGAGAAAGGAAACTACACGGTTGAGCAAACAGGCCCCCACAGTTAGCAATAATATGAGGATTATTAATGGACTGGCCAAGGCAGATAAAAGCGTAGTTAACCCAAGGGACTGTGTGAACCAAGACTCAAACCACGCTTTTTGGGCCTCTGTCTCTCGTTGACGCTCTTTAAGGCGTTTTCTTAATTTACTCATAGATTCTTTTACAACTCCAGTATTGTCAGCATAAAAAAAAAATTCTTCCCTCATTGCAGCACAAAGGCTCCCTCTCTCATGAAGAGGAGGTCCAACCGTCGCCTATTCTGTGAAACTACTTCGGAGAGAGAGGTTAAAGATTCCTGTAAAGCTGGGATTGAGGTTTTTAATATCTTTAAGCTTTGGTCTATCGCTGCTTCTCATTGAGTCATTTGTTGTGTCCCATGGACTAGGTCAGTGGTTCCTGTGCCCACACCTGCAGCAACTCTTATTCCAAATAGGATGGCTAAAGTGAGGGATACAGGTTCCCAGCGGAACCGGGTTTTATGCTCCCCCTATTTGAACTTTAAATGAACCTGTGTCATGATAGAGCACTCTGGGAAACATCTGCACCATTACATAACTAATCACATCTATTGACCATTTTATGAACACATAAACAATAATTAAGTATATAGAATTATACTGTTGAAGGAACAGACAAGGAAAGGCACCTAAGATAGCACCGAAGCTAGGGAAGCAGTCCTATTTGGTTGCAAAAGGATGTAGAGAGCATTGCTTCTGTTGTAATCAATTAATCCTCTGAACCCCAAGTTTAGGTTGTTTCAGAATTTTGTAGCCAACATGTAAGGGAATGGGCTCAGAATATCACAGTCTGCAGAAGTTCACAAAAAGCAGTTTTTGTTTCTGTTTTATTTCTTCTATTTTGGCAAGTTAACTTTTTAAGGACACCTGGGAGGGGGAGAGCTTTCGTCTTCTCTTTTTTTTTTCTCCCTGCCAGCTGTTAAAATGGAGCCCAGTTGGTAACTTCTTTATCTTAGAAATGTAGCAATCTCTGTGAAGCTCCAGCTCAAGGCCAGAGGCCTTGTTCAAATATTTTGTGAAAAACTAGTAAGGGGTGTCTAGCTTAGGAGTGCTGATTTTTCCAGCCAGTGGCAACTAGAACAGGGCAACAAGAAAAGAGGAAGTTTATCTACATTGAACTCTTTCATAGGGATTATTTTGCTGAAAGTCCTAAAGTCAGTCATGGTGAAGACTTCTGGAGAAGGTCACTTAAGAATTTTCTGTGGTCTTGGTACAGAGGGGGAAGAGTGGAAGGCAGGGGGTGAGAGCAGCTCCATGGATCTGAGAATCAGGAAGGAGAGATTAAAAGACTAATGGGAAAGGGGTTTGGGATTTTGCTAGCAAAAAAAACTTGAGCAGTAGAGCAAGTAGAGCAGAGGGGAAGATGGGAGTGAGTATCTCAAAAAGCCTGTGAGGGATTTTAAATTCTTAGTAACCTGTATTCAGTTTTGACAATGCAACTTTAAAGGTAATTTTTATTACATCTTGGATAGGGGTCTGAGGGCTCTTCTCAGCTGGTTTGAGCTTTGGGTTAGCAGGTAAGAGGACCTGTTGGGACCCATTGTGGGCACTGACAGAAGAATAGAGGAGTGTCTGGGTTTAGGGGTACCTAAGTACCTGCTACCTCAGCAAGGGGGCAATGGTCTGAGAAAGGGTAGAGGTTTGGGGTTTTGATCTAGTAATTGGAGGGGAGAAATCAAATTCCTGAGGTGAAAGTGACAGCAGAGAGTCTGGAGCAGAAATCTGAGGGTGAGGATCTATTAGAGAAGCATAGTTCAGGATGTGAGCAAAGGAGGAAAAAGGCCTGCACATAGGGGAATTTCCTTCAACCCTTTTGAGCACTTGCCGAAGTTAAAAAGTCCATGCAGAATTTGAGGATCTAGAGACCCCTCTGGGGGACATGGATTTTGGTTGTCTAATTGGTAATATGGCCAATGCTGTGTACTGAATTTGATGAGGAGTTTGGGTTCTAGCAGGCAGCCCCTGTATGCTCAGATCGCCATGACTTACAGAAGAAGTCGGCTTTTCCCCACACAGCCATGGCTGTTTGTGGATTTGATAGTCCGCCGGCAAACATAGTAATCTAGGCTAGCCAAACTGCATCTGGCTCACGTGTCCGTACATCCATAATGTTGGTTTCCATTACCTATGGTACGAAAGTGATTTAATGGAATTTTAGTGGAATCCTGTTCATCAGGGCTATCCCAATATGAAAGACCTATAGGTAGCTGACAAATGTCTGGGTGGAGGGATGGCCACCAGGTCCCTCAGTGGGCTGTATTCGAGGTAGACCATACTTGTTGTCTAGTAGGATTTTTGATCAGTCATCGCTGCTGAATGGGCTGATGATGCTTAGGAATACTGGTGGCCAAGGGGAGAGTCTATAGCCTTATCCACATGGCGAACACACAGTTTGAAAGGGTTACCAGTCTTTTCCAGCTTCCAGCCAGAGTGGGGACATGCCGCAGGCTTGAGATGAGAGGCATTGATCCAGGAAGTGATTCCGTCTACCTTTACCACTGTAGGTGTTATAAGTAGCACCTGGTATGGTCATTTACACCGGGGTTTCAGGAATGACACCTGATGTCGTCTTTAGTTGATGAGGTCTCTTACTTGATATTGATGTGGAGTCCCATCATACCCTGGTTGGTAGGAAGGGGCCAGATGTTTCAACAAGTACCGCTGAGTTCTTTCAAGAGCTTTAAGTCTGTCAAGCAAGAGGATGTGGAAGGGATCGTTAGGTCTTAGAGTTGGGGTTAGGTCCCTTACTGGAGCAGGGGCACCATAGAGAATTTCATAGGGGGTGAGGTTAGACAAAGAAACAGAGGGAGTATTTCTTGCATGAAACAGTGCAGAAGGCAGGAGCATAGTCCAATCTTTTATGCCAGTTTCTAAGCTTAATTTCGTTAAGGTCACTTTAATGGTTCTTTTTATTTTTTTTACCTGTCCCGAGCTCTGGGGTCTATAAGCACAATGTAACTTCCAATAAACCCCTAGAATTCTGGCTAACCCCTGTCTTACCTGGGCCATGAACGCCTGCCCATTATCAGACCCATATTACCTTAGGCAGGCAGAATCTTGGAAAAATATCTTTCAGGATCTTTTTGACCACCATTTGGGCCGGTTTTTTTTTTCTGTTCTTTTCTTTTCTTTCTTTTTTCTTTTCTTTTCTTTTCTTTTTTTTTTTTTTTTTTTTTGTTGGGGATGCTTCAATCCATCCTGAAAATGTATCTACAAAGACTAGGAGATATTTAAGTCCATACATTGCTGGCTTAATTTCAGTAAAGTCAACTTCCCAATTCCCAGAATTGTCCTGGTCTGGTTCCTCATAGGTGCTTTCCTGCAATAAGCTTGGAAGTGTAAGCATTAACCAATTGACAGACCCGACAGGCTTTTGTTACCCATTCAGTTCTTCCCTTTCTCTTTGAATCAGTTAGTGGAAAACTCTGTTCTTGATCCTTCAGGAATGCCTGCAATTTCTTTGAACCAAGGTGAGTGAGTTGATATACATTTTAACTTAGTGTAGGGCTTTCTGAAATTGCAGGCTAAGCTCAGTGAAGTTGAGGGTTCAGTGTCAGAGTCTTTAGGTGTTATCAAAAGCTTCCTGGTTCTCAGGGGTTCATTGGAAATGGGCATCTCCCTTTAGCACCGGGTATAAAGGAGCAGCTAATGATGCAAACCCAGGTATCCATAACCTGCAAAAGCCAGCAGTCCCAAGAAACTCTCTGAGTTGTCTGCTGTTAGATCTGTGTGGTATCTGCACAACAGTTTGTTTTCTTTGCTCAGTGAGCCATCCTTTACCGCCCCTAAGTGAATAGCCCAGGAAGATTACTTCATGCTGGCAAATTTGGGCCTTTTTGGCAGAAGCTCTACACGCCATTTTAGCAAGCTCAGATAATAGTGCTTGGGTCCCAGATTCACAGTTTTCCTTAGTGTTGGCTGCCAGTAGCAGGCCATCCACATGTTGAAGCAGGGTGTATAGTTCTGAAGTTGTTGAGATCTCTGTGGAGAGCTTCATCAAAGAGAGTGGGGGAGTTTTTGAACCCCTGTTCGAGTCTAGTCCAAGTTAGTTGACCAGACATTCCGGTTTCTGGGTCTACCCACTCGAAAACAAACAGCAACTGACTATCTTTATGCAGAGGCAAGCAAAATAAAGCATCTTTTAAGTACAGAACAGTATACCATTTCTGCTCAGGGTTCAGAGTGCTAGGCAGATTGCACAGATTAGGTACCATGCGGTGAATGTCCTGCACTCTGTTGTTGATCTCTCGTAGGTCTTTAACAGGGTGATAGTCCCCGGTTCCTGGCATTTTTTAATGGTAGCAGGGGAGTATTGCAGGCTGATTAACAGGGCCTTAGGACCCCTAAGATCAGATATTTCTGAATATGGGGCCTTATCCCATCTTTAGATTTTTGCCCAGAGTATATTTTTTGACATTGATTGGAGAGGCTGAGGTTTTTAACTCCATTGTTATTGGAGGTTTTATAATGGGCAGGCCTAAGCCATCAGTTTTTGTCCAGGCATCTGGGTAATATGTTATCCAATTCTGGGGTAACGTGCCTGTTTGATCAGTCTTGTGTGGTGTGAAGAGTTGATGTTCATCTTCTACTGACAGTTAAAGCTGTGACTGTAGGAGTTTTTACTGAAGGATTTATAATTTTCAATTTGGGGCCTTCAGGGATAAAAGTTATTCTGGCCCGGAGCTTGGTGAGCAGATCTCGGCCCATTAATAGGGCCGGGCATCTTGGGATTACTAGGAAGGAGTGATGGATTTTTCCTTTCCCCAGGTCCATGATCCTCTTAGTTGTCTATGCCCGATATTTACTGCCATTAGCCCCTTGAAATAGAGACCTTTTATTTGATGGAGGGCCCAATGGGGCTTTAAGGTCTGAGTATACTGCCCCTGTATCCACTTCAAAGTGTACTGGGGTACCCTCCACTTCAAAAGTTACCCTGAGCTCGGGAAGAGGATCTGAGCCCCAACTTTCTTAGTCATCCTCCAGAGTCAGAATGTCTGGCTGGTGTGGCTGTCTCATTCTCGGGCTCTTTTTGGCCCAGTGTCCTTTTTCTTTTGAGTAGGCATATTGATCTGAGGCCAGGGGTGGCTTTTGGCGTGTGCCCAGGTATCCCTTCCTGTATCCCTGTTTCTTAATTTCTGTCCTATTTTTTGTTGTGACCAGGACCTTAGTCAATGCATTAGTCTATCTTTTGCTTCTCGCATCCTCTCTTTGCTCCCTTTCTTTCTTCCTCCTTTGTTCCTTCTCTTCCTCAGTTTATCTCTTATAGTTTACTTTTTTAGGCTTCTCTGACTAAATCTCTCAAAGCCATATCTTGTAATCCATCTACGCATTGTAACTCTCTTTTAATATCCAGGGCAGCTTGCCCAACGAAGGCCATCATGACAGATGGCTTTTGATCCTCTGCCTGAGGATCGAAACGAGTATATCTCCTATATGCCTCCATAAATCTCTCTAGAAACATAGAGGGAGATTTATCAGGCCCTTGAATAATCTCTCTAACCTTGGCCCAATTAGTTGGTCACCTTAGCGGCTGCTTGGAGACCCGCTATTAGAGCCCGGCAATAAGTGGACGGATGCTACCTACCTTCAAACGTGTTGGTGTCCCAGTTCGGTTGGTTCAATGGGAAGCCGGCTTTGATGATGTGGGAAGAGGTGTCGGTCACCCATCTTGTCCGAGGATATTTTTTTTTAGCTTCCAGAAGGTTTTTCTCTTGTTCCTCTGTCATGAAGAGAGTCTGTAGGAGTTGTTGGCAGTCATCCCAAGTAGGCAGGTGTAACAACGCCGGCAAGTTCTTTGAGTTCTTTTACCGGGGCCAGCTTTGTCCAGGGAAGGAGTGGCTTTGTGTGCTGCCGGGTAGTAATCTGGAGGGCGCTGGGCCAGCCTAGCTTCCTCCAATGGTGAAGAGGCTGAGTCAGCAGCAAGGGAATCACTTAGAGGGTGTTGGGTGTTGGGGGAAGAGGGTAGGGGATAAGGAGGGTGCGGAGAGTCTAGTTGAGTCTTGAGACTTAGGAAGAACAAAGGGTGGAGGAGGAGGAGCAGAGGGTTTGAGAGATAGAATCATGGGGGAAGGTGGAGGAGCGGGGGCAGGGAAAAGGAAAGGCTTCACAAATGGAGGAGGAGATTTGCAGAGGTCCTGCAAAGTTAAGATATATGGCTTTTGATCTGGATGGCTATGTGGCCCCAGTTGAAAGACAATATTTCTGACTTTTTGAATTAGTGGGGAGTAGAAAGTTTCTTTAGGGGCCATCCGACTCCAAAGGTGGGTCATTTTGAGGCACGGAGAGTCTGCCAGTTCTGGCGTTTTACTGAAATAGAAAGATTCTGAGCCCTTAAGTGGACTTTGGTCCACTGAACAAGAGTCAGGGACAGAGGCATTGAAGTGCTCTGTCCCATAATGAAAGATATACAAACAGTGAAAGCAATGACACACAACACAGACAAGACAAGACAATAAAGACAGGCAATGGACGTCCAATACTGAGACCAGGACTGATTAGCCAGCAAAACCTGATGTGCTGGCAAAACCGAATCCGAAACAAAAAAATCACTGAGTCGAGGATACTATTGTTCCTCTATTTTCCGAATCCTCTGGGGGCATCCCCCAGGAACGTGACCTGTGGCTCGGTGACACGTCTGTCAGCCAGCATCTGAGAGAGCTCACGCTCATCACCGATAGCCATTTTGCAAAGCCCTAACCTGAAACCTGAAACACGAAAGTGGTACCTTACTTATCCTGATAGGAGCTCGTTGGGAGTCTTTCGTACACCACTGATGGATCTTGCTGGGGGTTTCAGATGTGAAGTTCTGGCAAGCATTGGAGGAAGAGACCACCAAGAGACTGTCTCATGCAATAGTATAGGGTTAATAGGGAGTACAGCATGCTGGGGCTCAGACCTCACTTGGATAGAGCAGAGAGCCCTGAAAGAGCTTAAGCAGAGCTTATATTCTTTTCATGGAGAGGACAGGGAGGGAAGTTTATTGATGGGTCCGGGCGACTGGTCGGTTTGTGAGCAAATGGGTGAGAGAGTACATTCTGCAGTTTGGCAGTTGGGGACAACACATTCTGGGAACAGGATTGGCAAACAGTTCTCAAGATTTCAACAGTGTTTTGTTAAGCATACAGAAAAATAGGAAGTGACAAGTACATATTTTATTCACCTTTCACCAAAACCTAAAAGGAAAGTGAGCATGGATTACTAAAAACATCCATGTCCAGGTTGCCTAATGCTCTCAAATATCAATCGTATTGGTGACTACATATTTGTTTCTTCCTAAGATTTTCTATTCAACCTCAACCCTGTTCAAAATATCTAATTCTATCACTCACTTTATACTTTGGCTGAATTCCTAATGTCTCTATTGATTTCTGCTTTCCTACATATTTATCCCAGTTCATCATTGTGATTGACTCTTCACATGGCCTGACATATGCATTCACTCTCTACCCGAAACCCTATTGCTAAAAAACTTTTGGTATCAATCCTATACTAACTCTTCCTTCTAAACCTACCAATTATCTTCCTAATCCTACTGACTATCGCTTTTGGACTGGATGTTCTCTTCGACATTCAATCATCCAAGATACAAGGTCCTATGATGCTGTATGTTGAATTATCTGAGACACCTGTGCAGAACATAATTCAAAGCTAAGTATCCCAATCAAGGGCCAAATGCACTTCTGGGCTTCAAATTTTACCTAGATTTCTGTTTTCATACTTATATTTCACCTCTATATTCTTATTAACAAGGCAGGTTCCCAATACCATTATTCATCCTGCAGAATGATTACTAACATAAATCAAACATGTTATTAACCCTAACCATACACTGTTCACTCAATATAACTTTACAGAAGAGCAGGGACAGAGTTGGTCTTACAATACAGGAATGTAGGGAATCTTCCACCTGCTGGGAACCTCAAAAGTCCATGCAGAAATTATCGCTGGAGAAGATGTAGGCAGCTATGAAGGACCTAAGAGAGCAAAAGTCATCTTCCATGGCAAACAACCTGGGCAGGATGAAGGGTTGTGTCTGAATCAGCCTCTCTGATCTTAATGTAGAGAGGATGGAACAAACCAGGCCTGTGTGGAGAGCTATTGCCAGGTGAGTAGGGTGGATACACTATTTGAACTTGTGAAAGTGTCACAGGAAGTAGGGGCAGCCTCCATCTCATGGGACCTATGGAAGCAACTGTTAGGACAAAGTGGTTGCCAAGGCAGTGACCTCATTCAGTTCCTGGAGGAAGTGACCTACCTCACTTCCTTGGGAAAAAACTCTCTGAACTTGGGGTCCAGTAAGCCAGGCACTCAGAGCCACTCTCAGTCCCAGTTCCAGTAGGCACACTTGTTTGGATTTACCAAGGACAGTGTCAGTCTTTCTTGATACCTACTGATGTGAGGATGGCCAAATGCCAGCAGAGCTCTGAAGAGGGCCCTTTCCTCAGAAAGCAGGTAGTGGCTCACCACTGGCACCTGACAACGTCACAGAGTTGACCAAGGAGACAAGATCTGAGACAGGACAGGCCATTTCCGGAAAACATACTAAGACCCACCAGTCAGAGGATACTCCGGATAGTCACAGACCTACTTGGGGGAAGGACATGACTTTGTGGGTGTGGGTGGGAGTTTATGGTTTTGTCTCATGTTCTGAGAATAGGGAGGAAAGGCGGTTTGTTTGGTTTGGAGGGGACTGTTTCTAGAAAGTCGTTTGACAAGATGAGTGTTTCTATGTCTGTATGTCCCACTGTGTTCGTGGTTGTAGACATTAGAGAAGAGAATGCATCAATGGATGTGTCCTGTCTAGTAGAAAGCTTCACAGCATTCATCCTGCCCAATTAATGAATGGACTTTGGCTTGCCTTATGGATGGGTAACACCTACTATCTTCCTAAGTTCCTGTTTTCTTCCTGAATTTGGGCCACTCTCCAGAATAGGCTCATGGTTTTGTGTCCAATATATGTACCATCTCCAAGCTCTGTGATATGGCCATGTACTGGATAGCTTAAGGGATTGGGGGAATATCAGAAAACTCAGATATCAGTGTGACCAAAAAAGTCTAAGTGGAGAAACCCTGCTTTGGGCCATTTGCTTACCTATTGTTCTGTTGCCCTGAATGTCAGGAAGGTCTTTGCCTCAGGCCACCCCTTTGGGACGCCTGAAGAAAACAGTTTTCAAATGGAAATTAATGGGCATCACCTGTACCTCTTTGCTTAATTGCTTTGGAAAGGGATGTTTGTGAATCAGCCTCTTGGCCATGTGTGAGGCTGTGGCTTATATTCTCAGCACCTGATGGATCTAAAGAAAGATTCCATGTGTGCTTCCAAAACCAAAATGGCCCAAAAAGCAGTCTTTGTGGATGAAGTCTCTCGCCTTTCTCTATAAGGTTCCTGACATCCATCTAGTGAGAATAGGGATTCTTTGTGTCAAATGAGTTCTTCAAAACTCTGCAGTGGCAAGTCTTTAGGTGCTTGGGTTTTTTCATGACACCAATTCAGATAAAAAATCTAAACCCGACAGTCAGTAGGCCTCAAATTGGAGAAGCAGAGCAGTATTTACGTCAGGCCTATGGTCACTCCTGGTTCTCAGGAAGGGTGTCCAGGCAACCCTGACTTTAGGCAAATGAGGGGCTAGGAAGGTTATTTTGTACACTGTCTTGGGATGAGTCCCTCATGGAAAACTCCAGCCACAGGTTATGATGAGTGTCTATATGGAAAAAGATGAGGGCTTTGTGGGAGTGTTTTGGTTTTAATTGTGGGGATTTGTGTGGCGGTTGGAAGTGATGACTGGTTCTACCTGGGTTTGAACTCTGGTGTCATTCCTTTAGAGTCTGAGTTCTGGAACTGATCTCAGAGAAATATTGCCATGAATTGTGTTCAGATTTTAGGAGGCCACGCATGGGATTCGCCCTTGGAAACTGAGATCAAGGACCAGGTTTGTTTTCCACAGAGCCTGAGAATCTCAGCCAGGATATCACAAGATTTTTTCTGAAAGATTAGGCATCCATAGTTGAGAGTCAAAACACCCATGGACGTCACATTGTAGACCTTAATGGGCCTGGATGCATATGAGCCTTTGGCCACTCAATGGGAAGACTTGCCTGTGAGAGTACTCCACAGCTTTCATTGAAATGACCTTCTTCACCATTTTATGGTTCCTGAATTAACTGAAACCCACAGTGCCTCCAACTTCATCCATGAAAAATTGCTAGTTAAATACCATGAAATTTTTGAAATTCCCTTAGCCAGGTGGTACTGGAGAGCCTTTGGATGTCTTGTTGCTGATCATGAGTGTACCATAGAATGCCTAGATTGTCTGGGTTTCATGAAAATGGTATAGAACAAAGATGCCAGTAAGTTGGAGCCTGCAGAGTAGTGGGCCTATTGCAGTGGTGGGCAGGTGTGTGATAATACATCTGTGGTGTGGCCATGAGGATTTGCCATTGCCTTCCAAATGGCTTGTGAGTGACATGGTGCAGCCAGCAGGCCCTTCTATGTAAAGGCATCTTTTTATATGGAGAGGTTTCAGGGCAAATTTCAGAGTCAGATTGCTATGGACAAGGGGGCAAGCTCTGTGGGATAGAAGCCTGGTTGGTGCATTCTCCTGCAGACTCTGACCCACCACACGTGACAGAACTCCCTCCAGCACTGGGTCCCAGTTGAACTCATTGTATTTCATGAAGCAAATACCAAAATCGCAGTGCAGCAGCAAGAAACACCACTAAAAGTTTAGGATGACAAAATGTCTTCACAGTCCACACTGGGAGACACTTAGGACCCAGTGGCCACAGTTTACCTACAACGAGAAAATTCAGAACTGCTGCCTCATGTTCATTAGAATATAAGAAACCATGTCCTCCAGGTCACACAGATGCAGACCCAGCTTTGATGGTCCCACTAGAAAGGAAGCTAAAAGTCCTTACAACAACATATATTTCAAGTGCCCAACCTCAGAGGAAGTGTCTCAAAAAGTCTTTAGGCCGGCAGAGCTCCATGTTTTGTGAGTGTTTTCCTGTTAGATCTGGACACAAGAGAAGACCACTGACACCAATAAAAATTAAATTAAATTAAGCTTATTATTTCCACTGGCCATCCTGCCTCTCCCTCCCAAAATGGCGGGAACAAGACAGCAACCCCAGCTTTCCTACAGCCCAGCTTCATGGACCAGAAATTTACACAAAATGGGCATTACATTTAACAGAACTCTGACAAGCATCACACTAATGGTAGTTTATATATATATATATATATATATATATATATATATATATATATATATATATATATATATATATATATATTTTTTTTTTTTTTGCTGTCCCTACATCAGAATTTATGAGGACCATTAGAGCCTCAGAGAGGGTTGTTGTCTGGCCAGGGAGGGCAAATATTTATGATATGTCACTAAAGTTTCAGAGAGGGCTGCTATCAGGTCGGAGAGCCAAACATGGCTCAGTTCAAACACTGGCAGGCATTCCAAGCAGGTTCAGAATTTTCAGTAATTTATGGTAAAGCCAAAATTATCTTTTCATGGCTTTTTGGCAAGATGGCTTCCAATTTTAATAAAAGATCAGGTTGGGTCTATCATTCCCCCCTTTTCTCTGTGTCCCTTTCAAATCTTTGATAGATTAGGGGTAGAGCACTGAGGAAATTTTAATCCCTCAGGTAAAAGTCTCCAAATTTTTAGAACTCACCCAAAACCAGTCTCCCTGATTTTACCTGACTTAATTAATTACTTATATTGATTGTCTATTTATATTTGGCTCCATTGTTGTAATAAGAGAGGCGTCACCCATTTTGGCTTCTTCTGAGCTTAGAGAGGATGACGTGAGTAGGCATGGTGTGAGAGACATGAGTTGCCTTTTAGAAGTAGTTGAGGGACATGAGTTGCCTTTTAGAAGTCAGTTCGGTTTGAAGTCTGGTTGGGGAAGAACAGGTTGTAAAGTCATCTGGGGATTGGTTATTACATGAGAGAAACAAAAACCATGAGTACTGAATAAATGTTGCAGCAGCTGGAACATGCCACTGTATAGAAGTTCCCTCTCCAGTCTTTAATATCCCCAGTTATAAAGACTGTCAATTTAATATTTAACTTTTAGTATTAGAGTTGTCTCTCCCCATAAGATATAGTTTAATAATTTAGTGTCATCTGATCTTGCAAAATCCTTTTACCAGTATGACCTCTGTGTCTAATAGAGAAACCTTTAATTTTGATACTCAGGACTGGATAATCGTACTAGCAAACACCAAGCTTACCTGTGTAGGTTAGGAATATATTTAGGCCTTAAACTGAAAATTTCTGACTCTGGCAGCTCTTCTTGATAGTCTCTTTTAATAAGTATCAGGCATTCCTGTCAGAGAATCCTTCTTTGTAGCCTCCAGTCTTACTTATTTTGGGAGGCTAACATAAAGTGTGTACCTTAAAATATTATTATTATTATTATTATTATTCAAAATGTCCAGGAATGGCTGTATTTTGGTTTTCACTGTCTTTGCTAAGTGTTTAAGATGAAGCATTCAAACTGACTTTTGTTTCTATCTATTGTTAACAGTCAGGTGAGCTTTTATGGGAGTCATAAACTGGGTAAACTTGAGAGCACTTTCTCAGTTCTGCTAGAGCCATTTGCGCTAGGTGGGTCCAGGTCTTGTTTGACCATGTTTCTTCCCTCGCAAGCATTAGGGATTTCTTTCTTCTCTGATGACTCTTCTCTTCATAGCAAATGCACTGATTGGCTTTCTGTTCTCCAGTGGTCTCATTAATCTCCCTGATGGGGAGTTTTTATAGCCCAGAGTTGCAAAACTCTTTAGAGAAGTCCCCTGTTCCCTGGATTCAGACTGACTCAGAGGGCAAGAGCCAAATATTGGTTTCCTTGGCCCTTTTCAATTAATTTTAATTTAAAATCCTAATCTTAAACATCTATCAAATAAATTTTAACAGCCTGATATTAAGAGCACCAGGCTTTAATATCTATAACTTTATAATTATTTATCTTTTTATTAATTGGGATCTGTATTATTCTGTCTGTCTTGCAGGTGATAACTTACTCTCTGAAATTAACCCATGTTTTGTTCTTAAAGCAACACTTCTTTAAAACACTAACAGGGAATCTTTAGATCACATATAAGAAAATTACAAAATAAAATTTTTTAACAACAGTAAAAATACTTAGTTCGTTTAATAGCTACCCTGAATTTTTTGGCTGAGTCATACATTATATCCCCTGTTTGAGATCCTAGGAATCTTGACATTAAAAAAGAACTTTTAACATAACTTTAAAGAAATAAAATCTGACCTACTGCTTTTGTATTCATTCTCACATGAAATAAGATGGGACACACAGCCTTATCTCAGGTAAGGCAGGGCTCTTTATAAATCTTAAGTGTTTTAGTTCTAAAGCTGATCTTTATTTTTTAAATATTATTTTTAAAAGTTTACATAAATTGTTTGAGGTCACATGAACATTAGCTAACACCATATAAAATCACTTTAAAATATGAATTAAACAAATGCTGAAAGTTTTTAACCTTTACATAGATTAGGCTCTCATTAACATAAAGTACATTTAAATTGTTCCCCAATGTAAAAAGTAAGATTAAACTTTACATATCTTATTGATAACAGGTGAATAAATCCCCATAAAACTTCAGAACACCAGCTTGATATAATGCTCTTTTAAAATTTTTACCTTACAGACTTGCATACCTGTAAGATATGAGCACATTAGTAGCATCACAATTACATTGATGTTTCTCCATTAACCAAGTTTAGCTTTTAAAGAAATGGCAGTACAGTGCTCTAAAATAACAGTTCTAATTTAATCAGTTGTTTAATTTCTATGGTTGCTTGCACAAGAAAAAATAAAACTTAATAAACACAATGTTATGGGTAAACTTATGTTTTAAGAAATTTTTGTCTCTTTAACACATGATTGATTTTTACAATCTTTTACAGAATTTAGTCAAACTTATACAGACGTTAGTAAGTCAATCAGATATCTAACAAAAGTACTCGTGAATGAGTAATCCCATATCAAATTTACTTTACTTATTTATCAAAATATTAGACACATGTATTGAAGAGTGTAAACCATTTTTATGTTGAAGGAAAAGTCCTAGAACAAAGGCATATTAGACATTTTGTAGATATTAATATTTTATCAGATTTTTGAATACCTAGAAAAACTTGAAAGCTTAAATTTAAAGACATTTATTTTTATCTGTTTATCAAATTTAATTGAATTATTTAAATCACGTGAATTGAAGATCTTTAGATCCACTTTTTAAAATTTGTTTTTATGAGTGCTTTTTTTTAATGAGTGCTCCTTATATATATTAATTTGTATATCATATATAAAATATACGGACATATGTATATATAGACATACAACACATAACAAAATTGAGCACACATAATAATAGTAAAGGCCTTGTAGCTTTTCGCAGGTGAAATCTCCATTGCAATGTTTCAAAAAGTCCACAGTTGGTCAAAGATAGTACTGATCACAAAAACATTAACCTAGGTCTGTATGATCAAAATCATGAGCTCAAAAAAAAATAAAGTATCTAAGGAAAAAAATAAGAGTCCTAGAAAAAATGACTGGCCAGTAATTAGTAAATACCATACAATTTACCTTTTTTTCTCTTAGGCCTCAGATCAGTCTCCTACTAAGCTTGCAGGCTTCTTTCATTTGCCTTTCAAAATAAGTCATGGCTGAGGTCTGGAAGGAGCAGGAAAAAACTGCTTTTCTGAGCAGACACCTCAGGCCTAAGGCATTTTAACCATAATTTTCAGGTTAGGATTTTGAAAATTATGGTACAAGTTTAAGATACAATTCACAAAATTTTATATCTTTACATCTTGTTTTGTCAAAAGATATCATACTATGATTTACAATCCTTGTCCAGATTAATGCTCTCGAACACACAGTGATATTTTCACAGGCTACCCAATTCAAAATTGGTGAAAAATAAAGACTGAATGATTGGGAAGTCACTTGCCAATTTGGAAGTAGAGTTCTTTAGTTTTCTATCCTAAGTATTTAAGTTCTCTGGCATGAATTATCTGAAATCATAAACTAAACCATTACCTAAACCTGACTTTTAACTGCAAGATTTTGCAATGCTTCAAAAACCCATTCAAATACCAGATTGTTACAAGAAAACATCATCATTTAGACACACATTCAGCTAAGATCATTCCCAAGAAACAATTTATAATATCAACACATTATTGCACATGTCTTAAAGGGCCAGAAACAAAGACACAAGACAGAAAGAAGGTCCAGACTATGGCTGTCAGACAGAATCCTTTAAACCTGAGCAGATAAGAAAAAGAATCTCCTACACCAGTGGCACCATAGATGTCCACAAGGGGGGGGCAGATGTTTTAACAGAGGGGCAACCTGAAATGTACAATTAAGGGTCTCCATGGTGACTTTAATGCATTTAGTGTCCCCTTTTTCTTTTTCTCTTTTTTAACAAGACAGTGGTGGAATAATCCTTACAGTGCAGGGAAGGAAGGAGGGAATTCCCTGAAGCAACAGGGCTTCAGCAGCTGCTGGGAGTCCCTCAGTCCCTCCTTTTACTTACAGGATTATCTCCTCTGGTTCGGTTCCACCCCAAGCATGTTCCATCTAGTAACATTTCAGTAGTCAGCTCTAAAAATGTTCCGGGACAGGGGGTGGGGGAGGGATTTATCAAAATTTGTAACTTAAAGTTCGGCTGCTGACCTTGAAGCCAATTAATGCCAATTTAATAATGAGGACAAGGTTTTTAGAAAAAGAAAAAGGGAGGTTTATTGCTTTGGTAACAAAGAAGAAACACAGGGAACCCTGCCCAGAGGTTGTGACTCTCTTGATCTAGAGGGACAAGGGGTTTTAATGGAGTTTCACTTGTTAACCTGGGAGATACTCAGTTCTTAGGTCCCCAGCAGGCATTGCCCTCTGCAGTGGTTATACTCCAGGCAGCCAGCTAGGACCTTCTCTCATCCTGCTTAACAAAGGGGGGTAAAGTTCATCGCAGTTCCTTAAAACAGAGTCCGAAAGAATATCAGGCTTACTTTCTTTGTTACCCATTTTCACGTCCAATATACTTATGTTTTTACCACAGAAATCACAGAACAAAACACACAAAACAAACAAGAAAAACATATAGAACACAGAACAAAACACAAAATACAGAAACCCGAACTTGAAACAAAAAACATAGGAGCAATGCAACGTCTTGCTAAAGCTCCGAAGTAGGACCACGTACATGCCAGTCATCACATCTCTACCATTCCAGATGAATACCCTACAGAACAGAACAGAGGACAGAACGATTCTCATTACTGTACCGAAAACGAGTATATGTGAGCCTCCCCAGGACACCTCTATGTCATCAGAACAGATGATATTATAACATCTGATATCCTTTATAACGGATATCAGATGTTATAAAGGTGCCACTTAATTTTTGAGGCCTCCTCCACCAGGTGATTGCTAATAGTTTTAGTGCGGTGGTTCACCGCAGTGCTCCTGGGACCTAACGCTCACTCCATGACCTTGGAACAGCTCAAGATGTGCACCCACTAGAGTGGCTCTCCAGCCCGGAGCCCTGAAGGGAAGGCCAGATTCAGATTTTCCAGCAGTCTGGTCTTGTGATCTGGTCGGCAGGGTCATCTTGCTGGGGAACTCAAAAAAATTAGATGAGGACACAAAAAAAGAACACTGACTCCAACTAAAATCAAATTGAGGCAAGCTTATTATGTCAACCGGCTGGGCTGCCTCTCCATCCCAAAACTGCAGGAACAAGACAGCAACCCCGCCTTTCCTACAGCACAGCTATATAGCCCAGAAAGTTACACAAAATGGGGGTTACAGATAACAGAACTTTGACAAGCATCACAAAAATGGTAGTTTATTTATTTATTTATTTATTTTTTGGTGGCCCCAATATTAGAAATTATGAGGACAAATAGAGCCTCAGAGAGGGTCGTTGTCTGGCCAGGGAAGGCCAAAATTTATGATGTGTCACTAAAGTTTCATCGAGGGCTGCTATCTGGTCAGAGAGTCAAGCATGGGTGAATTCAAGGCACGGGCAGGCATTCCAAGCAGGTTCAGAATTTGCAGTTATTTATAGTAAAGCCAAAATTAACTTTTTATGGCTTTGTGGCAAGATGGCTCCCAATTTTAATAAAAGATCAGGTTGGGTCTACCAACCCGTGTCCCTTACTTTTGGAAACTACTCTACCACCTCCAAGGTTGTGAACTCCTGAGCATTTTCCAGTACAGATATGTATTCACAGATTTTCTAACTCTTCTACTCTAATTGTGTCTTACTTGGGGCAAAGATAATTTCAAGGTATTGTGCTGGATGAGAGTGGAAAAATTTTTGTGCAGCACATATTTGCATACACATTGGATTCATTATCTAATTTTCCATTCAAAATACTGAATCCATGACACTAACCAAAACCAGACTAGACTCTGACTACTAATTCTAATATGATGGAGAAAAACAACCCAAAGAGAATAGAAATAGAAGCAGTTCAGAGTAGGCATGGTGTATAGTTAGACTTGCCTTTTGCCTGATAAAGTGTTGGTGTTATAAATCTAGTCAATTTTTAATTGAAATAGTTCTCCATGTGTTTTTAAAGTTAACAAATATGTGAATTCCTGTCTCCCTTTCTCTGAAGCCTATTCAGCACATGTATTTTTTAGGTTCACATATAGAATCCTACATGGTATCACACATACATTTTTATGAGGTGGCTGACTTGGCAGATACAAATCGTAAAAAGACATCACTCCTCCTAAACACTGTTTTAACAGAAAATTCAATCTATGTGTTTGCTTCCTAGTTGAACAACATTATACATAAATACAAGTTCAGTAAAATAAATACTTTTGTATCTGTGAAAGATATATATTTCATGATGAATTTCGATTGGCATATGTATTGCTAATTTTTAATGTTCCTGTGTGTGTTTTGTGTGTGAGTGTGTGTATATGTATATATATATATATATATATATATATATATATATATATATATATATACATATACACACACTCTCCAGATTTTTCAAAATATGAAATATATATGCCTTATTATACACTCCCCACATTCATTCATGTTCATGTATGTGGATTTATAATAAACTTTTCACAAGATTTTTCTCAAAAATATTCATCCACCTGAAATACATATTTGTCTCCTAGTACTGAAAAATAACTTTAGTGAATGGTGCACACAAATCCTAATATTTCTACAGTATCTGACCCAGTTTAACATTAATGCAAGTAGATTCCTATGTGACAAGTTGTGTATTTTGACGTTCATTTTTATGCAACACTAGTACATTACTATTTCTTCAGTTTATGCACATCATAAGATATATATTTATCCACAAATTCATAAATTTATAGACATTTGTTTCACTTTCAATTACTTCCTGCTTCAGAACACATGTATTCCTCCAGGTTTCTTTTTTTTTAAATTTTTATTGTTGGTTGTTCAAAATATTACATAGTTTTTGATATATCGTATTTCACACTTTGATTCAAGTGGGTTATAAACTCCCATTTTTACCCCACATACACATTGCAGAAAAACATCAGTTACCCATCCATTGATTTACATATTGCCATACTAGTGTCTGTTGTATTCTGCAGCCTTTCCTCTCCTCTACTATCCCCCTCTTCTTCCCTCCCCTCCCCTCTTCTCTCTCTACCCTCTCTACTGTTATTCATTTCTCTCCCTTGTTTTTTTTCCTCTTTCCCCTCACTTCTTCTTGTATGCAATTTTGTATAACCCTGAGGGTCTCCTTCCATTTCCATGCAATTTCCCTTCTCTCTTCCTTTCCCTCCCACCTCTCATTCCTGTTTAGTGTTAATCTTCTCAGGCTCTTTGTCCCTACTCTGTTATTAGTTACTCTCCTTATATCAAAGAAGACATTTGGCATTTGTTTTTCAAGGACTGGCTAGCTTCACTTAGCATAACCTGCTATAATGCCATCCATTTCCCTGCAAATTCTATGATTTTGTCATTTTTTAATGAAGAGTAATACTCCATTTTGTATAAAAGCCACATTTTTTTATCTATTCGTCTATTGAAGGGCATCTAGGCTGGTTCCACAGTCTTGCTATTGTGAATTGTCCTGCTATGAACATCGATGTAGCCGTGTCCCTGTAGCATGCTCTTTTTAGGTCTTTAGGGAATAGACCGAGAAGGTTAACAGCTGGGTCAAACGGTGGTTCCATTCCCAGCTTTCTAAGAAATCTCCATACTGCTTTCCAAATTTGCTGCACCAATTTGCACTCCCACCAGCAATGTACAAGTGGACCCTTTTCCTCACGTCCTCACCAGCACTTGTTGTTGTTTGACTTCATAATGGCTGCCAATCTTACTGGAGCAAGATGATATCTTAGGGTGGTTTTGATTTGCACTTCTCTGACTGCTAGAGATGGTGAGCATTTATTCATGTACATGTTGATTGATTGAATGTCCTCCTCTGAGAAGTGTCTGTTCAGGTCCTTGGCCCATTTGTTGATTGGGTTATTTGTTATCTAATTGTCTAATTTTTTGAGTTCTTTGTATACTCTGGATATTAGGGCTCGATCTGAAGTTTGAGGAGTAAAGATTTGTTCCCAAGATGTAGGCTACCTATTTACTTCTCTTATTGTTTCTTTTGCTGAGAAAAAACTTTTTAGTTTGAGTAAGTCCCATTTGTTGAATCTAGTTATTAACTCTTGTGCTATGGGTGTCATATTAAGAAATTTGAAGCCCGACCACACAGTATGTAGTTCATAGCCAACTTTTTCTTGTGTCAGACACTGTGTCTCTGATTTGATATCAAGCTCCTTGATCCATTTTGAGTTAACTTTTGTTCATGGCAAGAGAAAGTGATTCAGTTTCATTTTGTTGCATATGGATTTCCAGGTTTCCCAGCAACATTTGTTGAAGCTGCTATCATTTCTCCATTGTGTGCTTTCAGCCTCTTTATCAAATATAAGATAGTTGTAGTTTAGTGGATTGGTTTCTGTGTCCTCTATTCTGTACCATTTGTCCAACCGCCTGTTTTGGTTCAGTACCATGCTGATTTTGTTACTATTGCTATGTTGTATAGTTTGAAGTCTGGTATCACTATACCGCCTGATTCACAGTCTTTTCATGAGACTTCATTCCAAACGCATTATTTTCTATTTCCATAATCACCTTTGAAGCAAAACTCACATACACGTCATGATCAACCATAACCCTAATATTACCATTAGATGTATAACTGGTTGGAATGAAGGATTGTACATCAATATAGATTTTCTGTATATTTTCAGATATCATTTCAATCCATTATTTAAAGTTGGAAAAAGTTATATTATTTGTTCACAGTATGGTCTATTCATGCATTATGTCTATATTCATAGACACAGGGTACACCTTTTTATACCCCCAATACTTATTTATACATCTTCAAAATATTGCTCCCAGAAATGGTGGAAGAAATACTCATATCACCTGATGTACATATACATTTTATCAAAGTAATAATCTGGACACAATTACAAAGATCACACTTAAGTTTGTACCAAAGCCTAAATGGAAAGTGAGCATGGATCACGAAAAACATCCATGTCCAGGTTGCCTAATGCTCTCAAATGTCAACCCGATTGGTGACTACATATTTGTTTCTTCCTAAGATTATATATTCAACATCAAGCCAGTTGAAAATGTCTAATCCTATCACTCAGTTTATACTTTGCCTGATTTGCTAATGTCTCTATTATTATCTGCTTTCCTTCATATTTTCCCCAGTTCATCATTGTGACTGACTCTTCACATGTGCTCACATTTACACTCACTCTGTACCCAAAACCCTATTGCTAAAGATTTTTTGGACCAAATCCTATATTCACTCTTCCGACTAATTCCTAATCCTACCGACTATCCCTTTTTGAGTGGATGTTCTCTTCGACATTCAATCATCCAAGGTACAAGGAACGCTACCATTGTATATTGATTAATCTGAGACATCTGTGCAGAATATAATTCAAAGCTAAGTATCCCAGTCAAGGGCCCAAAGACCTTCTGGGCTTCAAATTTTACCTAGATTTCTGTATTCATACTTATATTACACTTATATTCCTATGAATATTTCAGGTTCCCAATACCATAATTCATCCCGTAGAATGATTCCTAACCCAAATGGAACATGATATTAACCCTTATCATACACTGTTCCCTCAATCTAACTTTACGAAAGAGCAGGGACAGAGTTGGTCTTACAATACAGGAATTTAGAGGATCCTCCACCTGCTGAGAACCTCAAAGGTCAACAAAGAAATGATCCCTGGAGAAGATATAGGCAGCTATGAAGGACCTGTGAAAGCAAAAGTCATATTCCATGGCAAACAACTTGGTCAGATGAAGGGATGTGTCTGAATCAACATTTCTCTTCTTAATGTATAGAAGATGGACCAAACCAGGCTTGAACTCTGGTGTGATTCCCCTTACAGACTGAGTTCTGGAACTGACATCAGAAAAATATTGCCATTAATTGTGTTAGGATTTTAGGAGGCAACGCATGAGAGTCGCCCTTGGAAAGAAAAGTGAGATCTAGGAACAGGGTGGCTTTCCACAGAGCACTGGGAATCTCAGCCAGAATATCACATGATTTTATTTTGAAAGACGTGGCAGCCATAGTTGACAGTCAAAACACACATGGACCTCACATTGTAGACTGCAATAGGCCTGGCTTTATGTGACCTATTGGCCACTTTTTGGGAAGCCTTGCCTGTGAGAGTTCTCCAGAGTTTTCATTGAAATGAGCTTCCCCACCATTTAATGGTTCCTGAATGAATTGTAACCCACAGTGCCTTCAACATCTTCCTTGAAAAACGGCTAGATAAATTCCATGAAATTTTTGAAATTCCCAAGACCAGGTGGCACTGGAGAACCTTTGGATGTCCTGTTGCTGATCATGAGTGTACCAGACAGTGCCTTGATTTACTGGGTTTCATGAAAATGGTGTAGAAAAGATTTGCCAGTAAGTTGGAGCCTGCTGATTAGTGGGCCTAGAGCAGTGGTGTGCAGGTGTGTGATAATACATCTGTTGTGGGGCCATGTGGATCTGCCATTAGCTTCCAAATGGCTTGTGATTGACATGGTGTAGCCAACAGAAGCTTATTTGTAAATGCATCTTGTTATATGGAGAGATTTCAGGGCAATGTTCAGAATCATGTTGCTATGTATAAGGGGGCAAGCTCTGTGGGATATTAGCCTGGTTGATGCATTCCCCTGCAGACCCTGACCCAACACACGTGACAGAACCCGCTCCAGCACTGTGTCCCAGTTGAACTCCTTGTATTTTGTGGAGCAAATATGAAATTCCCAATGCAGCAGGAAGAAAAACCACGAAAAGTGGAGGACGAAAAAATGGCTTCACTGTCCACACGGGGAGACACTTAGCCCACAGTGGCCACATTTTACCAACAAAGAGCGAATTCAGCACTGCTGCCTCATGTTCATTGGAAAAGAAGAAACCATGTCCTCCAGGTCACATAGATGCAGACGCAGCTTTGATGGTCTCATTAGAAAAGAATCTAAAGCTCCTGACAACAATATATATTTCAAGTGTCAAACCTCAGAGGCAGTTCCTCAAGAAGTCTTTAGGCCGAAAGAGCTCCATGTTTGTGGAATGTTTACCCTGTCCCTTACTTTTGGAAACTATTCTACCACATCCAATGTTGTGAAACCCTGAGCATTTTCCATTCCATATATATATTAACAGATTTTTTTACTCTTCTCCTCTATTTGTGTGTTATTTGGGGCAAAAGTAATGTCAAGGCATTATTCTGGATGAGAGTGGGAAGATTGTTTTGTAGCACATATTTGCATACACATTGGATTCATTTTCCTATTTTCCATTCGAAATACTGCATCCCTGACACTAATCCATACGCTACTAGACTCTGACTACTAATCCTAATATGATAAGGAAAACACCAAAACAGAATAGAAATAAAAAATTTCAGAAGAGGCATGGAGTATAGTTGGACTTGCCTTTTGCAGGATAAAAGGCAGCTGTAAAAAATCTAGTAAATTTTTAATTGAAATAGTTCTCCATGTGTTTTAAAGTTAACAAATATGTGAATTTCTGTCTCCCTTTCTCTGTACCCTCTTCAGCACATGTATTTTTATATGCACATATAGAATCCTACCTGGTATAACACGTACATATTTGTGAGGTGGCTGACTTGGCAAATACAAGTTGTGAGAAGAGATCACTCAGCAGAAACACTGTTGGAAGTGAAAATTCACCCTATGTGTGAGCTTCCTAAGAGATCAAGATTATACATAAATCCATGTTCAGTAAAATAAATATTTTTTCATCAGTGGATGATATATATTTCATGATGAATTTCGATTGGAATATATATTGCTAATTGTTAATGTCTCAGTGGTTATATATATATATATATATATATATATATATATATATATATATTTATATTTATATATATACACACTCTCCAAACTATTCAAAATATGAAATATATGATCTACATATACATTTTATCACAGAAATATTCTGGACAAAAAATGCAAAAGACACAATATGATGGTATCAAAGCCTAAATGGAAAGTGAACATGGATTACTAAAAACATCCATGTCCAGGTTCCCTAATGCTCTCAAATGTCAATCATATTGGTGACTACATATTTGTTGCTTCCTAAGATTATATATTCAAACTCAACCCTGTTGAAAATGTCTAGTCCTATGATTGACTTTATACCTTACCTGATTTCCTAATCTCTCTAATGATATCTGCTTTCCTACATATTTTTCCAAGTTCACCATTGTTACTGACACTTCACATGTGCTGACATTGACATTCACTCTCTAAACAAAACCCTATTGTTAAAGAACTTTTATTCCAAATCCTATACACACTTTTCTTCCTAAAACTTCCAACTATCTTCCTATTCCTACCTACTATCCCTTTTTGACTAGATGTTCTCTTCAACATTCAATCGTCCAAGGTACAAGGTCCTATGCCATTGTATATCGATTTATCTGAGATATCTTAGTAGAATGTAATTCAAAGTAAAGTATCCCAATCAAGGGCCCAATGCCCTTCTGGGCTTCAAATCTTACTTAGATTTCTGTTTTCATACATATATTTCACCTCTATATTTTTATAAATCTTAAAGGTTACCAATATTATAATTCATCCAGCAGAATGACTCTTTACCCCAATCAAAAATGTTATTAACCCTAACCATACACAGTTCCCTCAATCTAACTTTACAGAAGAGCAGGGACAGAGTTGGTCTTAAAATACAGGAATGTAGGTGGTCTTCCTCCAGCTGAGAACCTCAAAGGTCCATGAATAAATGATCCCTGAAGAAGATGTAGGCAGATATGAAGGACCTGAGTGAGCAAAAGTCATCATTCATGGCAAAAACCTGGTCAGGATAAAGGGTAGTGTCTGAATAAGCCCCTCTTTTCTTAATGTAGAGAAGATGGACAAAACCAGGCCTGTGTGGAGAGCTGTTCCCGGGTGCCTATGGTTGATATTGCATTCTAACTTGTGAAAGTGTCACAGGAAGTAGGGGCAGCCTCCATCTCATGGGACCATTGGAAGCAACTATTAGGACAAAGTGGTTGCCAAGGTAGTGGCCTCATTCAGTTTCTGAAGAAAGTGACCTCACCACACTTCCTTGTTGATGGAACTCTCTGAACATGGGATCCAGGAAGCCAGGCACCCAGAGCCAGTCCCAGTCCCAGTCCCAGTCCCAGTGGTCTCACTTGTTTGGATTTAGCATGGACAGATTCACTCTTTCTTGGTACCTACTGATGTGAGGATGGCCAAATGTGAGAAAAGCTCTGAAGAGGGGTCTTTCCTGAGAAAGCAGGTAGTGGCTCACCGCTGACTCTTGACAACTTCACAGAGTTGGACAAGGAGATCAGTTCTGAGACAGAACAGGTCATTTCAGGGGAACATAGTGTGGCCCACCAGTCAGAGGACACTCCAGATTGTCATAGACCTAGTTGCAGGAAGTAGGTGACTTTGAGGGTGTGGGTGTGAGTTTGCGGATTTTGTCTCATGTTCTGAGAATAGGTAGGAATGGCGGTTTGTTGGGTTTGGAGTGAATAACTTCTGTTCATGTATGTGGATTTACAATCAACTTTTAACAAGATTATACTCAGAAATATTCATTCACCTGAAATACATATTTGTTTCCTAGTACTGAAAACTAACTTCAGTGAATGGTGCATATAACTCCTAATATTTCTACAGTAACTGACCCAGTTTAACATCAATGCAAGTAGATTCTTATGGGACATGATATGTGTTTTGGAGTTCGTTTTAATTCAACACTGGTACATTACTATTTCTTAAGTTTATGCACATTACAGTATATATATTTCATTCACAAGTTCACAAATTTATAAGCATTTATTTCACTTTCAATCACTTCCTGCTTCATAAAACATGTATTCCTCCATGTTTCTTGACTGGTCTTTTCATGAGACTTCTTTCCAAACACATTATTTTTGATTTTCATAATCATTTTGAAGCAAAACTCACACATTCTTCATGAAAAGCCATAACCCTAATATTACAATTAGACGTATAACGAGTTGTTATGAATGATTCTATATCAAAATATGATTTCTTATATATTTTCAGTTATCAATTCAATCCATTATTTAAAGTGGAAGCAGTTATATTATTTATTAACTGTATGGTCTATTAATGCATTATCTCTCTATTCATAGACAAGGGGTACACCTATTTTACCTTAGATACTAATTTATACATCTTCAAAATATTCCTAAAAGAAATGGTGGAAGAAATACTCATGTCACCAGATCTACATATACATTTTATCACAGTAATAGTCTAGATAAAAAAAAAAGTCACCCTTAAGATTGTACCAAAGCCTAAATGGAAAGTGAGCATGGATTACATAAACTTCCATGTCCAGGTTGCCTAATGCTCTCAAATATCAATCCTATTGGTGACTACATATTTGTTTCTTCCTAAGATTATATATTCAACCTCATGCCTGTTGAAAATGTCTAATCCTATCACTCATTTTATACTTTACCTGATTTAGTAATGTCTCTATTTATATCTGCTATCCTACATATTTCCCCGGTTCATCATTGTGACTTACACTTCATGTGTGCTGAAATTTACATTCACTCTCTAACCGAAACCCTATTGCTTAAGAAGTTTTGGTCTAAATCCTATACTCACTCTTCTTTCTAAACCTACCGACCATCTTCCTAATTCTACCTACTATCCCATTTTGAGTGGATGTTCTTTTTGACATTCAATCATCAAAGGTACAAGGTCCTATGCCATTGTTCTTCGATTTATCTGAGACATTTGTGCAGAACATAATTCAAAGCTAAGCATACCAATTAAGGGTGCAATGCCCTTCTGGGCTTCATATCTTCCCTAGATTTCTGTTTTTATACTTATATTTCACCTATATATTCTTGTAAATATTATAGTTTCCCAATACCATTATTCATCGTGCAGAAAGATTCCTAACCCAAATTGAACATGTTATTAACCCTAACCATACACTGTTCCGTCAATCTAACTTTACAGAAGAGCAGCGACAGAGTTGGTCTTACAATACATGAATGTAGGCGATCTTCCACTGTTGAGAACGTCAAAGGTCCATGCAGAAAGGATGCCTTGAGAAGATGTGGGCAGCTATGAAAACTTGAGAGAGAAAAGTCATCTTCTATGGCAAACAACCTGGTCAGCATGAAGGGATGTGTATGCATCCACCTCTCTCTTCTTAATGTAGAGAATATGGTCCAAACCAGTCCTAGGTGGAGAGCTGTTCCCGGGTGCCCATGGTTTATATACCATTCTAACTTGTCAAAATGTCATAGGAAGTAGGGGCAGCCTCCATATAATGGGACACTTGAAAGCAACTGTTAGGACAAAGTGGTTGCCAAGGAAGTGACCTCATTCAGTTCCTGAAGCATTGACCTACCTCACTTCCTTGGTGATGGAACTCTCTGAACTTGGGATCCAGGATGCCAGGCACCCGGAGCCACTCAAGTCTCAGGCCCAGGGGTTTAACTTGTTTGGATTTACAAAGGAGAGTGTTAGTCTTTCTTGGTACCTTAAGATATGAGGATGGCCAAATACCAGGAGAGCTCTGAATAGGGGCCTTTCCTGAGAAAGCAGGTAGTGGTTGGCCACTGGCTCCTGAAAACTTCACAGAGTTGGGAAAGAAGAGCAGATCTGAGACAAGACAGGCCATTTCGGGGGAACATACTGTGGCCCACCAGTCAGAGGAAACTCTGGATGATCACAGAGTTTAATGGGGGAAGGATGTGCCTTCGTGGGTGTGGGTGTGATTTTGTGGTTTTGTCTCATGATCTGAGAATAGGTAGGAAAGGCGTTTTTTTCTTTGATTTGTAGTGGACTGCTTCTAGTAAGACGTTTGACAAGGCGAGTGTTTCTATGTCTGTGTATGCTACTGTGTCCGTGGTTGTAGACATTAGAAAAGAGAATGCAACAATTGATGTGTCCTGTATAGTAGAAAGCTTCCCAGCATTCATCCTGCCCAATTTATGAATGGACTGCCGCTTGCCTTAAAAATGGGCAACACCTGCTAACTTCCTAACTTCCTGTTTTCTTCCTGAATTCTCGCCACTCTCCAGAATAGACTCATGGTTTTTGTCCAAAATATGTACCACCTCCAAGCTCTGTGACATGTCCATGTACTGGATAGCTGGAGGGAATGGCGAGCATCTCAGAAAACTCAGATATCAGTGTGACCAGGAAAGTCTCAGTGGAGAAACCCTGCTTTGGACTTTTTCTTACCTATGGTTCTGTTGCCCTGAATGTCAGGAAGGTCTTTGCCTCAGGCCACCCCTTTGTGAACCCTGAAGAAAACAGTTTTCAAATGGAAATGAATGGGCATCACCTGTGGCTCTTTGCTTAATTGCTTTGGAAAAGGATGTGTCTGAATCAGCCTCTTGGCCCTGTGTGAGGCTGTGGCTTAGATTCTCAGCACCTGATTAATCCAAAGACAGATCCCATGTGTGCATCCAAAACCAAAATTGCCAAAAGAGCAGTTATTGTGAATGAAGTCTCTTGACTTCATTTCTAAGGTTCCTGAGGCCCATCAAGTGAGAATAGGCATCCTTTGGGTAAAATGAGTTCTTCAAAGCCCTGCGGAGGCTAGCCCAGAGGTTTTTGGTTTGTCTCATGACTCCCAATCATATAAAGAATCTATACCTGACATTCAGTAGGCCTCAAATTGGAGATGCAGAGCAGTATTAACAGCAGGCCTATTTGATCACTCCTGGTTCACAAGAAGGGTTTCCAGGCCACCCGGACTTTAGGCAAATGAGCGGCAAGGGAGCTTATTTTTCACACCGTCTTGGGCTGCACCCCTCATGGAAAACTCCAGCCAGAAGTTATGATGAGTGTCTATATGTAAGAAGATGAGGGCCCTGTGGGTGTGTTTTGGTTTTCATTGTGGTCATTTTTGTGGCGGTTGGAAGAGATGACTGGGCCTACCTGGGCTTTAACTCTGGTGTGATTCCTCTTAGAGACTGAGTTCTGGAACTGACCTCAGAGAAGTACTGCCATGAAATGTGTTGGGATTTTAGAAGGCCACGCATCAGAATCGCCCTTGGAAACTGAGATAGAGGTCCAGGGAGGCTTTCCACAGGGCACTGGGAATCTCAGCCAGGATATCATATGATTTTATTCTTAAAGACTTGGCAGCCAAAGTTGAGAGTCTAAACACACATGGACCTCACATTGTAGACCTCAGTGATCCTGGCTTCATGTGAACTTTTGGCCACTCTTTGGGAAGCTTGCCTGTGAGTGTTCTCCAGAGATTTCATTGAAATGAGCTTCCTCACCATATAATGTTTCCTGCATGAATTGAAACCCACAGTAACTCCAACTTCATCCTTCAAAAATGGCTAAATAAATACCATCAAATTTCTGAAATTCCCAGACCAGGTGGCACTGGAGAACCTTTGGATATCCTGTTGCTGATCATGAGTGAAAGAATTCCCCACACAAAGACACTTCGCTAGGAGAATTCCAATTTTATTGCAAAAAGCTGTGTGCTTACATAGAACTAAAGGGGTGATGGTAGGGCTTAGATAAATGGCAGGGCACCAATTTATTGGCAAGTTCTTTCAGATATCAGCTCCGGAGCCAAGGAATTAGTTCTCATTGGGGCTAAGGTTCCCCGCCAGAGAGATTTGAAATTGGCGCCGACGGGAGAGTTCACACGGGCGGGAATTTTTTGCATCACTGCAGAAAAGAGGAAGGTAGGAAGAAAAAGTCCTTAGGCACCATGTTGGGGTTTTTACTCTGGGGAATGGCTGCCGTTTATACTTTTCCCAACATTCCTCCCTTTTTGTTTTCTTAGGAAGTGTGGCGTCGTTGGTCAGATCCGGCTGCTTCTTGCTGTTTGGGGGCGCTGTGGGGCCTAGAATGGGAAGTGGAGGAATTCTCGGGGGGCAGGTCTGGGGATATCATGGCAGCCAGAAAGAAAACCCAGTGGCTACAGACAGCTACTTCCATAGGGGTGAAGTCTATGAAAGTTCCCTGAAGCCTCAAGTTGTCGATGGCATTGAACCAGTCCTGGATGGAGGAGTTTGTTGGTATCAGTCACTGGTCCTGTTTCAGAGACTCTGGGAAATACTGGAAGCGTTGCCTGGACATGGCATCACCAGCACCTGAAGAAGATCAGAGCGAATAAAAACAGAATTAAGATAAAAATTAAAGCAAAGGTCAATTTTTGGCAGAAGTACCATGTTGGGGGACTGACAGAGAAGAGGCCAAGGGCCATGAGGAAACTTAGAAGGACATAAAGACTCATTAATCCAGGATGGCAGATTAAAAGGTTCTCCGAGCTCGTTGTCTCTCGCCGTCTGATGTCCGTTGCATTCCATCGTGCCTGGTAGTGAGCTTCAGCACTGAGTGAACTGTTCTCTTGGAGATGTTGGGGGTTCATCAGTCATCAGAGGCTGCTAGTGCCTAAGCAAAAGCTGGTTGAATGTTTGATTAGAAATTTTTTTCAGTTGGGTTTGAAGGCACTTCATTATGCAGGGCAAGAGAGCACAAAAAAGGACCATCCCAATAAGGGGCCCCAAGATTGGTAGTAAGTACATGGCAAGAAAGGATTGGAAGCAATTGGGTTGATAATTCCTGCAATTTAACAACATTTTTTTCTATTAGGCCAGATTCATTAACATAATGACAACATTCCTCTCTAAGGAACAGGCATGTTCCCCCTTTTTCTGCAATGAGAAAATCAATTGCCCTTCGGTTCTGTAAAGCCAGTTGTGCCAATGAAGTAACCGTCACTGCAAGGAGCCCAGAAACTGAGCAGTGTTATCAAGTGCTTCCTGCAGTTTTTGTTGCAGGTCATTGGATGCCCATAGAGCATGACCTATAGCTTCACCAGAGAGTTCGAGACTCGCCGCTGAGGTTGTTAATGTGAGGCCTACCAGAACCGGCAGAAAGACTGCCCTAAGGGTGCAGGAAGGTAGGGCCACCTGTCGGAATTCGATGGGAGTATACAAAGACAGCTGAGGAACTACCGTAACCAAGAAACAGATGCCAGAGACATTGATCGTTGAGGTACTTATAGACCCGTTACACCAGAGAAAATGTCCAGGTTTCATAAATCAGGGCTCAATGGGGTGCTAAAGCTCAAGGAACAAATGGGTAAAGAATTCATTATTGTCAGGTGGAAACAGATGAAAGGAAATAAAGTATTGGTGGAACAACTTTCCCATAGTGGGATACGTGTCACATGTAGGGGTTTTCCTTTCTTAGAGAAATTGTAGGTTTTTGCTGAAATATTTCCTGCCGCTAATGGGACCGCTGCTAGAAGTGGACGACTAAGTGAAGCACAGAGAAAGAACTGAGAAGTAGGCACAGAAAGAGGGATGGAGTTTAATAATCAAAGAGTTTGGTGTAGCAAATTGAGCCATGTGGGAGGGGGACCTGAGGGGGTTGAAGGCTCTGAATCCTCTTTAAATGAGCTATGGATAAGATCTCGAAGTTTTGATTCTGACTCCTTAATGTGTTCGACTACCTGGATGGTTGCCTTAGGTGGCGTAATCAGGGTGCGGCCAACAGTCATCCACATTGTGGGTCTGGCTGAGGTTGTCCGAGCATAGACAGCAAACTCAACATAGTCCCAACGTTTGGCCTTGGGGTCAGGTATATCTAAAGTATACCATCCATTGTTATTGGATGAAGAGCCTTTATGCCACTTTAGGTAACTAGAAGTCCACCCTTCATGGTAACCAAGTGAGTGGTAAGAATAGCTACCACGTTCATGATGGAACCTGCATGACTTATAGGGGCACCCATTATATATCTCAGGCCACCAATGACAATAGTCTTTGGTTTGATGAAAAAGGAAGCAAATGAAAGGCCAGTTCCAGCTACCAGGGACGAAGGTCCTTGAAGGTGACAATTTTAGGGAAATAGATGTGCAGTTGTGGATGAAGCAAGCAGTTGCATCCACTGCGTGGACATTCTGCATGCCATGTTCTGAGTATCATTCCCAAAGAGTGAAAAAATACATTGTAGCAGAGGAGGGTAGATACCAGTCCTGACAGAGCACAGAAAATAAGCAGAGCACAAAAAACAAGCAGTTAGAGAAGACTAGGGTGTTGGGAGAGCTCATTGTGCCTTCTTTAAGAGGAATTGTTCTGCGGGGAACACCGTGTTAGCCGCAACTTAAATTGGTGAGATGGGAGTGGAGAGCAGGAGTAAAGGGGAGGTTCAGGAGGTGATTCTTGGAGTTCCTCTGGGGTGGTCCTGTCGTCATCAGGTGGGCCTCTTGGTGATATGGCTTCAACCTAGATATGTGAATCCAAGGGGTGAGACAGTTGTCTGATAAGGAGAGTTAGGTGGAGTTGGGGGTACAGAGAATGACAGGATAGGGGCCTTCCCATTTTGGGGCAAGAGGCCCGTTCTCCTCTGGGGTATTATAATAGACTAGACTCCCAGCTGTTAAGGGAGGAGTGTTTGGAGCGGGGACTGGGTCCAGAAGAAGCCAGTCCTGATATTTCCAGAGTTCCGAGCGAAGATAAAACAAGAGAGGCAAAGACAAATCTCGGGTGAGAGGTCCTTGTGAAATGACCAACCCAGGGGGGATAAGAGGTCTTGAATACCTTATCTCAAAGGGAGACAGTAAAGATGGTTTCTTAGGTAGAGCTCTGATTCGAAACAAATCCAAGGGAAGGAGTTTGACCCAGTCTAAGTTTAATTCCATTGTCAATTTGGTAAGGACTTCCTTTAGAGTACGATTTACCCTTTCCACTTTCCCTGAAGCCTGAAGGTGATATGGACAGTGAAAATGTCACTTGAAGGAGAGGGCTTGAGAGACCTTTTGTGTGATCCTAGAAATAAACTCAGGGCCATTGTCAGATTGTAGGAAAGTGGGCATTCCAAACCTGGGGATGATGACTGTCAGAAAGATTGAAGCTACAGTGGAAGCCTTTTATTGGAAATGGGAAATGCCTGAACCCAACCAGAGAAAGTGTCCACAAAGACAAGGAGGTATTTAGTGTGCCATACTTTGGGCATGTTGGTGAAGTGTACCTGCCAGTCAGCAGTGGGAATGTGTCCCCGGGCTTGGTGGGAAGGGAAAGGTTTGGGCCTTAAAAAAGTATGAGGGTTGGTCCGCTGACAGATCTGACAATTAGAGGCTATATTCTGTAGCATGGCTTTGTCAGAGGGGGTGAGGGAGAAGAAGCTCTGTAAAAAGAGGGTCAAAGACTGAGAATCGGAATGGAATAGAGTATAAAGGAACTTGAAAAGATCCTTGTTCTTACTGGAAGAAGTAGTGGCTTCAGATGAGATGTCTAAAGTGGCCATTATATGTCCCCCAATGGGGGCAATAACTGGAAGTGGTGGCAGCCATTCGTGCCGCCTGGTCAGCTTTGGCATTGCTCTCAGTGATAAGAGAGCCGTCCTTCTGATGGGACCTACAATGGACAACTCCCAACTGGGTGGGAAAGTGGGAGGCCTCTATCAGATTGCTTATAAGAGCCGAATTAGTGATCACATTACCTTTGGTGGTAAGTAGTCCTCGCTCCTTTCATATTGCAGCATGGGAAAATAAGATATGGAAGACATATTTTGAGTCAGTATAAAGGGTGAGGGATTTGCCTTGTGCTAGAAGGCAGGCACGAGTGGCTGCTATGAGTTCAGTCTGCTGGTTGGTAGTTCCTGAAGGTAGAGCTTTGGCCTCTATAATCTCAGTGGCTGAAACTACAGTGTATCCAGAGTAATGAGTGCCATTCTGCCTAAAGAAACTGCCGTCAGTGAACCAGATAAGGTCAGGCTTGGTGAGTGGTCCCTCAGAAATTGAAGAATGACAGGGAAGGAAATCATCTAACGTTTCCAAGCAATTATTAATTGTTGTGTTAGACGTGGGAGTCATTGGGAACAGTGAGGCAGGGTTCAGTGCAGAGCAGGGGAGGAAAGTAATATTAGGGTTTTCCAGAAATGAAGTGAGGAGCGACAGAACTCTGGATGGAGGAAGGGTTTGAAGGCCCTTATAAGCTAAAAGATCCTTCAAGTGATGTGGGGAGTGAATAGTTCAAGGGGCCCCAAAAGTCAGCTTAGAGGCTTCTTTGTGTAAAATTTGTTCAGCAGACAGAGCTTTTAAGCAAGGGGCCTACCCACAGATTGTATGGTCTACTTTATTGGACATATATGCCAGAGGTGCATATGTAGGCCCATAGTTTTGACCTAAGACCCCAAATGCTTGCTCCCCTTTTTCATGGACATATAAATGAAATGGTCTTGAAATATCAGGAAGGTGCAAGGCAGGTGCCTTTAAGAGGAGTTGCTGAAGCCTGCAGAAGTGGTAGTTAGGGGAGGAGGCAAGAGATTCACTAGGGGGTCCCTTTGCTAGGTCATACAGGTTTTTGGCTAGAAGAGAATAATTTGGGATCCAGGCCCTAAAATAAATGCTAGTCCTAGGAATGATAGTATTTCGGCTTTCGTATGGGGCACTGGAAGATCAGAAAGTAGTTGCCTCCTATCCAGTGTTATTTCCTTTTTCCTAGGTGTAAGGCAAAAAACAAGATAGATGAGAAAAAACTGGAAAACATGGGCCTTGTGGGGAGACACCCTATATCCCTTGTATGCTAGAAAATTAAGAAGCTGGGCAGTGTGGGATTGAGAGTGTTCCCAAGAGGGACTACATAGAAGAAGGTCATTGACATATTGAAGGAGAGTAGAGTCAGGACAGGTCGGGTGAAAGGATGTGAGGTCCTGGGCAAGAACTTGGCCAAAGAGATGGGGCCTATCCCTGAATCCCTGTGGGAGGACAGTCCAGGTAAGCTGACGAGAATGGCGGGTGTGAGGGTCAGTCCACGTAAAAGCAAAGATATCCTGAGATTCTGATGAAAAGGGAATAGAAAAGAATGCATCTTTGAAATCTAGGATCAAGAAGTGGGTAGTAGTGGCATGGATCTGAGAGAGGCAGGGGTGAGGGTTGGGCACTAGCGGGTGGATGGGGACCACAGAGGAGTTGACAAGGTGAAGGTCTTGAACCAGCCTGTAGGACCCGTTAGGTTTCTTAACTGCCAGAATGGGGGGTGTTGAAAGGAGATTGTGTAGGCCTAAGATACCCTTTTCATAATAAATCCTGGATGATGGGTTCTAATCCGAGGAAGGCTGTGGTTGTGAGTAGATATTGTGGTTGACTAATATATCTTGAAGGGTCGTGTAAGACAATATGAATAGGACTTTATTTAGCCATAGAGGGTGTAGTTGTGTCCCAAACCTCAGGGTTAACTGGTTTAGATAGTCGTGGGAGACTGCATGAAGGAGGTGTATTTGCCCCTAGGAACATCATGAGGAAATGAGAGGTAGAATAATGTGGGGTGATATGTGAATGGTGACTTTTAATAGTGAGAGTATGTCATTAAGACATGACGGCCATCTGGGGTTTCTGGGTCGAGTTTTGTGTACTGTTGAAGGGCCTTGGTTAGTCTATCCTGGAAATCTGAAGGTGTTTCCTCCTTCCTTTGAATGACCTCCTGCACCTTTTGAAAGTTAACAGCCTTGGGGGTGGCCTTTTTCAGCCCCGCCAAGAGACAGGATGTAAAAAGGTCACGAAACTGTAAGCCTTCACGGGTCTTGTAATCCCATAGGCGATCCTGCTCTGGGACAGCATGAGGGCCTGTGGGGTGGGTAGGATTGGTCCTATGATTTTCATCAGCATGGGCTTGGGCTAGCTCCCAGACTCATTGCCTTTCCTTGGGGAGAAGTGTATTGGCCAAGAGCATGTAGATGTCATGATGAGTGAGGCTACATACTTGCAGGACCCATTGAAACTCCCGAATGTAAGTGGTGGGGTCAGTGGTGAAAGAGCCTAACTTCCTCTCTAGCTGAGTAATGTCCGACATGGAAAACGGAACGTGGACTCTGATGACACCCTCGGGACCAGCTACCTCACGAAGGGGTGCAATTGTCTTGGAGGTGGGAAGGAGTCCCTTAGACCTGGTAACAGGAGGACTGAAAGAGGAAGGCCGTGAACAGGAAGGAGAGGGAGAGGAAGGGAGTGTCTCTGTGGAGGAGGAGGAGGTGGAGCAGGCAGAAGAGGGCGGAGGAAAGAGGGATGAAACGGAAGGCGGAGGATCCATGGAATTAGGCAGAGGAAGAGGAAGGTATAGCGGGAGAGAAGGGGCAGATGGGGCTGGGGGATAAGGTGGGGGTTCATCTGCTTGGTCGAATGAGGAAGAATCTGTGAAGTCAGGAATAGAAGTAGGGGAAGAAAGGGGTTTTCAAGCAAAGAGGACCTGAGAGGGAGGGCAAAAGGAGCAGAGAGCAGGGTGCTGTGTGTGAAGGCTAAAATCTTAAATGCAGGGAATCTCCCTCCACTTTTTCAGATGCTGGCAGTAGTTAAAAAGGTCCCGGACGAGGTTTGGATCTAAGGAGCCTTCTGGTGGCCAATGATTGCCATTATCCAGTGGATATGTAGGCCAATCATGGGTACAGATTTTGATTAAAAGTTTGGGCTTGATGTCTGGTGTGAGGGAGAGTGTGGCCAGATTTTTTATTAAACATTTGAGAGGTGAGTCTTCAGGTGCAGACTAAGAGGTGCCCATAGTCACAGGGAGAGATGGGAGAGAGAGAGAGAGAGAGAGAGAGAGAGAGAGAGAGAGAGAGAGAGAGAGAGAGAATAGGAGTAAGCAAGAAAGACAAAGAGAAAACCCGGGCTGGAACCGCTTCCAGGAAGCTCAGGGCAAACGGGGGTCAGGTGGGCGTCCCCAAAATGACAAGCCATCACGAGGAAATACAGAGGGCACTACCTGGTCATCACCAGTGAAGTGCGATCTGTGAAACCAAAAGGAATTGGAGCCAAGGGCAACCTGACGTCAGGAAAGTTTTCAACTGCAGCAGAAGAAGTCAGTAATGAAAACAAAACTCTGGCTCTGACAGAATGCAATTCCAGGCCGGGAGTTCAGTTTTCGCAGAGCAGAGAGGCAGCTTCAGCCAGACACAGCAACCCCACAGGATACAGCAACTCTAGCCGGCAGCAGCAGCGGCAGTGGAGCAGGAAAATCCATAAAGCCTCTCGTGTAAACTCAGAAGCCTCATGCCCCAAAAAGAAACGAAACACCAGAGGGTCCACTGCAACTAGTAAAGGTCTTAGTGGGAGGAATTCCCTCTCCCCTACCAGGCATCTGGAGTGTGCCTGAGGATCACTGTCACAAAACAAGTGGCAGCCTGAAGGGAGTTGGCGAGCCGGGTCAGGGGAGGATTACTTACATCAGATCAGTGGTGAGTGCAGAAAGCTGGCGTCTGAAAAGAGCGGACTAGGGCAGAGTGTCTCGGCGGAGTGGGGGACGGGGCTCTTGTTGGAAAGAGCTCACCTGTATCCTCTCACGGGGCACCAGAATGAAAGAACTCCCCATGCAAAGACACTTCACCAGAAAATTCCAATTTTATTGCAAAAAGCTGTGTGCTTATATATAACTAAGGGGCAGATGGAAGGGCTTAGATAAATGGCAGGCAACCCATTTATTGGCAAGTTCTTTCAGATATCACCTCCGGAGCCCAGGAATTTGTTCTCATTGGGGCTAAGGTCGAGATTTGAAATTGGAGGAGGCGGGAGAGTTCACACGGGCGGGAACTTTTCACGCCACTGCAGGAAAGAAGAAGGTAGGAAGAAAAAGTCCTTAGGCGCCATGTTGGGAATTTTCTCTGGGTTATGGCTGCCGTGTATACTTTTCCCAACAATGAATATACCAGACAGTGCCTTGATTGACTGGTTTTCATAAAAATGGTTTTTATCAGAGATGCCAGAAAGTTGCATCCTGCTGAGTAGTGGGCCTAGAGCAATGGTGGGCAGGTGTGTGATAAAACATCTGTGGGGTGGCCATGTGGATCTGCCATTGGCTTCCAAATGGCTTGTGACTGACATGGTGAAGCCAGCAGACCCTTATATGTAAAGGCATCTTGATATATGGAGAAGTTTCAGGACATTGTTCAGAATCAGGTTGCTATAGTCAAGGAGGCAAGCTATGTGGGATAGAAGTCTTGTTCTTTTATTCTCCTGCAGACCCTGACCCACCACACGTTACAGAACTCCCTCCCGCACTGTGTCCCAGTTGAAAACCTTGCATTTCATGAAGCAAATACAAAACTCCCAGTGCAACAGCAAGAAACACCATGAAAATGGAGGATGACCATATGGTTTCACAGTCCACATGGTAGACATTTAGCCCCCAGTGGCCACAGTTTACCTAAAAAGAAAGAATTCAGCACTGCTGACTCATGTTCATTGAAAAAGAAGAAACCATGTCCTCCAGGTCTCATAGATTCAGTCAGAGCTTTGATGGTCTCACTAGAAAGGAAGCTAAAGCTCCTGACAACAACATATGTTTCAAGTGCCCAACCTCACAGGCAGATTCTCAAGAATTCTCTAGGCCAGTAGACCTCCATGTTTGTGGAGTGTTTACCCTGTCCTTTACTTTTGGAAACTCCTCTACCACTTCCAAGGTTTTGAACTCCTGAGCATATTCCATTCCAGATATGTATTCACAGATTTTCTAACTCTTCTCTTCTAATTGTGTCTTACTTAGGGCAAAGGTATTCTCAAGGCATTGTTCTGGATGAGAGTGGAAAGATTTTTGTGTAGCACATATTTACATACACATTGGATTCATTTTCAAATTTTCCATTCGAAATACTGAACCCCTGATACTAACCCATACCGTACTAGACTCTGACTACAAATCCTCATATGATGGAGAAAAATAACCCAAATAGAATAGAAATACAAGCAGTTCACAGGAGGCACGGTGTATATTTGGTTTTGCCTTTTGCATGATATAGGTTAGGAGTTATAAATCTTGTCAATTTTTTGTTGAAATAGTTCTCCATGTGTTTGGAAAGTTAACAAATATGTGAATTTCTGTTTCCCTTTCTCTGTAGGCTATTCAGCACATGTATTTTCATATGCACATATAGAATCTTACCTGGTATCACACGTACATTCCTGTGAGGTGGCTAACTTGGCAGATACAAAGTGTGAGAAGAGATCACTCCTCCTAAACGCTTTTGGAACTGAAAATTCGAACTGTGAGTGAGCTTCCTAGTTGAACAACATTATACATAAATCCATGTTCAGTAAAATTAATATTTTTGGATCTGTAGATGATATATATTTCACGATGAATTTTGATTGGCATATATATTGCTACTTTTTAATGTCTTTGTTTGTGTTTTGTATATATATATATATATATACTCTCCAGATTTTTTAAAATATGAAATATATGCATTTTATTATTCACTCCCTACATTTATTCATGTTCATGTATGTGGATTTATAGTAAACTTTTCACAAGATTATTCTCAGAAGTATTCATTCACCTGAAATACATATTTTTTTTCCTAGTTCTGAAAACTAACTTCAGTGACTGTTGCATACAAATCCTAATATTTCTCCAGTAACTGATCCAGTTTAACATTAATGCAAGTAGATTCCTATGGGACATGATGTATATTTTGATGTTAGTTTTTATTCAACACTGGTTCATTACTATTTCTTCAATTTATGCACATCATAGTATATATATTTCATCCAGAAGTTAGTAAATTTGTACGCATTTGTTTCGCTTTCAATCACTTCCTGCTTCAGAACACATGTATTCCTCCATGTTTCTTGACTGGTCTTTTCATGAGACTTCTTCCCAAACACATTATTTTTGATTTCCATAATCACTTTTGAAGCAAAACTCACACACTCTTCATGATAAACCATAACCCTAATATTACTATTAGATGTATAACTCGTTGGAATGAATGTATGTATATCAATATAAGATTTCCTGTATTTTTTCAGATATCAATTCGATCCATTATTTAAAGTTTGAACTAGTTATATTATTTATTCACAGTATGGTCTACTCATGAATTATCTCTATATTCATAGACACAGAGTACACCTATTTGTACACCCAATACTAATTTTATGTCTTCAAAATATTGCTGCAAGAAATGGTGGAAGAAATACTCATGTCTCCTGATCTATATATTCATTTTATCAAAGTAATATTTTGGACACAAAAAGCAAAGGTCATACTTATGATTGTACCAATGTAAAAGTCATTCTAGCATTGTAGGAAGAGACAACCAAGAGACTGTCTCATGCAACAGCAAAGGGTTTATTCGGGGTCCAGAATGCTGGGGCTCAGACCTAATTTGAATAGAGCCTAGAGCCCTTAGAACATCTTAAGCAGAGCTTACATACTTAACTTGGAGAGGGAAGGGAAGGAAGTTTATTGGTGGTTCAGGGAGAATGGACGGTTTGTGTGCAACTGAGTGAGGGATTACATTCTGCAGTTTGGCATTTGGGGACAGCACATTCTGGGAACAAGATTACCAAACAATTCTCAAGATTTCAATAGTGTTTTGTTAAGAATACAGAAAAACAGGAAGTGACAAATACCTATTTTATTAATCTTTCATTCCCCACTTCTTCTTCTGGTTACGTTTAATCATAAAAGTGATCATTGAGGGGTGTCACATTTTATGTCTGCTAGTGGGGTATATTGTTGTCTGATTACCAAAATTTAACTTGTCCAATTTGAGCTTGAAGAAATGAAACTACACGGTGGAGCAAACATGGTCTAGAGTTAGCAATAATATGATGATTATTAATGGACCGGCCAAAGCTGATAAAAGCGTAGTTTACCAGGGGGACTGTGTGAACGAAGACTGTAACCACCCTTTTGGGGCCTCTCTCTCTCGTTGATGCGCTTTAAGGTGTCTTCTCAATTTACTCATAGATAATTTTACAACCAGTATGATCGGAATAAAAACAACATTCTTCCCTCAATACAGCACAATGGCCCCCTTTTCTCATGAAGAGGAGGTCCAACCCTCGCATTTTCTGTAAAACAACTTCAGAGAGAGATTTTAAAGATTCCTGTAAGGCTGTGATGGAGGTTTAATATCTTAAAGCTTTGTTCTACTGCTGCTTCTAATTGGGTCATTTGTTGTGTTCCATGGACTACGGCAGTGGTTCCTGTGCCCAGCCCTGCAGCAACTTCTATTCCTAATAGGATGGCTAAAGTGAGGAATACAGATTCCCGGCAGAACCGGGTTGTATGCCCCCCGCTATTTGATCTTAATGAACCTGCATCATGATAGAGCACTCTGGGAAACATCTGCACCATTACATAATTAATTGCACCAGTTGACAATTTTATGAAAACATAAACAATGTTTAAGTATATAGAATAATACTCTTGTTGGTATGGACAGGGCAAGGCACCTAAGATAGCACTGAAAACAGAGAAACAGTCCTATTTGGTTGCAACCGGATATAGAGGGCATTGCTTCTGTTGTAATCAATTAATCCCTTGAACCCCAAGTTTAGGTAGTTTTAGAATTTTGTCCCCAATATGTAATGGAAGGGGCTCAGAAGTTCACAGTCTGCAGAAGTCCACAAAAAGCAGTTTTTGTTTCTTTTTTTTTTTCCTCTGTTCTGGGCAAGTTAACTTTTTAAGGACACCTAGGAGAGGGAGAGCTTTTTTCTTCTCTTTTTTGTTTTCTCCCTGCCAGCTGTTACCATGGGGTCCAGTTGGTAACTTCTTTATCTTACAAATGTAGCCATCCCTGTGAAGCCCCAGCTCAAGGCCAGAGGCCTTGTTCACATATTTTGTGAAAAATTAGTAAGGGGCTGTCTAGCTTAGGAGTGCTGATTTTTCCAGCCAGTTGCCAAGTAGAACAGGCAACACGAAAAGAGGAAGTTTGTCTACATTGAACTCTTTTATAGGGACTCTTTTGCTGAAAGTCCTAAAGTCAGCCTTGGTGAAGAATTTTGGAGAAGGTCAGTTAAGACTTTTTTGTGGGCCTTTTACAGAGGGGAAAGATGGGGAAGGCGGGGGGGAGAGCAGCTACATGGATCTGTGTATGAGAAAGGAGAGATGTAAAAGAATAATGAGAAAGGGGTTTGGGATTTTCCTAGCAACAAAATCGTGAGCAGTAGAACAGGTAGAGCAGAAGGGAAGACGGGAGTGAGTATCCCAAAAAGTCTCTGAGGGACTTTAAATTCTTAGTAACCTGTTTTCAGTGATGACAAAGCAACTTTAAAAGCCATTTTTATTACATCTTGGAGAGGGTTCTGAGGGCTCTCCTCAGCTGGTTTGAGCTTTGGTATAGCTGGTAAGAGGACCTGGTGGGACCCGGTGCGGGCACTGACAGAAGAAGAGAGGAGTGAGTTGGTGGAGGGGTGCCTCACTACCTGCTACCTCAGCAAGGGGGCAATTGTCTGAGAACCGAGGTTTGGGTTTTGATCTAGAAATTGGAGGGGAGAAATCAGGTTGCTGAGGTGGGAGTGACAGCAGAGATTCTGGAGCAGAAGGCAGAGGGTGAGGATCTATTGGAGAAGCATAGTTCAGGATGTGAGAGAAGGAGGGAATTGGCCTGCCCATAGGGGAATCTCCTTTCACCCTTTTGAGCACTTGCAGAAGTTAAAAAGGTCACACAGAATTTGAGGATCTAGAGACCCATCTGGGTGCCATCAGTTTTGATTGTCTAATTTGTAATATGGTCAATGCTGTGTACTGAATTTGATGAGGAGTTTGGATTCCACCAGGCAGCCCCTGTATGCTCACATCCCCATGACTTACAGAAGAAGTCGGCTTTTGCCCCACACAGCCATGACTGTTTGTGGTTTTGATAGTCCGCCGGGAAAACATAGTAATCTAGGCTAGCCAACCTGCATCTGGCTCGTGTGTCCCTACATCCATAATGTTTGTTTCCATTATCTATGGTACAGAAGGCATTTAACGGAATTTTAGTGGGATCCTCTTCTTCAGGGATATCCCAATAGGAACGACCTATAACCAGCTGACAAATATCTGGGTGGAGAGATGGCCACCAGGTCCCTAAGGGGGCTGTATGCGAGATAGATCATACTTCTTGTCTAGTAGGATTTGTGATTAGCCATCGCTGCTGTACGGGCTGATGAGCATTAGGAATACTTGTGGCCAAGGGGAGAATCTATAGCCTTATCCACCTGGTGAATACACCATTTGAAAGGGTTACCACTCTTTTCCAGTATCCAGCCAGAGTCTGGAGAGGGCGCAGGCTTGAGATGAGAGGCATGGATCCAGCAAGTGATTCCGTCTACATATACCACTGTAGGTGTTATAGGTAGCACCTGGTATGGTCCTTTTCAGCAGGGTTCCAGGGATGACACGTGATGTCGTCTTACGTAGACGAAGTCTCTTACTTGATATCCATGTGGAGTCCCCTCGTCCCCAGGGTGGTAGGCAGTGGCCAGCTGTTTCCACAGGTATCGCTGAGTTCTTTCAAGAGCTTTTAGTCTGTCAAGCAAGTATTTCTTGCATGAAACAGTGCATAAGGCAGGAACATACTCTAATCTTTTATGCCGGTCTCTAAGCTTAATTTCGTTTAGTTCTCTTTAATGGTTCTATTTATTTTTTTTTCCTGTCCTGAGCTCTGGGGTCTATATGCACAATGTAACTTCCAATTAATCCCCAGGGTCCTGGCTAAGCTCTGACTCACCTGGGCCATGAACACCGTTCAATTAACAGACCCTATTACCTTAGGCAGGCCGTGTCTTAGAAAAATATCTTTCAGGATGTACTTGACCACCGTTTCAGCGGTTGTTTTATTTTTTTTTTCTTTTTTTTTGTGAGAAAGGATTCAATCCATCCTGAAATTGTATTTACAAAGACTAAGAGATATTTAAGTCCATACCTTGCTGGCTTAATTTCAGTGAAGTCCACTTTCCAGAATTGTCCTGGTCTGGTTCCTCGTAGGTGCTTTCCTGCAGGAAGCTTGGAAGTGTAAGCATTAACCAATTGACAGAACCGACAGGCTTTTGTGAGTTATTTCCTTTCACTGTGAGTGAGTTAGTCGAAATCTCTGTTCCTGATCCTTCAGGAATGCCTGCAGTTTCTTTGAACCAAGGTGAGTAAGTTGATGTACATTTTTAATGTAGTGTAGGGCTTTCTGAAATTGCAGGCTGGGCTCAGTGAAGTTGAGGAGTTCAGTGTCAGTGTTTTAAATGTTATAAAAAGCTTGCTGGTGCTAAAGGGTCCATTGGAATTGGGCATCCTCATTTAACAGAGGGTATAAAGGAGCCGCAAAGAACACAAACCCAGGTATCCATAACCTGCAAAAGCCAACAGTCCCAAGAAACTCTCTGTGTTGTCCCCTGTTAGATGGCAGTGGTATCTGCACAACAGTTTGTTTTCTGGGCTCAGTGAGCCATCATTTACCGCCCCTAATGGAATACCCCAGGAAGATTACTTCTTGCTGGCAAATTTGGGCCTTTTTGGCCGAAGCTCTATACCCGAGTTCAGCAATTTCAGATAATTGTGCTTGGGTCCCAGACTCACAGTTTTACTTGGTGTTGGCAGCCAGTAGCAGAACATCCACATATTGAAGCAGAGTGACTTTGGGGTGCGTAGTTCTGAAGTTGTTGAGATTTCTGTGGAGGGCTGAATCAAAGAGAGTGGGGGAATTTTTGAACCCCTGTGGGTGTTTAGTCCAAGTTAGTTGACCAGACGTTCCAGTTTCTGGGTCTACCCAGTCGAAAGCAAACAGAAACTGACTATCTTTATGCAGAGTCAAGCAAAAGAAAGCATCTTTTAATTCCAGAAGAGTATACCATTTTCACTCAGCTACAGCAAACGGTTTATTGGGGGTCCAGCATGCTGGGGCTAAGAGCTCACATGAAAAGAGTAGAGAGCCCTGAGAACAGCTTAAAGAGAGCTTATATACTTTTCTTGAAGAGGGCATGGAAGGAAATTTTTGATGGGTCAGGGCGAGTGGGTGGTTTGCATGCAACCAGGTGAGGGAGTACATTCTGCAGTTTGGCAGTTGGGGACAGCACATTCTGGGAACAAAATTAGCAAACAGTTCTCAAGATTTCAACAGTGTTTTGTTAAGCATACAGAAAAACAGGAAGTGACAAGTACCTATTGTATTAACCTTTCACCAAAGCAAAATGCAAAGTGAGCATGGAATACTAAAATCAACCATGTCCAGATTGCCTAATGCTCTGAAATGTCAATCCTATTGGTGTCTACATATTTGTTTCTTCCTAAGATTATACATTCAACTTCAACCATGTTGAAAATGTCTAATCCTATCACTCACCTTATACTTTGCCTGATTTCCTAATGTCTCTATTGATATCTTTTTCCTACATATTTTCTCCAGTTCATCATTGTGAATGACTTTTCACATGTGCTAATATTTACATTCACTCTCTAAACGAAACAATATTGCTAATGAACTTTTGGTCCGATTCCTATACTCACCCTTTTTACTAAACCTACCGACTATCTTTCTAATCCTATGGACTATTCATTTTTGACTGGATGTTCTCTTCTACATTCAATCATCCAAGGTACAAGGTCCTATGCCATTGCATATCGATTTATCTGAGACATCTGTGCAGAACATAATTCAAAGCTAAGTATCCCACTAAAGGGCCCAATGCCCTTCAGGGCTTCAAATCGTACCTAGATTTTCTGGTTTCATACTTATATTTCACCGATATATTCTTGTGAATATTGCAGGTTCCCAATACCATTATTCATTCCGCAGAATGATGCCTAACCCAAATAGAATATGTTATTAACCCTAACCATACACTGTTCTCTCAATCTAACTTTACAGAAGAGCATAGACAGAGTTGGTCTTACAATACAGGCATGTAGGTGATCTTCCAATTGCTGAGAACCTCAAAGGTTGATGCAGAAATGATCCCAGGAGAAGATGTAGGCAGATATAAAGGACCTGAGAGAGCAAAAGTCATCTTCCATTGCAAACAACCTGGTCAGGATGAAACGATGTGTCTGAATCAGCCTCTCTCTTCTTAATATAAAGAAGATGGACCAAACCAGCCCTGTGTGGAGAGCTTCTCCTCGGTCCCTATGGTTTATATACCATTCTAACTTGTGAAAGTGCCACAGGAAGTAGGGGCAGCCACTATCTCAAGGAACCCTTGGAAGCCACTGTTAGGACAAAGTGGTTGCCAAGGCAGTGACCTCATTCCGTTCCTGAAGGAATTGACCTAAGTCACATCTTTGGTGATGGAACTCCCTGAACTTGTTATCCAGGAAGCCAGGCACACAGAGCCAGTCCCAGTCCCAGTCCCAGTTGGCTCACTTGTTTGGATTTACCAAGGACAGAGTCTGTCTTTCTTGATACCTAATGATTTGAGGATGGCCAAATGCAAGTAGAGCTCTGAAGACGGGCCTTTCCGGAGAAAGCAGGTAGTGGTCAGCCCAGGCTCCTGACAACTTCACAGAGTTGGACAAGGAGACCGGATCTGAGACAGGACAGGCCATTTCGGGGGAACATAGTATGGTCCACCAGTCAGAGGACACTCTGGAAAGTCACAGACTCAGTTGGGGGAAGGAGGGGCCTTTGTGAATGTGGGTGTGAGTTTGTGGATTTGTCTCATGTTCTCAGAATAGGTAGGAAAGTCAGTATGTTTGGTTAGGAGTGGACTGTTTCTAGAAAGTCGTTTGACAAGGTGAGTGTTTCTATGTCTGTTTATCTCACTGTGTCCGTGGTTGAAAACATTAGAAATAAGAATTCATCAATGGATGTGTCCTGTCTAGTAGAAAGCTTCCCAGCATTCATCCTGCCCATTTTAGGAATGGATTGCAGGTTTCATTATTGATGGGCAACACCTAGTATCTTCCCAAGATCCTGTTTTCTTCCTGAATTCTGGCCACTCTCCAGAATAGGCTCATGGTTTTGTGTCCAAGATATGTACGACCTCCAAGCTCTGTGACATGGCCATGTACTGGATAGCTGAAGGGAATGCGAGCATCTCAGAAAACTCAGATGTCAGTGTGACCAGGAAAGTCTCAGTGGAGAAACCCTGCTTTGGGCCATTTGCTAACCTATTTGCCTGTTGCCATGAATATCAGGAAGGTCTTTGCCTCAGGCCAGCCCTTTGTGAATCCTGAAGAAAACTGTTTTCAAATGGTGATGAATGGGCATCACCTGTGGCTCTTTGCTTAAATGCTTTGTAAAGGGATGTGTCTGAATCTGCCTCTTTGCCCTGTGTCAGGTAGTGGCTTAGATTCTCAGCACCAGTTGGATCTAAAGAAAAATCCAATGTGTGCATCCAAAACCAAAATGCAAAAAAGATCAGTCATGGTGTATGAAGTCTCTCACCTTCCTCTTTTAGGTTCCTGACCTCCATCAAGTGAGAATAGGGATCCTTTGGGACAAATGAGTTCTTTCAAGCCCTGCAGAGATGATTGGGTTTTCTCATGGCTCCAAATCACATGAAGAAACTATACCTGACAGTCAGTAGGCCTCAAATTGGAGAAGCAGAGCAGTATTAACGGCAGACCTATGTGATCAATCCTGGTTCACAGAAAGGGTGTCCAGGCTACCCTGTGGTTAGGCAAATGAAGGGAAAGAGATCTTATTTTGGAAACTCTCTTAGGCTGTGACATTCATGGAAACATCCAGCCAGAGGTTATGATGAATGTATATATGGAAGAAGATGAGGGCCTTGGGGGAGTGTTTTGGTTTTAATTGTGGTCATTTGTGTGGAGTTTGGAAGAGATGACTGGGTCCACCTGGGCTTGAACTCTGATGTGATTCCCCTCAGAGACTGAGTTCTGTAACTGACCTCAGAGAAGTAATTGCTTTGGAATGGGATATGTCTTAACCAGCCTCTTGGCCCTGTGTGAGGCTGTGGCTTTGATTACCAGCACCGTAAGGATCTAAAAAAAGATCCCATGTCTGCTTCCAAAACCAAAATGACCAAAATTGCAGTCATTGTTGATGAAGTCTCTCGCCTTCCTTTGTAAGGTTCTGAAAGAATAAAATAAATTGAAATTGAAACGTAAAGAACCAGGTTCTGTAAAGTATCCAGGCTGCACTCAGAGCCTGAAATTCCTGTGGCAGTTAAGACAATTCCTGGAACTGCCCTTTAGATGTGTGTTGAAATCTTCCCTGACCACCTAGTTACTTAACAACCTCTTCTCAAAATCCGTGCAGCTCAGCACATATACATCTCAGGGCTTCAACCAATCATTTTAAATGTATACCCCTTCTCAGGGCTAACCAATAACACCCTGCCTGAACTATTCCCACCAATGAATGTGCAAATCATGTTTTAGAGTTGTTATTTGATTTTCCCACGGTATACGGTGATTTGCTAAAGGAAGCTATGATGTATGTTAAGTCCCTGCCCTCTCTAAAGAATGTATATAAAATCTGCTCATGTTGTTCTCGGGGCTCTTTGTTCCTTGCTCCTCTGAAGTGAGCTCTGAGCCCCAGCATGCTGGACCCCCAATAAACCTTTGCTGTTTCATGAGAAATTCTCTTGGTGGTCTTTTCCTCCGACGTTCGGCCCACCTTTTCATCTGGAGGCCCTACCTGAGAAATCCAGCAGTGACGAAAAAAAGACCCCAACGGACTCCTTTCAGAGTAAGTAAGGTGCCTCTTTCTGGTTTCAGGTTTCAGGTTAGGGCTTGGCAAAATGGCTGTCGGTGAAGAACATTAGCTCTCTGCGACGGTGGCTGACAGATGTGTCACAGAGCCACAGGCCACGTCCCTGGGGGACACTCCAGAGGACTCGGGAAATAGAGGATTAGTAGTTTCCTCAACTCGGTTATTTTTTGCTTCACGATTCGGTTTTCCAGCCCATCTGGTTTTGCTGGCTACTCAGTTTTGTTCATTGTCAGGAACTCATGTTGAGTTTACTGTCTGTCTTTATTGTCTAACCCATCATGTTTTGCCAGTTACTCAGTTCTAATCTTTGTCTTGGACTCATGTTAAACGTTTACTGTTTGTCTTTGTCTGTGTCATGTTTGTGTATTCACTGTCCCTGTTTGAGTAACTCCCATTATGGGACATTATGGGACAAAGCACTTCCATGCCTCTGTCCCTTAACCTTGATCATTGGACTGATGTCCGCTCAAGTACCAAGAATCTTTCTTTTTCAGTAAAATGCCGGACCTGGCAGACTCTCTGTGCTTCAGAATGGCCCATCCTAGGAGTCGGATGGCCCCCAGAAGAATCCTTCCACTTCAATCTAATCCAAAAAGTCAGAGATATTGTCTTTCACCGGGGCCACGTGGCCACCCAGATCAACAGCCATATACAACTTGCCCCACGATCCTATCATTCCAACATTCTGCTCCTCCCCCTCTTCCCTCCATTCTGAGTCACAAGACTGGACACTCCTGTCTCTCCTTATCCTTTACCCTCGCTCCCCAACCCACAACATGTTCCAGATGATCCTCCCGCCGCTGACTCAGGCTCTCCGCTGCTAGAGGCAATTGGGCCAGACCCAAGCCCTCCAGGGGACTTCCCCGCAGCAGCAGCAGCCCCTGCTCCCCTGAAGGAAGCTGGGCCACCTAAAAAAACCCGCAGGAGATGGATAATAGAAAACTCGGAAGCCCCTGTGATGCTCCCTCTCCATCCCTACGGGCCCATGAACCGACCCAACTGGGACCCCAACACCTTTAAATGTAGGTAGCATCTGTCCACTTATCGCCGTTCTCTAATAGTGGGTCTCTGAGCGGCCGCCAGAGGGCCGACTAATTTGTCCAAGGTAAGAGAGATTATCCAAGGGCCTAATGAGTCTCCTTCTATGTTTCTGGAGAGAATTATGGAAGCCTATAGGAAATATACTCCTTTTGATCCTCAGGCAGAAGACCAAAAGGCATCTGTTGCAATGGCCTTTATCGAGCAGACTGCCCTAGATATTAAGAGAAAGTTACAACGTCTAGATGGATTATAAGATATGACCTTAAGAGATTTAGTCAGAGAAGCTGAGAAAGCATATTATAAGAGAGAAACTGAGGAGGAAAGGGAATAGAGGAGAGAGAGAAGGAAAGGGAACAAAAGAAGGAGGAAAGAAGCAAATGGCAGAGTAAAGCATTGCCTAAGGTTCGGGTCACAGCAGCAAATAGGCCAGAAGTTAAAAAGCAGGGATACATAAAGGGTTACCTGGGCCCACGCCAAAGGCTGCCCCTGGCCTCAAATCAATGTGCCCACTGTAATAAAAAAGAACACTGGGCCAAAGAGTGCCCCCAAAAGAAGCAGCCACGCCAGCCCGCCGTGCTGACTCTAGAAGAGGACTAGAAAATTCGGGGCTCAGATCCCCTTCCCCAGCTCATAGTAACATTTGAAGTTGAGGGGAACACAGTGAACTTTGAAGTGATTACAGGAGCAGTATACTCAGCCCTTAAGACTTCACTGGCCCCCCTATCAATTAAATGGTCCCTAGTTCAAGGGGCTAATGGCAGTAGATATCGGGCTTGGACAACTAAGATGAACATGGACCTCGGAAAGGGAAAAGTCCACCACTGTTTCCTAGTAATTCCAGAATGCCCGGCCCCATTGATGGGCAGGAATCTGCTTACCAAACTCCGGACTAGAATAACCTTTAAACCTAATGGTCCCCAAGTGGAGGTTCTATAGCGTTCAGTATAAACTCCCATAGTCACATCTTTGACTATGCCCGTAGAAGATGAACATCAACTCTTTGCGCCCCATAGGACTAATCAAACAGGCAAACTACCCCATAAATGGATAAAAGATTATCCTAATGCCTGGGCAGAAACTGCTGGGTTAGGTCTAGCCATCAACAACCTCCAATAGTAGTAGAATTAAAAGCCTCTTCGTCTCCAATTAGTGTTAAACAATATCCTCTAAGCAAAGAAGCTAAGGATGGGATAAGGCCCCATATTCATAAATACCTGGCTCTTGGGGTCCTAAGGCCCTGTAAATCAGCCTGGAACACCCCCCGGTACCAGTAAGAAAGCCAGGAACTGGGGACTACTGTCCTGTTCAAGACCTAAGAGAGATCAACAACAGAGTGCAGGACATTCACCCCACAGTACCCAATCCATATAATTTGCTTAGCACTCTGAATCCGTAGCGGAAATGGTACACTGTGCTGGACTTAAAAGATGCTTACTTCTGCTCGCCTCTACATAAGTACTGTCAGTTGCTGTTTGCTTTAGAGTGGATAGACCCAGAACCTGGAACATCTGGCCAACTAACCTGGACTAGACTCCCACAGGGTTTCAAAAAATCCCCCACTCTCTTTGATGAAGCCCTCCACAGAGACATCAATGACTTCAAAACTGCACACCCCGAAGTCAAACTACTCCAATAGTGGATGATCTTCTACTGGCAGCCGACACCAAGGAGACCTATGAGTCTGGGACCCAAGCACTATTATTCGAGCTTGCTCGGCTTGGATATAAGGCTTCTGCCAAAAGGCCCAAATTTGTCAGCAAGAAGTAATCTTCCTGGGTTATTCTCTCAGGGGTGGCAAACGATGGCTCCCTGAGCCCAGAAAAAAAACTGTTGTGCAGATACTGCCCCAATCTAATAAGAGAAAACTCAGAGAGTTTCTTGGGACTGCCAGCTTTTGCAGGTTATGGACTCCTGGGTTAACATCTTTGGCTGCCCCTTTATACCCGCTGATACAGGGGGATGCCCACTTCCAATGGACCCCTGAGCACCAACAAGCTTTTGATAATGTCAAAGAAAGATGCTGCTATCTGCTCTGGCCTTAGCACTCCCAGATGTAGAAAACCCTTCACTCTCTACATCGAGGAAAAGAAAGGAATAGCACGGGGAGTGCTCACTCAGTCTTTTGGACCTTGGAAAAAGCCGGTAGCGTATTTATCCAAAAAACTGGACCCAGTGGCTAGCGGGTGGCCCCATTGCTTAAGTGCTATAGCAGCAGCAGCCCTTCTAATAAAAGATGCTCATTAATTAACGTTGGGACAGAAGCTAACCATTATATCCCCCCATGCCCTGGAGAGCATGATCTGTTATCCTCCAGAGAGGTGGCTATCAAACTCCAGAATAAACCACTACCAGAGCCTCTTGCTTGACAAAGACAGAATAACGCTGGGACCCCCTGCTCCACTCAACCCAGCTACACTGCTGCCAGAAGAATCATCAGGACCCGTCACTCATGAGTGTCAACACATACTGGCAAGGAAACCAGTATACAACAAGACTTGAAGGATCAGCCACTGCCTCGCCCTGAAGTCGTATGGTTTACGGATGGCAGCAGCTTCCTCCAAGATGGTAAGCAGCGGGCTGGAGCAGCAGCAGTTAGCAAAACTAATTTCATCTGATACTCTGGTCTCCCAGAAGGGACATCAGTCCAAAAAGCAGAACTGATTGCCCTTATGAAAGCATTGGAACTAGCAACAGGCAAAAGGGCCACCATATAAACTGTTAGCCACTATGCATTTGCCACTGTTCATATGCACGGGACTATTTACCAACAATGGGGGCTATTAACCTCTGCCGGGAAAGAAATAAAGAATAAAGATGAGATCCTCCACCTTCGCTCAGCAGTGCAGGGCCATAAGGAACTAGCTATAGTGCACTGTCCAGGGCACCAGAAGAGAAACAATCCCGTGGCAGTTGGAAACAGAGGGCAGATGAGGAAGCTTAATTGGCAGCCCTAAACGGAGTGACTCTGTTAACTTTTTTCACACCGGGGGGAACAAAAATCAGGAGACTTGGCCGCCCCGGAACATTCAGGCAACTTATCATCTGAGGAGACAGATACAGAACTCTGGGACCCTACAGAGCCAAGTTTACAATTTCAAAAAGCCCACCTTTATGTCAAAGATGTACACCAGCTCAACCACTTAGGCTCAAAGAAGTTATAAGCACTCTTAAAGGACCGAATAAAGGACTTATTATTGACTGACTCACAGAGGAAAAAAATAGCTGAGCTGGTGACTAGAGCTTTTCAAGTCTTCCAATTAGTTAATACTTTCCCATCCAAGAGTCCTGCAGGGATGCGCATACGAGGAACCAGACCAGGACAATTCTGGGAAGTGGACTTTACTCAAATTAAGCCAGCAAGGTATGGACTTAAATATCTCCTAGTCTTTGTAGATACTTTTTCAGGATGGGTCGAAGCCTTCCCCATGAAGAAAGAAACAGCTCAGATGGTGGTCAAAAAGATCCTAGAAGACAGTTTTCCAAGGTTCGGCCTGCCTAAGGTAATAGGGTCTGATAACGGACCGGCATCCATGGCCAAGGTAAGTCAGGGATTTTCTAGGACCCTGGGGATTAATTGGAAGTTATATTGTGCTTATAGACCCCAGAGCTCAGGACATATAGAAACGATGAATAGAACCATCAAAGAGACTTAACGAAATTAATCTTGGAGACCGGCATAAAAAATTGGACTATGCTCCTCCCTCATGCACTTTTTCGTGCAAGAAATACCCCTCCGCCTCTTTGTGTAACCTCACCCCATATGAAATTCTCTACGGTGCCCCTCCTCCATTAAGGGACCTAACCCCAACTCTGAGATTAATGATTCCTTCAACACCCCCTTGCTAGACAGACTTAAAGCCCTTGAACAAACCCAGCACCCAGCGATACCTGTGAAAACAGTTGGCCACTGCTTATCATCCTGGAGACGAGGGAACTCCACATTGATATCAACTGGGAGACTTCGTCTACATGAGACAGTGTCAGGTGTCATCCCTGGAACCCTGCTGGAAAGGACCATACCAGGTGCTGCTTATAGCACCTACAGTGGTGAAAGTGGATGGGATCACTTCCTGGATCCATACCTCCCATCTCAATCCTGCGCCCTCTCCAGACTCTGGCTGGAAACTGGAACAGACTGGTAACCCTCTCAAGTTGCATGTCCGTGGTGTGGGTAGGGCTATGGATTCTTCCCCTGGCCACCAGCAGTCCTAATCCCCATCAGCCTGTTCAGCAACAATGGCAAGTTTTATAAATCCTACTGGGCAAGTAGTGTGGTCTATTTCACATACAGCCCCCTTATGGACATGGTGGCCATCTCTCCACCCGGATATTTGTCAGCTTGCCATAGGCCTCTCTGACTGGCATCTCCCTGACATAGTGGACCCCACACAGATGCCACTCAAACCCAAGCCAGGGCAACATAGACCAACTTACCCCATGAATTATTGATGTCATCTCCCCCAGCTCAGGTGTAAACTAGCCAGTCTTGTGTATTAAGTGTGCCCAGCTGATTTCTGAAGTCACAAACAGGCCCAAACCTGTGGAGGACCCAGTGACTTTTATTGTAGATCTTGGGGTTGTGAACACACGGGACCTACATTGTGAAACGCAAACTCCCCAGACAGTATGATTTGGGTAGGATGAAATGACATCTGGATTGATCCCAATAAATGTGCCGCTATCCAAGTGGTGTCAAAAACTTGCTGTGGAAAAAATAGTCTATGTTACCCCCTCAATATAACTTTCACTTCCAAAGGAAGGGGCTACCTCAGAACAACATGGCCTATGGGAAATACTTGGGGAATGTGATTCTATATTAATGGCCCTGGTTATGACTTTGGTCTCTGGTTCACCATCCGGCTTAAAAAGGAAGAAAATCCCACAGCAATAGGGCCCAATCCCCTCAAGTCAGGAATTAAGCCTCCTCAACCTCCCATGCCTAGATCTACCAAAACCCCTCTACCATCTCATACTTCGCAGTTTCCATCTTTGCCTACTTCCCCAGTCCAGAGTACAGCTGACTCCTCCCCCTGGGAACTAATTAAAGGAACCTTTATGGTACTGAACTCCACACATTCAGAACTCCTTGCATTTCAACCCAGGTATTTGACAGCTCTGTACATTATTGTATAATGCTGCAGATACTCCCCAGGGTGCTCTATCATGATGCAGAATCCTTTGAAGGTCTACTAGGGGAACAACCAACCCGATTTTGCCGGGAGCCAGTGTCCCTTACTCTAGCCATCCTATTGGGGCTAGGAGCTGCTGCAGGAGTGGGTACAGGAACAGCTGATATGATCCATGGGTCACCACAAATGGCCTGATTAGAAACAGCAATAAATCAAGACTTGAAGACGTTAGAGACCTCCATCACACTTTTGCAGGAATCCTTAACCTCTCTCTCTAAAGTTGTTTTACAGAACAGTCGAGGATTAGACCTCCATTTCATGAGGGAGGGGGGCCTCTGTGCTGTACTGAGAGAAAAATGCTGTTTTTATGCTGACCATACTGGAGTTGTAAAATAATCCATGAGTAAATTGAGAAAATTCCTTGTAGAGCACCAGAGAGAAAGGGAGATTCAACAAGTGTGGTTTGAGTCATGATATACCCAGTCCCCCTGGTTAACTACACTCCTATCAGCCTTAGCTGGACCCCTGATCATGCTTATGGTGTTGATAACTGTGGGACCTCGTTTGCTTAACTACATAGTTTTCTTTCTCCAGGCTCAGATTGGGCAGGTAAAACTCATGGTAATCAGACAGAAATACACTTCACTGGCAGAAATAGAATGTGAGACCCCACAATAATTATGATTCATTACTTTTAAGATTAAAAGTAGGCAGAAAAAGGAGTGAGAAATGAAAGAATTAATGAAATTGAAATTGAAACGTAAAGAAATAGGTTTTGTAAAGTTTACAAGCTGTGCTCAGAACCTGAAATTCCTGTGTCAGTGAAGACAATTCCCGGAACTGCCCGTTAGATGTGTTGAAATCTTCCCTGACCACCTAGTTACTTAACAACCCCTTCCCAGAAACCGTGCATGTCAGCACGTATACATCTCAGGGCTTCAACCAATCAGTTTAAATGTATACCCCTTCTCAGGGCTGACCAATCACCCCCTGCCCGAACTGTTCCCGCACATGAATGTGCTAATCATGTTTTACAGTTGTTATTTGATTTTCCCACAGTATATGATTGTCGCGACCCCTTGCCCACAAGGAAGACGCAACTCAGAAATCTTCTTTCAGCAGTTTATTCAGGCCTTGATTAAAGTATCTTCTAGTGACCCCCCTCCTCCCGAGCGCCCAAGCACAGTCTAATAAAGCCTCCCACGTACCAATCTTAAGCCGCCACGTGGATCTTTCTCATAGCGTAGCAAGGGATAGCGTGCCAACTCTCCATAAAAGGAGTTGCTTACTACAGGCCACAGTGGAAGCCGGCGCCATCTTCTAATGGCGGCCACAATCTACAACAATGGCTTACCACAATTCCCCCTTCTATTTTATAAAACAATGCAGGTGAAAGTAGAGGTCCTATCCCACTGTGCAGAAGCGGCTGCAATGTATGGTTCAGTCCTAAGGAGGCGCCTTCCCCAGACCTGACCCCATATCAGCCGACGCCTTTTTTCGTAGGGCGGGGGCGTGGACGTCAAACCCTCATGCAATAGGACATGCTTTCCTTGAGGTCCGTTGAGGGATCACTCAAGTGCAGTGCTTTGCCTCGCATCCTGCATCTTGACGACGGCGAGAAGTAGGGCAACACAGGTAGCCTGGTAACAATAACAAATTTTTAGTTGGCAACACAATCCCTAAGCCCCAGAGGAAAGTAAAGAGTCTGTAGCCGAGAAGAAAGACCAGTCCTAAAACCCATCTGCGTGCAATGGTAACAAGACCTGCAGAGTGCAAGGGCTATTCAGTACTGGGGGAGAATAAGAAAGAGGACATGCCAATCCCAGTGCACTGTGAAATTAACTTGGGGTGCAATGGCCATGCCCAGAAAATCACTGTTTAAGATGCGCAAGCCAGATTTGCGGAGACATGCCATTTTCCAAGGCCGCAAGAGCCTATACAATCATAGCCTTCTCCTGTGTATGGCGAGTTTTAAGGCGACAGAGAAGCCACAAACAAAGTATAATACCGAAGCAACACATTGCCCCCAAAATGCCCACTCCCACCCACTCCTTAAAGAAGGAAAAGGCATTAGATAGCCAACTGGTGAATTGACCCAAAGTCACTGGTTCGACACGGGTACTATTCAAAACAGCAATTTGAGTTAGTTGAGATTGGAGTAAGTTTTCTGCTTCCATGGACCAGGTTCCGGATAAATATTTCCCGATGATGTGGGAGGCATTCCTGGAATCATTAAATCTGACAGAGGTTATACATAAATGTGCACGTTGATCAACACAACCTAAATATACTAGATCAGACAATTTCTCAACTTGATCTTGAAGCAGATTTATCCTTTGATTAGCAGCCAGAATCCCAGATAAAATGTGTTGATTAATTCTACTTTGAGATTTACGTATGGTGGATGTTTGTTGAATAACCTCATTAAGAGTGGCAGCAGTTTGTACTTGGCTGGCCATGGCTACTCCAGCTGTAACTGCTGCAGCAGCAGATACCGCCACAGCTGTCACTATAACTGCCATAATACCAAAATCTTTACGGGCTCTAATCAGTTCAACAATAGGAAAAGATTCCGGATCCACAGTAACTGGGATCGGGACAAAGGTTGGAATTTTCATAATCACTGCCACAGTCCAAGAGACATTCCAACACTCAGTTAAATAACAGGTAACATTAGAACAATTAAGCATCCCCTGTGATGTATCATTAGCCAAAAGAAACAGGAATGGAGATTGGAGACAGACTGCTGCAGAGGATAACGTAGCATTACTTAATTGTGAGTTATGTGAAATATTTCCAAGTCTCCTACCTCGATCCGAGTCTTGGATACTACCAGAAACATTAAACAACCAGCTTTTGACTCCTCGTAATTGAGCCAAAGTGGAGATATCAGCTGTGGCTCCCTTTTCATTGGAAATTAACCATTGAAACCAAGACCAACCTGTTCCTATAGAGGAATTACAGTTGGAAGAATTATATAAGTATCTTTTATGAGAGGGGGAAAGAGAGAAACCCTTAGAGACCTGATGTTTCTCCCAAGAGTGATCTTGACAAGGCGTGAATGTTCGGGGGGGTATCCTGTTTGTTGATTAGCAAACTTGCCTTGTCCCAAAAGCATATCCTTATCCTAGGCAGGGCGACTCACTGCATGATTTTGAGCAGCTTGCTCTACTGCACCCTCTAGCATAAATGCTCTCCAATCCAAAATTTCCCTGGGGAGACACAAGCGCAGACTAGATTAGCCCAATCTGAAGGAGTCATACAAAATCTAGCAAGTCCCTCCACCTGAGTAAGGGTGAAAGTGGCATCCACGCCATAAGTGCGGACAGATTCCACCAAGGTTTTAATTATCTTAAAGTCTAAAGGCTCATGATATCTTCCCCTGTTATTGTCCTGAAATACAGGGTATGCAAGTCCCATATCTGTATTAACTGTCCTCCAAACTTGCGCATGATAAGATCTCCCGGAATTTTGGCTCCCCCCCACATACGGGGGTGGGGCAACCGGCACCATATCTTTTTCGAGATATTCTACCTCCTCCTCCTCAGAGTGTTGTTGACCAATATTGGATCCCGTCCCCTTTTTACAGTAGGCCTGCGTGCCCTGTATCCCTTGTTTCTTTTTCTTCATTTTTATCTTGCGTAGTTGTTGTAGGAATATATCAAGGTCCTCAGAACTCTCTGAGCCGCTTGTGTTCGCAGGCGTTTTTAATTCAGCCAAGTCTGGGTAGAGCCTTCTCCTATTTTTAGTTTCAGGCTCTTTTGCCTTCTCACTACTCTTACTCCCAATGCTCTCTGCCACTTCACTATGTGATCCTTCAGACTTTTCCTCATGTAGTTGCTCAAGAACAGCTTGACCCTCACTCACAGCTTCCTGGCATTTACTATCTACTATACATCCTCTAACTAACTTACAAAGTGGTATAACACCACCCTCTAAGGTGCCTTGTTCACGAGCGAAATCTAGATCTTTCCCTAATTTGTCCCAGCTAGGTATAGTAAGGCTGCCCGAAAACGCAAACCACGGTGCAGCAATATCTCTCTTCTGTAAAAATCTCTGTAAAGTACTACGTTTCACTTCTAGTCCCTTGGAACGTAACAGGCCATGTAGGACCAGGAGAAGCGGACTTGAAGATGTGGCACCCATGACACAACAAAAGACACACAAAAAACAAAAGTGAAAGTACACAGTGCAGCTGCAATAAAATGTAACGCTCTCTCTTGCTTTACAGAGGAGCTGCCCCGCTTTGATCGCGGATCCCACTTACCTGGGACTAATCCCCGCTTTGATCGTGGATCCCACTTACCTGGGACTAACCGGTGCACCACACGTGACTACTGAAAGTTCTGGTTCCCGGGTCTCGGCACCACTTGTCGCGACCCCTTGCCCGCAGGGAAGACGCAACTCAGAAATCTTCTTTCAGCAGTTTATTCAGGCCTTGATTAAAGTATCTTCTAGTGACGCCCCTCCTCCCGAGCGCCCAAGCACAGTATAATAAAGCCTCCCACATACCAATCTTAAGCCGCCACGTGGATCTTTCTCATAGGTTAGCAAGGGATAGCGTGCCATCTCTCCATAAAAGGAGTTGTTTACTACAGGCCACAGTGGAAGCTAGCGCCATCTTCTAATGGCAGCCACAATCTACAACAATGGCTTACCACATATGTTGATTTGCTAAAGGAGGCTATGATGTATATAAAGTCCCTGCACTCTCTAAAGATTGTATATAATATCTTCTCAAGTTGTTCTCGGGGCTCTTTGTTCTTTGCTCCTCTGAAGTGAGCTTTGAGCCCCAGCATGCTGGACCCCAATAAACCATTTGCTGTGGCATGAGACAATAGGTGCTTGGGTTTTCTCATGTCTCCAAATCATATAAAGAATCTATACCTGACAGTCAGTAAGCCTCAAATTGGAGAAGCAGTGCAGTATTAGCGGCAGGGCTATTTGATCACTCCTGAATCAAAGGAAGGGTGTTCAGGCCACCCAATGCCCTTCTGGACTTCAAATATTACCTAGATTTCTGTTTTCATACTTATATTTCACCAGTATATTCTTGTAAATATCGCAGGTTCCCAATACCTTAATTCATCCCACAGAATGATTCCTAAACCAAATCGAACCTGTTATTACCCTTAAACATGCAATATTTCCTCAATCTAACTTAACAGAAGAACAAGGATATTGTTGGTCTTACAATACAGGAATATGGGGGATCTTCCACCTGCTGAGAACCTCAAAGTTCCATGCAGAAATGATCCCTAAAGAAGCTCTAGACACCTATGAAAGACCTGAGAGAGCAAAAGTCAACTTCCATGTAAAACAACCTGGTCAAAATGAAGGGATGTGTCTAAAAGCCTCTCTCTTCTTAATGTAGATTAAATCGACCAAACCAGGCCTGTGTGGAGAGCTGTTCCCGGGTGCCTATGGTTGATATACCATTCTATCTTGTGAAAGTGTCACAGGAAGTATGGGCAGCCTCCATCTCATGGAACCCTTGGAAGCAACTGTTAGGACAAAGTGGTTGCCAACGCAGTGACCTCATTCAGTTCGTGAAGGAAGTGACCTATCACACTTCCTTGGTGATGGAACTCTCTGAACTCGGGATCCAGGAAGCCAGGCACCCAGAGCCAGTCCCAGTCCCAGTTCCAGTGGTCTCACTTGTTTGGATTTACCAAGGACAGAGTCAGTCTTTCTTAGTACCTACTGAAGTGAGAATGGCCAAATGCCAGGAGAGCTCTGAAAAGGAGCCTTTTCTGAGAAAGCAGATAGTGGCTCAACCATGGCTCCTGACAACTTCACAGAGTTGGCAAAGAAGACCAGTTCTGAGATAGGACAGGCCATTTTGGTGGAACATAGTATGGCCCAAAAATCAGAGGAAACTCAGGATACTCACAGACATACTTGGGGGAAGGAGGTTCCATTGTGGGTGTCGGTGTGAGTTTGTGGTTTTGTCTCATGTTCTGAGAATAGGTAGGAAAGGCGGTTTGTTTGTTTGGACTGGAATGTTTCTAGAAAGTCGTTTGACAATGCGAGTGTTTCTATGTCTTTGTATCCCACTGAATCTGTTTTTGTAGACATTTGAAAAGCGAATGCATCAATGGTTGTGTCCTGTCTAGTAGAAAGCTTCCCCGCATTCATCTTGCCAAATTAAAGAATCAAGAGCTGCTTGCCTTATGGATGGGCAACACCTATTATCTTCCTAAGTTCCTCTTTTCTTCCTGAATACTGGCCACTCTCTAGAATAGCCTCATGGTATTATTTCCAAGATATGTACCACCTCCAAGCTCTGTGACATGATCATGTACTGGATAGCTGAAGGGTATGAGAGCATCTCAGAAAACTCAGATATCAGTGCAACCACTAAAGTCTCAGTGGAGAAACACTACTTTGGACTTTTGTTCTGTTGTCCTGAATGTCAGGAAGGTGTTTGCCTCAGGCCACCCCTGTGTGAAACCTGAAGAAATCAATTTTCAAATGGAAAACGATGGGCGTCACCTGTGGCTCTTTGCTTAATTGCTTTGGAAATGGATGTGGCTGAATCAGCCTCTTTGCCCTGTGTGAGGCAGTGGCTTAGATTCTCAGCACCTGATGGATCTAAAGAAAGTTTCCAAGTGTGCATCCAAAACCAAAATGGCCAAAAGAGCAGTCATTGTGCATGAAGTATCTCGCCTTCCTCTGTAAGCTTCCTGACCTCCATCAAGTGAGAATAGGGATCCGTTGGGTCAAACCAGTTCTTCAAAGCTCGGCAGAGGCTAGGCAATAGGTGCTTGGGTTTTCTCAGGACACCAATTCACATAAAGAATCTATACCAGACAGTCAGTTGGCCTCAAACTGAAGAAGCAGAGCAGTATTAAAGAAGGGCTATTTGATCACTCTTGGTTCACAGGAAGGGTGTCCAGGCCACCCTGACTTTAGGCAAATGAGGGGCAAGGGAGCTTATTTTGTACACTGTCTTGGGCTGCGCCCGTCATGGAAACCTCTAGCCAGAGGTTATTCAGAGTGTCTATGTTGAAGAAGATGAGGGCCACGTGGGAGTGTTTTGGTTTTAATTGTGGTCATTTGTTGGTGGTTGGAAGAGAATCCTGGGTCCACCTGGGCTGGAATTCTGGTGTGATACCCCTTAAAGACTGAGTTCTGGAACTGACCTCAGAGAAGTATTGACATTAATTGTGTTGGGATTTTAGGCGGCCATGCATGAGAGTCGCCATTGGAAACTGAGATCTAAGCCTGGGGTGGCTATTCACCAAGCACTGTCAATCTCAGCCAGGACATCACATGATTTTATTATGAAAGACTTGGCAGCCATTGTTGACAGTCAAAACAGTGCCTTCCTTGACTGGGTTTCATGAAAATGGTGTAGAACAGAGCTGCCAGTATGGTGGAGCCTGCTGAGTAGTGGGCCCAGAGCTGTGGTGTGCAGTTGTGTGATAAAACATCTGTGGTGGGGTCATGTGGATCTTACTTCGGCTTCCAAATGCTTGTGATTGACATGGTGCAGCCAGCAGACTTTTGTATATTAAGCCATCTTGTTAGATGGAGAGTTTTCAGGGCAATGTTCAGAATCAAGTTGCTACGGTCAAGGGGGCAAGCAATGTGGCATAGAAGCCTGATTGGTGCATTCTCCATCAGACCCTTACCCACCACACGTGACAGAACTCCCTCCAGCACTGTGTTCCAGTTGAACTCCTTGTATTTTGTGAAGCAAATACCAAACTCCCAGTGCAGCAACAAGAAACACAACAAAATTGGAGAATGACCAAATGGCTTCACAGTCTACACGGAAAGATTCTTAGACCCCAGTGGCCACAGCTTACCCACAAAGAGAGAATTCAGCACTGCTGCCTCATGTTCATTGGAAAATAAGAAACCATGTCCTCCATGTAACATAGATGCATACACAGCTTTGATGATCTCACTACAAAGGAAGCTAAAGCTCCTGAAAACAACATATATTTCAAGTGTACAATCTCAAAGACAGTTTCCCAGATATCTTGAGGCCTGCACACTTCCATGTTTGTGGAGTGTTTACAGTCTCCATTACTTTTGGAAACTCCTCTACCACCTCCAGTGTTGTGAACTCCCGAGCATTTTCCATTCCAGATATGTATTCATAGATTTTCTAACTCTTCTCCTCTAATTGTATCTTACTTGGGGCGAAGGTAATGTCAAGGCATTGTTCTGGATGAGAGTGGGAAGATTTTTTTGTAGCACATATTTGCATACACATTGGATTCATTTTCCAATTATTCATTCAAAATACTTAATCCCTCATAGTAACCCACTCCCTACTAGACTCTGACTACAAATCCTAATATGATGGATAAAAATAGACCAAACCAAATTGAAATACAAGCAGTTCAGAGGATGCCAGGTGTACATTTGGACGTTCCTTTTGCATTATATATGGTAGGAGTTTTAAATCTAGTGAATTTTTTGTTGAAACACTTCTCCATGTGTTTTTAAAGTTAACAAATATGTGAATTCATGTCTCCATTTCTCTGTAGCCTAATCAGCACATATATTTTTATATGCACATATAGAATCCTACCTGGTACCACACGTACATTCTTGTGAGGTGGCTGACTTGGCAGATACAAATTGTAAGAAGAGATCACTCCTGTTAAACACTGTTGGAACTGAAAATTCAACCTATGCGTGAGTATCCTAGCTGAACAACATTATACATAAATTCATGTTCAGTAAAATGAATATTTTTAGATCTGTGGATGATATATATTTCATGGTGAATTTCATTTGGCTTGTATATTAATACTTTTTAATTTCTGTGTGTGTATTTTAATGTCTGTATATATATATATTTTTTTCCAGAGTTTTCAAAATATGAAATAAATGTATCTTATTATGTACTCCCTAAATTCATTAATATTTAAGTGCGTATTTATAATCAACTTTTCATAAGATTATTCTAAGACATATTCATCCTCCTGAAATACGTATTTGTTTCCTAGTACTGAAAACTAAGTTCAGTGAATTGTGCATACATATCCTAATATTTTTACACTAATTGACCCAGGTTAATATAAATGCAAGTAGATTCCTATGGGATATGATGTGTATTTTGACGTTCATTTTTTTTTCAACACTTGTACATTACTATTTCCTCAGTTTATGCACATCATAAGATATATATTTCATCCACAAGTTCAGAAATTTAAAGGCTTTTGTTTCACTTTCAATCACTTCCTGCTTCAGAAAACATGTATTCCTCCAGGTTACATGACTGGTTTTTCATGAGACTTCTTTCCAAACACATTATTTTCGATTTCCACAATTACCTTTGAAGCAAAACTCTCACATTCTTCATGATAAACCATAACCCTAATATTACCATTAGATGTATAACTGGTTTGAATGAATGGATATATATCAATATAAGGTTTCCTGTATATTTTCAGATATCAACTCGAACCATTATTTAAGTTGGAACCAGTTATATTATTTATTTACATTATGGTCTATTCATGCATTATTTCTATATTCATTGACACAGTGTACACCTATTTGTATTCAAAATACTAATTTACACGTCTTCAAAATACTGTTCCTAGAAATGGTGAAAGAAATACTCATGTCACCTGATCTACATATACATTTTATGACAGTAATATTCTGGAAACAAAAAGCAAATGTCACACTTATGATTGTACTAAAGCCTAAATGGAAATTGAACATGGATTACTAAAATCATCCATGTCCAGGTTGCCTATTGCTCTCAAATGTCGATCCTATTGGTGACTACATATTTGTTTCTTTCTAAGATTATATATTCAACCTCAAACCTGTTGAAAATGTCTAATCCTATTACTCACCTTATACTTTGCCTGATTTCCTAATGTCTCTATTGATATATATTTTCCCCAGTTCATCATTGTGACTGCCGCTTAACATGTGCTGATATTTACATTCACTCTCTACATGAAACCCTATTGCTAAAGACCATTTTGTCCAAATCCTATACTCACTCATCTTTCTAAAACTACCGACTATCGTTCTAATCCTACCAACTATCTCTTTTTGACTGCATGTTCTCTTCGACATTCAATCATCCAAGGTACAATGTCCTATACCATTGTATATTGATTTATCTGAGACATCTGTGCAGAAATTAATTCAAAGCTAAGTATCCCAATCAAGGGCCCAATGCCCTTCTGGGCATCAAATCTTACCTAGATTTCTGTTTTCATATTTATATTTCAACTGTATATTTTGTAAACATCGCATGTTCCCATAACCATTATTCATCCTGCAGAATTATTCCTAACCCAATCGAACATGTTGTTAACCCTAACCATACACTGTTCGCTCAATCTAACTTTACAGAAGAGCAGGGAAAGAGTTGATCTTCCAATACTGGATTGTAGGGTATCTTCCATCTGATGAGAACCTCAAAGGTCCATGCAGAAATGATACGTGGAGAAGAAGAAGGCAGCTATGAAGGACCTGAGAGAGCAAAAGTCATTTTCAATGTTAAACAACCGGGTCAGGATGAAGAGATGTATCTGAATCAGCCTTTCTCTTCTTAATGTACAGAAGATGGACCAAACCAGGCCTGTGAGAAGAGCTGTTCCCGGGTGCCTATTGTTGATATGCCATTCTAACTTGTGAAACTCTCACAGGAAGTACGGGCAGTCTCCATCTACTGGGACCCTTAGAAGCAAATATCAGTACACACTTCCTTGGTGATGGAACACTCTGAACTTGGGATCCAGGAAGCCAGGCACCCAGAGTCAGTCCCAGTCCCAGTCCCAGTGGTCTCAAATGTTTGGATTTACCAAGGACAGAGTCAGTCTTTGTTGGTACCTACTGAAGTGAGAATGGCCAAATGCCAGGAGACCTCTGAAGAGGAGCCTTTTCTGAGAAAGCAGGTAGTGGCTCAACCATGGCTCCTGACAACTTCACAGAGTTGGTGAAGAAGACCAGATCTGAGACAGAACAGGCCATTTTTGGGGAACATAGTATGGACCACCAGTCAGAGGACACTCAAGATATTCACCAACATACTTGGGGGAAGGAGGTGCGGTTGTGGGTGTTGGTGTGAGTTTGTGGTTTTGTCTCTTTTCTGAGAATAGGTAGGAAAGACTGTTTGTTTGTTTGGACTGGAATGTTTCTAGAAAGTCGTTTGACAACGTGAGTGTTTCTATGTCTGTGCATTCCACTGTATCTGTGGTTGTAGACATTTGAAAAGCGAATGCATCAATGGTTGTGTCCTGTCTAGTAGAAAGCTTGCCAGCATTCATCCTGCACAATTAAAGAATGGAGAGAGGCTTGCCTTATGGATGGGCAACACCTACTATCTTCCTAAGTTCTTGTTTTCTTCCTGAATACTGGCCACTCTCCAGAATAGCCTCATGGTTTGGTTTCCAAGATATGTACCACCTTCAAGATCTGTTACATGGCCATGTACTGGATAGCTGAAGAGAATAGAAGCATCTCAGAAAACTCACATATCAGTGTGACCATTAAAGTCTCAGTGGAAAAACACTGCATTGGGCCTTTTGCTTACCTATTGTTCTGTTGTCCTGAATGTCAGGAAGATCTTTGCCCCAGGCCACCCCCTTTGTGAAGCCAGAAGAAAAGAGTTTTCAAATGGAAATGAATGGGCATCAAATGTGGCTCTTTGCTTAATTGCTTTGGAAAGAGATGTGGCTGAATAAGCCTCTTTGCCATATGTGAGGCAGTGGCTTAGATTCTCAGCACCTGATGGATCTAAAAAAAGTTTCCCAGTTTGCATGCAAAATGAAAATGGCCAAAAGAGCAGTCATTGTGGACGAAGTCTCTCGCCTTCCTCTGTAAGCTTCTTGACCTCCATCAAGTGAGAATAGGGATCCTTTGTGTCAAATCAGTTCTTCAAAGCCCTACAGAGGCTAGCACATAAGGGCTTGGGTTTTCTCATGACACCAATTCACATAAAGAATCTATACCAGACAGTCAGTAGGCCTCAAATTAGAGAAGCAGAGCAGTATTAAGAGCAGGACTATTTGATCACTATTGGTTCACAGGAAGGGAGTCCAGGCCACCCTGACTTTAGCAAATGAGGGGCAAGGGAGCTTATTTGGAAAACTGTCTTGGGCTGTGCCCCTCATGGAAACCTCCAGTCAGAGGCTATGAAGAGTGTCTATGTGGAAGAAGATGAGGGCCATTTGGGAGTGTTTTGGTTTTAATTGTGGTCATTTGTGTGGTGGTTGGAAGAGATGGCTAGGTCCACGTGGCTTGAACTCTGGTGTGATTCCCCTTACAGACTGAGTTCAGGAACTGACCTCAGAGAAGTATTGCCATGAATTGTGTTGGGATTTTAGGAGACCACGCATGAGAGTTGCCTTTGGAAACTGAGATCAATGCCCAGGGTGGCTTTCCGCAGAGCATTGTCAATCTCTGCCAGGGCATCACATTATTTTATTCTGAAAGACTTGGCAGCCATTGTTGACAGTCAAAACACACATGGGCCTCACATTGTAGACCTCAATGGGCCTGGCTTCATGTGTCCTTTTGGCCACTCTTTGGGAAGCCTTGCCTCTGAGAGTTCTCCAGAGTTTCCTTGAAATGTGCTTCCTCAAACATTAATGGTTTCTGAATGAATTGAAACCCACAATTTCTCCAACTTCATCCTTGAAAAATGGCTAGATAAATACAATGAAATTTTTGAAATTTTCATGACCAGGTGGCACTGGAGAACCTTTCAATGTCCTCTTACTGATGAAGTGTGTACCAGACAGTGCCTTGATTGACTGGGTTTCATGAAAATGATGTAGAACAGAGATGCCAGTATGTTGGAGCCTGCTGAGTAGTGGGCCCAGAGCTGTGGTGTGCAGGTGTGTGATAAAACATCTGTGGTCGGGCCATGTGTATCTGACATTGACTTCCAAATGGCTTGTGGCTGACATTGTGCAGCCAGGAATCACTTATATGTCTGATAACTCTCCATATAAGGCATCTTGTTATATGGAGATGTTTCAGGACAATGTTCAGAATCAGGTGCTATGGTTAAGGGGACAAGCTATGTGGGATAGAAGCCTGGTTGATGCATTCTCCTGCAGACCCTCATCTATTTCATGTGACAGAACTCTCTCCAGCACTGTGTCCCATCTGAATTCCTTGTATTTTGTGAAGCAAATAACAAACTCTCAGTGCAGCAGCAAGAAACACCATGAAAAGTGGAGGATGACCAAATGGCTTCACAGTCCACACGGGGAGTCACTTAGCCTTCAGTGGCCACAGTTTACCTACAAAGAGTGAATTCAGCACTGCTGCCTCATGTCCTTTGGAAAATAAGAAACCATGTCCTCCACGTCACATAGATGCAGATCCAGCTTTGATGGTCTCATTAGAAAGAAAGCTAAAGCTCCTGACAACAACATATATGTCAAGTGCCCATCCTCAGAGGCAGTTTCTAAGGAAGTCTTTAGGCCGGCAGAGCTGCATGTTTGATAGCGTTTACCTATTACACCAAGATGCAAGAAAAGACCACTGACTCCAATTAAAATCAAGTTAAAGCAAGCTTATAATTTCCACTGCCCAGGTGGCCTCTCCCTCCCAAAACAGTGGGAACAAGACAGCCACCCAAATTTCCTACAGCCCAGGTTTATAACCCAGAATTTTACACTACAGGGGGGTTACAAATATCAGAACTCTGACAAGCATCACACTAATCATAGTTTATATATATATATATATATATATATATATATATATATATATATATATATATATATATTTTTTTTTTTTTTTTTTTTTTTTTTTTTTTTTTTGCTGGCCCCAACATCAGAATTTATGAAAACCATTAGAACCTCAGAGAGGGTCATTGTCTGGCCAGGGAAGGCCAATATTTATGAGGTGTCAATAAAGTTTCATAGAGGGCTGTTCCTGGTCAAAGTGCCAGGCATGGGTGAGTTCAAGGCCATGGGCAGGCATTCCAAGCAGGTTCAGAATTTGGTGTAATTTATAGTTAAGCCAAAATTTTCTTTTCATGGCTTTGTGGCAAGATGGATCCAAATTTTAATAAAAGATCAGGTTGGGTATATCATTCCCCCCTTTTCTAATGTGTCCCTTTCAAATCTTTGATAGGGTAGGGGAAGAGCACTGAGGGAATTTTAATACCTCACGTAACAGTCTCCATATTTTTTGAACTCACACAAAACCAGTCTCCCTGATTTTACCTGACTTAATTAATTACTTAAAATGAAAGTCTATCTATTTTTGGCTCCATTGTTGTAAGAAGAGAGTCGTCACTCATTTTGGCTTCTTCTGAGCTGAGAGAGGGTGACATGAGGGGGCACAGCATGAGGGATATGAGTTGCCTTTTAGAAGTCAATTCGGTTTGAAGTCTGGTTGTGGTAGAACAGTTTGTAAAGTCATCTGGGGATGGGTTCTTCTATGAGAGAAACAAAAACCATGAGTACTGAATAAATGTTGCAGCAGCTGAAACATGTCACTGTATAGATGTCCCCTCATCTGTCTTCAATATCCCCAGTTATCAGGACTTTCAACTTAACTTTTAGTGTCACAGTTGTTTCACCCCATAAGATACAGTTTAATAATTTAATGTCATCTGATCTTGCAAATTCCTTTTACTAGTATGACCTCTGTGTCTAATAGAGAAACCTTTAATTCTGTTATTCAGGGATGGATAATCGTACTAGCAAACACCAAGCCTACCTGTGTAGGTTAGGAATATCTGTAGGCCTTAAACAAAAAACTTCTGCCTCTGGTACCTCCTCTTGATAGTCTCTTTTTATACTCATCAGGCATTACTGTCTGAGAATCCTTCTTTGTAGCCTCCAGTCTTACTTATTTTGGGAGGCTACCATAAAGTGTATACGTTAAAATATTATTATAACTATTATTTTTTAAAATGCCCAGGAATGGCTGTATTTTGGGTTTATCTGTCTTTGCTAAGAGTTTAAGATGAAGCAGTAAAACTGACTTTTGTTTCTATCTATTGTTAACAGTCAGCTGATATTTTGTGGGAGTCATTCCTGGGGAAACTTGAGAGCAGCTTCTCAGTTCTGCTAGTGCCATTTGCGCTAGGTGAGTCCAGGTCTTGCTTGACCATGTGGCTTCTCTCAGAAGCATCAGGAATATCTCCCTTCTCTGATGACTCTCTTCTTCGTAGAAAATGCACTGATTGGCTTTCTGTTCTCCAGTGGTCTCATTAATCTTCCTGATCAGGAGGTTATGTGGCTCAGAGTTGCAAAGTTCTTTAGAGAAGTCTCCTGTTCCCTGGATACAGACTGACTCAGAGGGCAAGAGCCAAATATTTGTTTTATTGTCCCTTTTCATTTAAATTAAATTTTAAATCCTAATCTTAAACATCCAGCAAATAAATTTTAACAGCCTTATATTAAGAGTACTGTGCTTTAATGTCTATAATTTAAAATTATTTATCTTTTTATTATTTGGGATCTGTATTTTTCTGTCTGTCTTGTAGGTGATGACTTATTATCTTAAATTAACCAATGTTGTGTTCTAAAAGCAACTCTTTTGTAAAACACTAACAGGGAATCTTTAGTTAACTTATAAGGAAATTCAAAATAAAATTAACAAGAGTAAAAATACTTAGTTCGTGTAATAGCTACCCTGAATTTTAGGCTGAGTTATACATTATATCCCCTTTTTGAGATCCTAGTAATCTTGACAGAAAAACATAACTTTAAATTAAATAACATCTGACCTACTGCTTTCGTAGTTATTCTCACATGTTGTAAGATGAGACACAGAGCCTTATCTCAGGTAAGGCAGGGCTCTATATAAATCTTAAGTGTTTTAGTTCTAAAGCTGATCTTTGTTTTTTAAATATCATTTTACACAGTTTACATAAATTGTTTGAGGTCTCATGAATATTAGCTAACACCATATGATATCACATTTAAAACATGAATTAAAGAAAGGCTGAAAGTTTTTAACCTTTACATAGATTAGGCGCTCATTAACTTAAAAATATATTTAAATTTTTTCCCAATGTAAAAAGTAACATAAAACTTTATATATCTTATTGATAACAAGTAAATAAATCCCCAATATATATATATTTTTACCATACAACTTCAGAACACCAGCTTGATGAAATGCTCTTTTAAAGTTTCTACCTTACAGAATTGTATACCTGGAAGATATGAGCACATTAATAGCATCACAATGACATTGATGTTTTTACATTAACCAAGTTTAGCTTTTAAAGAAATGGCAGTAGAGTGCTCTAAAATAATAGTTCTTATTTAATCAGTTGTTTAATTTTTATGGTTGCTTGTTCTAGAAAAATAAAACTTTATAAACACAATGTTATGGGTAAACTTTTGTTTTAAGAAATTTGTGTCGCTTTATCACATGACTGATTTTTACAATCTTATACAGACTTTAGAACAAACTTATACAGACCTTACTAAATCAATCAGATATCTAACAAAAGTACTCATGAATGAGTAATCCCATATCAAATTTACTTCACTTATTTATCAAAATATTAGAGAAATGTATTGAACAGTGTAAACCATTTCTTTGTTAAAGGAAAAGTCCTAGAACCAAGGCATATTAGACATTTTATAGACATTAATATTTTATTAGATTTTTGAGCAGCTAGAAAAACTTGTAAGCTTAAATTTAAAGACATTTATTGTTATTTGCTTATCCAAATTTAAAGTGAATCATTTAAATCACGTGAATTAAAGATCTTTGAATCCACTTTTTAAAATTTGTTTTTATGAGTGCTTTTTTTTTAATGATCGCTCCTTATATATGTTAATTTGTATATCACATATATGATATACGAACATATGGATATATAGACATACAACACATAACAAAAGTGTGCACAAATAATAATAGTAAGGCCTTGTAGCTTTTCGCAGGTGAAATCTCCATTGAAATGTTTCGAAACTCCACTGTTGGTCAAATATAGAACTGATCAGAAAAATATTAACCTAGTTCTGTAGGATCAAAATAATGAGCTCAAAAAAAATACAGAATCTAAGGAAAAAAATGAGAGTCCTAGAAAAAATGACTGGCCAGTAATTAGTAAATACCATACGATATACCTTTTTTTTCCCACTTAGACATCAGATCAGTCTCCTACTGAGTTTGCAGGCTTCTTTCATTTACATTTCAACATAAATCCTGGCTGAGTTCTGGAAGGAGCTGGACAAAACTGATATTCTAAGCAGACACCTCAGGCCTAAGGCACTTTAACCATAATTTTCAGGTGAGGATGTTGAAAATTATGATACAATTTTAAGATACAATTCACAAAATTTTATACCTTAACATCTTTTTTTGTCAACAGATACCATACTATGATTTACTATCCTTGTCCAAATTAATGCACTGATACACACTGTGACATTTTCCCAGGCTACCCAATTAAAAATTGGTTAAAAAAAAGACTGAATGATTGGGAAGTTACTTGCCAACTTGGAAGTAGAATTCTTTAGTTTTCCATTTTAAGTATTTAAGTTCTCTGGCATGAATTATCTGAAATCATAAACTAAAAAATTACCTAAACCCGACTTTTAACTTCAAGATTGTGCAATGCTTCAAAAACCCATTCAGATACCATATTGTTACAATAAAACATCATCCTTTAGACACACATTCAGCTAAGATCATTCCCAAGAAACAATTTATAATATCAACACATTATTGCACATGTCTTAAATGGCCAGAAACAAAGACAAAAGTCAGACAGAAAGGAGCTCCAGACTATGGCTGACAGGACAGAAGCCTTTAAAACAGCAGAAAAGAGAAAAATCTCCTACACCAGTGGCACGATATATGTCCCCACAAGAGCATCAGATGTTTTCACAGAGGGGGAACCTGAAATGCAATACAAAGGTCTCCATGGTGACTTTACTGCATTTAGTGTCTCCTTTTTCTTTTTCTCTTTTTTAAGAAGACAGAGGTGGCATAATACTTACAGTGCAGGGAAGGAAGGAGGGAATTCACTGAAGCAACAGGACTTCGGCAGCTGCTGGGAGTCCCTCAGTCCCGTCTTTTACTTACAGGATTAGCTCCTCTGGTTCTGTTCCACCCCAAACACGCTGAATCTCCTAACATTTCAGTAGTCAGCTCTCAAAAATTCCAGGGTCAGGGGCAGTATCAAAATTTGTAACTTAAATTTCGGTTCCGGACCTTGAAGCCAATTAATACCAATTTAATATAAGGACAGGGTTTGAAAAAAAGTAAAAGGGAGGTTTACTGCTTTGCTAACAAAGGAGAAAAACAGGGGACTTTGTCCAAAGTTGTGACTTTCTTGATCTGGAGGGACAAGGGGTTTTAAAGGAGTTTCACTTGTTAACCTGGGAGATACTCAGTTATTAGGTCCCCAGCAGGCATTGCCCTCTGCCGTGGGTTTGCTCCAGACAGCCAGCTAGGGGCTTCTCTCATCCTGCTTAACAAAGGCGGGTATAGTGCATCACATTTCTTTAAAACACAGTCCAAAGGGGTGTCAGGCTTACATGATTTATTACCCATTTTCAAGTCCAATATCCTTAAGTTTTTACCACAGAAATCACACAACAAAACGCACAAAAACAAAGAAATAAAAAACATTTAGAACACAGAACAAAACACACACAAAAAAAAAACAGAAACTCGGCAAATAAACAGAAAACCAGAGGAGCAATGCAGCGTCTTGCTAAAGCTCCGGGGTAGGAGCTCCTGCATGCCAGTCGGCACCTCTCTACACTTTCAGAGGTATTCCCTACAGAACAGAACAGAGGAAAGAAGGATTCCTATTACTGTCCCAGACAGGAGTATATGTGAGCCTTCCCAGGCCACCTCTCTGTCATCAGAAGAGTACTCCCTTAACCGGATATCAGATGTTATAAAGGCGCCTCTTACCTATGAAGGCCTCCTCCACCAGGTGCTTGATAATAGTTTTAGTGCGATGGTTCACTGCAGTGATCCACGGACTGAAGGCTCATTCCAAGGTTTTGGAACTTGGCTCTCCAGCCCGGAGTCCTGGAGGATAGGCCAGCTTCAGAATTTCCAGCAGTCTGGCTTTGTGATCTGGTCGGGTCATGTTGCTGGGGAACTCCAAAATGTTAGTCCAGGACACAAGAAAAGACCACTGACTCCAATTAAAATCAAATTAAGGCAAGCTTAATATTTCAAGCAGCCGGGCTGCCTCTCCCTCTCAAACTGGCGGGAACAAGACAGCAACCCCACCTTTCCTACAGCCCAGCTTTATAGCCCAGAAAGTTACACAAAAGGAGGGTTACAGAAAACAGAACTTCGACAAGCATCACACTAATTGTAGTTTACATTTTTTTTTCTGGCCCCAGCATCAGAAATTATGAGGACCATTAGAGCCTCTGAGAGGGTCGTTGTCTGGCCAGGGAAGGCGAATATTTATGAGGTGTCATTAAAGTTTCAGAATGGGCTGTTATCTGGTCAGAGAGCCAGGCATGGGTGAGTTCAAAACATGGTCAGGCATTCTAAGCAGGTTCAGAATTTGCAGTAATTTATACTAAAGCAAAAATTATCTTTTCATGGCTTTGTGGCAAGATGGCTCACAATTTTAATGAAAGATCATGTTGGGTGATCAACCCTGTCCCTTACTTTTGGAAAATCCTCTACCACCTCCAAGGTTGTGAACTCCTGAGCATTTTCCATTCCAGATATGTATTCACAGAATTTCTAACTCTTCTTCTCTAATTGTGTGTTACTTGGGGTGAAGGTAATGTCAAGCCATTGTTCTGGATGAGAGTGGGAAGAATATTGTGCAGCACATAATTGCATACACATTGGATTCACTTTCCAATTTTCCAATTGAAATACTGAATTCCTGACAATAACCCATACCCTTCTAGACGCTAACTACAAATACTAATATGATGGAGAAAAATAACCCAAACGGAATTGAAATATAAGCAGTTCAGAGGAGGCATGGTGTATATTGGACTTGCCTTTTGAAAAGATAAATGGTAGGTGTTATAAATCTAGTCATTTTTTAATTGAAATTGTTTTATATGTGTATTAAAGTTAACAAATATGTGAATTCCTATCTCCCTTTCGCTGTAACCTATTCAGCACATTAATTTTTATATGCACATATAGAATCCTACCTGATATCACACGTACATTTTTGTGAGGTGCCTGACATTGCAGATACAAATTGTGAGAAGAGATCACTCCACCTAAACGCTGTTGGAACTGAAAATTCAAGCTAATGGTGAGCTTCCTAGTTTAATAACATTATACATAAATCCATGTTCAGTAAAATGAATATTTTTGGATCTGTGGATGATATATATTTCATGGTGAAATTCGATTGGCATATATAATTCTACTTTTGAATGTCTTTGTGTGTGTTTGTGTGTGTGTGTGTATATATATATACACACACACACACAAACACACAATATATAAATCTCTAGATTTTTCAAAATATGAAATAAATGTGTCTTATATACACTCCCTAAATTCATTCATGTTCATGTATGTGGATTAATATTCAACTTTTCACAAGATTATTCTCAGAAATATTCATCCACCTGAAATACATATTTGTTTTCTAGTACTGAAAACTAACTTCAGTGAAAGGTGCAAACAAATCCTAGTATTTCTACATTAACTGACCTAGTTTAACATCAATGCAAGTAGATTCCTATGGGACATGATGTGTATTTTGACATTAATTATTATTCAACACTGGTACATTACTATTTCTTCAGTTTATACACATCATAGGATATATATTTCATCCACTACTTAGCAAATTTATAGGCATTTGTTTCACTTTCAATCACTTCTTGCTCCAGAACACATGTATTTCCCTATGTTTCTTGACTGGTCTTTTCATGAGACTTTTTTTCAAATATATTATTTTCGATTTCCATGATCAATTTTTAAGCAAAACTCACACGCCCTTCATGATAAAACATAACCCTAAGATGACCATTAGATATATAACTGGTTGGAATGATTGATTGTGTATCATTATAACATTTCTTATATATTTTCAGATATCCATTCAATCCATTATTTAAAGTGGATCCAGTTATATTATTTATTCCCAGTATGGTCTATTCATGCGTTATTGCTATATTCATAGACAGAGGGTATACCTATTTGTACCCCAATACAAATTTATATGTTCTCAAAATATTGCTCCTGGAAATGGTGGAAGAAATACTCATGTCACGTGATATACATATACATTTTATCACAGAAATATTCTGGACACAAAAAGCAAAGGTCACACTTTCAATTGTACCAAAGCCTAAATGGAAAGTGAGCATGGATTACTAAAAACATACATGTCCAGGTTGCCTAATGCTCTCAAATGTCAATCCTATTGGTGACTACATATTTGTTTCTTCCTAAGATTATATGTTCAACCTCAAGCCTGTTGAAAATGTCTAATCCTATCACTCACTTTGTACTTTGCTTGATTTCCTAATGTCTTTATTGATATCTGCTTTCCCTCATATTTTTCCCAGTTCATCATTATGACTGACTCTTCACATGTGCTGACATTTACACTCACTCTCTAACCGAAACCCTATTGCTAAAAAACGTTTTGTCCAAATCCTATACTCACTCTTCATTCTAAACCTAACGAGTACCTTCCTCATCGTACTGAATATCGCTTTTTGACTGGATGTTCTCTTCAACATTCAATCATCCAAGGTACAAGGTCCTATGCCATTGTATATTGATTTATCTGAGACAACTGTGCAGCACATAACTCAAAGCTAAGAATACCACTTAAGGGTCCAATTCCCTTCTGGGCTTCAAATCTTTCCTAATTTTCTGCTTTCATACTTATATTTCACCTATATACTCTTGTAAATATCGAAGGTTGCCAATACCATTATTCATCTCGCAAAATGATTCGTAACCCAAATCAAACATGTTATTAACCCTAAACATACACTGTTCCCTCAATATAACTTACAGAAAAGCAGGGCAGAGTTGGTCTTACAATATAGGAATGTAGGTGATCTTCCACCTTCTGAGAACCTCAAAGATCCATGGAGAAATGATCCTTGGAGAAGATTTATGCAGCTATGTAGGACCTGAGAGAGCAATAGAAATCTTCCATGGCAAACAACCTGGTCAGGATGAATTGATGGGTCTAAATCAGCCTCTCTCTTCTTATTGTAGAGAAGTTGGAAGAAACCAGGCCTGTGTGGAGAGCTATTCCCGGGTGCCTAAGGTTGATATTCCATTCTAACTTCTGAATGTGTCACAGGATGTTGGGGCAGCCTTCATCTCATGGGAACCTTGGAAGCAACTGTTAGGACAAAGTGGTTTTCAAGGCAGTGACCTCATTCAGTTCCTGAAGGAAGTGACCTCTTCTCACTTCCTTGGTGATGGAATTCTCTGAACTTGGGATCCAGGAAGCCAGGCACCCAGTGCCAGACCCAGTCCTAGTCCCATTGGGCTAACTTGTTTGCTTTTCCCAAGAACAGAGTCAGTCTTTCTTGGTACCTACTGATGTGAGGATGGCCAAATGCCAGCAGATCTCTGAAGAGGTACCTTCCCTGAGAAAGAAGGTAGTGGCTCACCGCTGTCTCCTGACAACTTCACAGAGTTGGCCAAGGAGACCAGATCTGAGACAGGACAGGCCATTTCGTGGGAACATAATATGGCCCACCAGTCAGAAGACACTCTGGATAGTCACATACCTACTTGGGGGAAGGAGGTGGCTTTGCCGTTGTGGGTGTGAGTTTGTGGTTTTTTTCTCATGTTCTGAGAATAGGTAGGAAAGGCGTTTTTTTTTGGTGTGGAGTGGACTGTTTCTAGTAAGTCCTTTGAAATTCTGAGGGTTTCTATGTCTGTGTATCCCATTGTATCTGTGGTTGTAGACATTAGAAAAGAGAATGCATCAATGGACTTGTTTTCTCTAGTAGAAAGCTTCCCCACATTAATACTGCCCAATTGATTAATGGACTTCACTTTGCCTTATGGATGGGCAACACCTACTGTCTTCTTAAGTTACTCTTTTCTTCGTGAATTCTGGCCACTCTACAGAATACGCTCATGGTTTTGTGTCCCAGATATGTAACACCACAAGGCTCTGTGACATGGCCATGTACTGGATAGCTGAAGAGAATGAGAGCATCTCAGAAAACTCAGATATCAGTGTGACCAGTAAAGTCTCAGTGAAGAAACCCTTCTTGGGCCATTTGCTTACTTCTGATTCAATTACCCTGAATGTCAGGAAGGTCTTTGCCTCATGCCAACCCTTTGTGAAGCCTGAAGAAAACTGTTTTCATATGGAAATGAATGGGCTTCACCTGTGGCTCTTTGCTTAATTGCTTTGGAATGGGATGTGTCTGAATCAGTCTCTGGTCCTTGTGTGAGGCTGTGACTTAGATTCTCAGCACCCAATGGATCTGAATAAAAATCCCATGTGCTTCCCAAACCGAAATGGCCAAAAGAGAAGTCATTGTGGATGAATTTTTTTGCCTTCTTGTTTTAGGTTCCTGACCTCCATCAAGTGAGAACAGGGATCCTTTGGATTAAATGAGTTCTTCAAATCCCTGCAGAGGCTAGCCCATATTTGCTTGGGTTTTCTCATGACTCCAAATCACTTAAAGAATCCATACCTCACAGCCAGTAGGCCTCAAATTGGAGAAGCGGAACACTTTAACAGCAGGAATATTTGATCACTCCTGGTTCACAGGAGGAGTGTCCAGGCCACCATGATTTTAGGCAAATGAGGGGCAAGTGAGCTTATTTTGGACACTTTCTTAGGCTGTGCCCCTCATAGAAATCTCCAGCCAGAGGTTATGATGAGTGTCTTTATGGAAGAAGATGAGGGCCCTGTGAGAGTGTTTTGATTTTAATTGTGGTCATTTTTGTGGTGGTTGGAAAGAATGACTGGGTCCACCTGAGCTTGAACTCTGGTGTGATTCCCCTTAGAGACTGAGTTCTAGAACTGAACTCAGAGAAGTATTGCCATGAATCGTGTTTAGATTTTAGAAGGCCATGCATGAGACTCACCCATGAAAACTGAGATCTAGGCCCAGGGTGTCTTTCCACAAAACAATGGGAATCTCAGGCAGGATATCACATGATTTTATTCTGAAAGATTGGCAGGTATAGTTGAGAGTCAAAACACACATGGACCTCACATTGTAGACCTCAATTTGCCTGGCTTCATGTGACCTTTTGGCAACTCTTTGAGAAGCCTTGCCTGTGAGTGTTCTCCAAAGCTTTCATTGAAATGAGCTTTCTCAACACTTAATGGTTCCTGAATGATTTGAAACCCACAGTGCCTCCAACTTAATCTTTGAAAAATGGCTAGATAAATACCATGAAATTTTTGAAATTCCCATGACCAGGTGGCACTGGAGAAACTTTGGAAGTCCTGTGGTTGATCATGTGTATACCAGAGAATGCCTTGTTTTACTGGGTTTTATGTAAATGGTGTAGAACAGAGATGCCAGTAATTAGTATCCTGCTGAGTAGTGGGCCTAGAGCAGTGGTGGGCAGGTGTGTGATAAAACACCATGGTGGGGCCATGTGGATCGGCCATTGGCTTCCAAATGGATTATGACTGACATAGTGCAGAAATCAGACACTTAAATGTAAAGGCATTTTTTATATGGAGAGGTTTCAGGGCAATGTTCAGAATCAGTTAACTATGGTTATTGGGGCAAGCTATGTTGGATGGAAGCATGGTTGGTGCATTCTCCTGCAGACCCTGACCCACCACACGTGACAGAACTCCCTCCAGCACTGTATTCTAGTAGAACTCCTTGTATTTGGTGAAGCAAATACCAAATTCCCAGTGCAGCAGCAAGAAACACCACGAAAAGTGGAGGATGACCAAATGTCTTCAGAGTCCACACGAGGAGACACTTAGCCTCCAGTGGCCACAGTTTACCTACAAAGAGAGAATTCAGCACTGCTGCCTCATGGTCGTTGGAATATAAGAAACCATGTCTTCCAGGTCACATAGATGCAGACCCATCTTTGATGGTCTCACTACAAAGGAAGTTAAAGCTCATGACAACATATATTTCAAGTGCCCAACCTCAGAGGCAGTTTCCCAAGAAGTCTTAGGCCAGCAGAGCTCCATGTTTGTGGAGTGTTTACCCTGTTCTTTACTTTTGGAAACTCCTCTACCACCTCCAAGGTTGTGAACTCCCGAGCATATTCCATTCCAGATATGTATTCACAGATTTTCACACTTTTCTACTCTAATTGTGTCTTACTTGGGGCCAAGCTAATATCAAGGCATTGTTCTGAATGTGAGTGGAAAGATTTTTGTGTAACACATATTTACATACACATTCGATTCATTTTTCAATTTTCTATTTGAAATACTGAAGCCCTGAAACTAACACATACCCTACTATACTCTGACTTATAATTCTAATATGATGGTGAAAAATAACCCAAACAGAATAGAAATACAAGCAGTTCCGAGGAGGCTTGGTGTATTGTTACAATTGGTTTTTGCATTATATAGTGTAGGAGTTATAAATCTAGTCAATTTTTTTTTGTTGAAATAGTTCTACATGTGTTTTTAAAATTAAAAAATATGTGAATTCCTGTCTCCCTTTCTCTGTAGCCTATTCAGCACATGTATTTTTATATGCACATATAGAATTCTACCTGGTACCACACGTACATACTTGTGAGGTAACTGAATTGGCAGATGCAAATTGTGCTAAAGGATCACTCCTCCTAAATGCTGTTGGAACTGAAAATTCAACCTATGGGTGAGCTTCCTAGTTGAATATCATTATACATTAATCCATGTTCAGTAAAATGAATATTTTTCGATCTGTGGATTATATATATTTCATGATGAATTTTGATTGGCATATATATTGCTACTTTTTTTTCTTTTATTGGTTGCTCAAAACATTACAAATCTCTTGACATATAATATTTCTTACATTAGATTCAAGTGGCTTATGAACTCCCATTTTTAGCCCAAATAGAGATTACAGAATCACATCGGTTACACATCCACATTTTTACATAATGCCCTATTAGTTACTGTTGTATTCTGCTACCTTTCCTATACTCTACTATCTCCCCTCCCCTCCCTTCCTATCTTCTCTTTTTCCCCCATCTACTGTAATTCATTTCACTCCATGTTTATTTTCCCATTCCACCCACAACGATATGTAATTTTGTGTAACAATGAGGGTCTCCCTCCATTACCATGCAATTTCCCTTTTCTCTTACTTACCCTCCCACCTCATGTCTCTGTTTAAAGTTAATCTTTTCTTCCTGCTATTGCTCCCTGCTCTGTTCTTAGTTGCTCTCATTATATCAAAGAAGACATTTGGTATTTATTTTTAGGGATTGGCTATTTTCACTAAGCATAATCTTCTCCAGTGCCATCCATTTTTCTGCAAATTTTATGATTTTGTCACTTGTTAGTGCTGCGTAATACTTCATAGTGTATAAATGCCACATGTTTTTTATCCATTCATCTATTGAAGGGCATCTGGGTTGGATCCACAGTGTTTCAGTTGTGAATTGTACTGCTATGAAAATAGATGTAGTAGTATCCCTGTATTACTCTCTTTTAAGGTCTTCAGGGAATAGTCCGAGAAGGGCAATAGCTGAGTCAAATTGTGGTTCCATTCACAGCTTTCCCAGGAATCTCCATACTGCTTTCCAAATTGGCCACACCAGTTTACAGTCCCACCAGCAATGTACAAGAGTATCTTTTACCCCACATCCTTGCCAGCACTTGTTGTTTGACTTCATAATGGCTGCCAATTTACTGGAGTGAGATGGTATCTTAGGGTGATTTCGATTTGAATTTCTCTGACTGCTAGAAATGGTGAGCATTTTTTATGTACTTGTTGATTGATTGTATGTCCTCCTCTGAGAAGTGTCTGTTCAAGTCCTTGACCCATTTTTTTAATTGGGTTATTTGTTATCTTATTGTCTATTTTTTTGAGTTCTTTGTATATTCTGGATATTAGGGCTCTATCTGAAGTGTGAGGAGTAAAAATTTGTTCCCATAATGTATGCTCCTTATTTACCTCTCTTATTCTTTCTCTTGCTGAGAAAAAACTTTTCAGTTTAAGTAGTCCCATTTGTTGATTCTTGTTATTAACTCTTGTGCTATGGGTGTCCTATAAAGAAATTTGGAGCCCAAGCCCATAATATGTAGATCAGAGCCAACTTTTTCTTCTATCAGACACAGAGTCTCTGATTTGATATCTAGCACCTTGATCCACTATGAGTTAACTTTTGTGCATGGCGACAGAAAGGAATTCAGTATCATTTTGTTGCATATGGATTTCCATTTTTTCCAACACCATTTGTTGAAGATACTATATTTCCTCCATTGCATGCTTTTAGCTCCTTTTTCAAATATAAGATAGTTGTAGCTTTTTGGATTAGTCTCTGTGTCCTCCATTCTGTACCATTGGTCCACCCGCCTGTTTTGGTACCAGTACCATGCTGTTTTTTTTGTTGTTGTTGTTTTATTTTGTTTTTTTTTAATTAATTTTATTGTAGGTTGTTCAAAACATTACATAGTTCTTGATATATCATATTTCACACTTTGATTCAAATGGGATATGAGCTCCCATTTTTACCCCATATACAGATTGCAGAATCACATCAATTGCACAACCATTGATTTACATATTGCCATTCTGGTGACTGTTGTATTCTTCTGCCTTTCCTATCCTCTACTATCCCCCCTCCCCCTCCCCTCCCCTCTTCTCTCTCTACCCCCTCTACTGTAATTCATTTCTCCCCCTTATATTTTTCCTCCTTTCCCCTCACTTCCTCTTGTATGTAATTTTCTATACCCCTGAGGGTCTCCTTCCATTTACATGCAATTTCCCTTCTCTCTCCCTTTCCCTCCCACCTCTCATCCCTGTTTAATGTTAATCTTCTTCTCATGCTCTTCGTCCCTACTCTGTTCATAGTTACTCTCCTTATATCAAAGAAGACATTTGGCATTTGTTTTTAAGGGATTGGCTAGCTTCACTTAGCATAACCTGCTCTTATGCCATCCATTTCCCTCCAAATTCTATGATTTTGTCATTTCTTAATGCAGAGTAATACTCCATTGTGTATAAATGCCACATTTTTTTAATCCATTCTTCTATTGAAGGGCATCTAGGTTGGTTCCACAGTCTTGCTATTGTGAATTGTGCTGCTATGAACATGGATGTAGCAGTGTCCCTATAGTGTGCTCTTTTTAGGTCTTTAGGGAATAGACCGAGTAGGGGAATAGCTGGATCAAATGGTGGTTCCATTCCAAGCTTTCCAAGAAATCTCCATACTGCTTTCCAAATTGGGCGCACCAATTTGCAGTCCCACCAGTAATGTACAAGAGTACCCTTTTCCCGACATCCTCGCCAGCACTTGTTGTTGTTTGACTTCCTAATGGCTTCCAATCTTACTGGAGTGAGATGGTATCTTAGGGTGGTTTTGATTTGCATTTCTCTGACTGCTAGAGATGGTGAGCATTTTTTCATATACTTGTTGATTGATTGTATGTCCTCCTCTGAGAAATTTCTGTTCAGGTCCTTGGCCCATTTGTTGATTGGGTTATTTGTTATCTCATTGTCTAATTTTTTTAGTTCTTTGTATATTCTGAATATTAGGGCTTTGTCTGAAGTGTGAGGAGTAAAGATTTGTTCCCAGGACGTAGGCTCAATATTTACCTCTCTTATTGTTTCTTTTGCAGAGAAAATCTTTTTAGTTTGAGTAAGTCCCATTTGTTGATTCTAGTTATTAACTCTTGTGCTATGGGTGTCCTATTGAGGAATTTGGAGCCAGACCCAACAGTATGTAGATCATAGCCAACTTTTTCTTCTATCTGACGCCATGTCTCTGATTTGATATCAAGTTCCTTGATCCACTTTGAGTTAACTTTTGTGCATGGCGAGAGAAAGTGATTCAGTTTCAATTTGTTGCATATGGATTTCCAGTTTTCGCAACACCATTTGTTGAAGATGCTAGCCTTCTTCCATTGCATGCTTTTAGCCCCTTTATCGAATATAAGATAGTTGTAGTTTTGTGGATTGGTTTCTGTGTCCTCTATTCTGTACCATTGGTCCACCCGCCTGTTTTGGTACCAGTACCATGCTGTTTTTGTTACTATTGCTCTGTAGTATAGTTTGAAGTCTGGTATAGCTATACCACCTGATTCACACTTCCTGCTTAGCAATGTTTTTGCTATTCTGGGCCTTTTATTTTTCCATATGAATTTCATGATTGCTTTCTCTATTTCTACAAGAAATGCCATTGGGATTTTGATTGGCATTGCATTAAACCTATTGAGAACTTTTGGTAATATGGCCATTTTGATGATGTTAGTTCTACCTATCCATGAACAGGGTATATTTTTCCATCTTCTAAGATCTTCTTCAATTCTCTGTTTAGGGTTCTGTAGTTTTGAATGTATAAGTCTTACACCTCTTTTGTTAGGTTGATTCCCATGTATTTTATTTTTTCTGAGGATATTGTGAATGGGGTGCTTGTCCTCATTTCCATTTCAGAGGATTTCTCGCTGATATACAGGAATGCCTTTGATTTATGCGTGTTGATTTTATATCCGGCCACTTTGCTGAATTCATTTATTAGCTCTAATAGTTTCTTTGTAGACCCTTTTGGCTCTGCTAGGTATAGAATCATGTCATCTGCAAATAGTGATAATTTGAGTTCTTCTTTTCCTATTTTTATGACTTTAATTTCTTTCGTCTAATTGCTCTGGCCAGTGATTCGAGAACTATGTTGAACAGAAGTGGTGAGAGAGGGCATCCCTGTCTTGTTCCAGATTTTAGAGGGAATGCCTTCAGTTTTTCTCCATTCAGAATGATGCTAGCCTGAGGCTTAGCATAGATTGCTTTTACAATATTGATGTATGTTCCTGTTATCCCTAGTTTTTCTAGAGTTTTGAACATAAAGGGATGCTGTACTTTGTCGAATGCTTTTTCCGCATCTATCGAGATGATCATATGGTTCTTATTTTTAAGCCTATTGATGTGGTGAATAACATTAATTGATTTCCGTATATTGAACCAACCTTGCATCCCATGGATAAATCCTACCTGATGATGGTGCACAATTTTTTTGATATGTTTTTGTATCCAGTTCGCCAGAAGTTTATTGAGGATTTTTGCATCTAGGTTCATTAGAGATATTGGTCTGTAGTTTTCTTTCTTTGGAGTGTCTTTGTCTGGTTTAGGAATCAGGGCGATGTTGGCCTCTTAGAATGAATTTGGAAGTTCTCCCTCTTTTTCATTTTCCTGAAATAGCTTGAAAAGTATTGGTATTAGTTCCTCTTTAAAGGTTTTGTAAAACTCTGCTGTATACCCATCCGGTCCTGGGCTTTTCTTAGTTGGTAGTCTTTTGATGGTTTCTTCTATTTCCTCAATTGATATTGGTCTGTTTAGGTTGTCAATATCCTCCTGACTCAATCTGGGCAAATCATATGACTTAAGAAATTTATCGATGCCTTCACTATCTTCAATTTTATTGGAGTATAAGGATTCAAAATAATTTCTGATAATCTTCTGTATTTCTGAAGTGTCTGTTGTGATATTGCCTTTTTCATCCCGTATGCTAGTAATTTGAGTTCTCTCTCTTCTTCTCTTCGTTAGCGTGGCTGAGGGTCGGTCAATTTTATTTATTTTTTCAAACAACCAACTTTTAGTTTTGTCAATTTTTTCAATTGTTTCTTTTGTTTCGATTTCATTAATTTCAGCTCTGATTTTAATTATTTCTTGTCTTCTACTTTTTTGCCGTTGTTTTGCTCTTCTTTTTCTAGGACTTTGAGTTGAAGTATTAGATCATTTATTTGTTGTTCTTTTTCTTTTTTTAAGGATTGAACTCCAAGCAATAAATTTTCCTTTTAGAACTGCTTTCAATGTGTCCCATAGATTCCGACATGTTGTGTCTGTGTTTTCATTTATCTCTAAGAATTTTTCAATTTTCTCCTTGATGTCTTCTATAACCCATTGATCATTCAGTAACCTATTTTTCATTCTCCAAGTGATGCATGATTTTTCCTTACTTCTTTTATCGTTGATTTTCAATTTCATTCCATTATGTTCAGATAAGATGCATGGTATTATCTCTACTCCTTTATATTGTCTAACAGTTGCCCTTTGACATAATATAAAATCTATTTTTGAGAAGGATCCATGTGCTGCTGAGAAAAAAGTGTAACTGCTTGATCTTGGGTGGTATATTCTATATATGTCAATTAAGTCCAGGTTATTAATTATGTTATTGAGTTCTATAGTTTTCTTATTCAACTTTTCTTTGGAAGATCTATCCAGTGGTGAGAGAGGTGTGTTGAAGTCTCCCATAATTATTGTATGGTGGTCTATTAGACTCTTGAACTTGAGAATAGTTTGTTTGATGAACATAGCTGCACCATTGTTTAGGGCATATATATTTATGATTGTGATGTTTTGTTGGTGTATGGTTCCCTTGAGCTGTATGTAGTGTCCCTCTTCATCCCTTTTGATTAACTTTGGCTTGAAATCTATTTTATATGATATGAGTATGGACACTCCTGCTTGTTTCCAAAGTCCATATGAGTGATATGATTTTTCCCAACCTTTCACCTTCAGTCTATGTATGTCTTTTCCTATCAAATGCGTCTCCTGAAGGCAGCATATTGTTGGGTCTTGTTTTGTGATCCATTCTACTAGCCTGTGTCTCTTAAATGGTGAGTTTAAGCCATTAACATTTAGGGTTATTATTGAGATATGGGTTGTTCTTCCAGCGATATTTGTTTATTTATGTTCCTAAACATGGTTTGTTTTCCTCTTTGATTATCCCCAGCCTTTACTGTACTCCCTCCCGCTGTTGGTTTTCATTGATATTTTCCATTTCCTCTTCCTGTAATATTTTGCCGAGGATGTTTTGAAGAGATGGTTTTCTAGCTGCAAATTCTTTTCACTTTTGTTTATCGTGGAAGGTTTTAATTTCATCTTCCATACTGAAGCTTAATTTTGCTGGATACACAATTCTTGGTTGGAACCCATTTTCTTTCAGTGTTTGAAATATGTTATTCCAGGATCTTCTAGGTTTCAGAGTCTGTGTTGAAAGATCAGCTGTTATCCTGATTGGTTTACCCCTAATTGTAATCTGCTTCCTTTCTCTTGTAGCTTTTAAAATTCTCTCCTTATTCTGTATGTTGGGCATCTTCATTATAATGTGTTTAGGTGTGGATCTCTTATGATTTTGCACATTCGGCATCCTGTAGGCTTCTAGGATTTGGGATTCTGTCTCATTCTTCAAGTCTGGGAAGTTTTCTCGTATTATTTCATTGAATAGATTGCTCATTCCTTTTGTTTGGACCTCTATACCTTCCTGTATCCCAATGACTCTTAAGTTTGGTCTCTTTATGTTATCCCATATTCTTGAATGTTCTGCTCATGGTTTCTTAACAGCTTTGCTGAGCTGTCTATGTTCTTCTCCAGTTGAAATACTTTGTTTTCATTGTCTGATGTTCTATCTTCTAAGTGTTCTACTCTGCTGGTAGTATTCTCAATTGAGTTTTTAAGTTGGTTTATTGTTTCCTGCATTTCCAGGATTTCTGTGTGTTTGTTTTTTATAACCTCGATCTCCCTGTATAATTGATCTTTTGCTTCTTGGATTTGTTTATGTAATTCATTTTCGAAGTGGTTGAAGTGGTCTTTCATTGTCTGATTTTGCTGTCTAATGTCTTCCTTGAGACTCCAGATTATCTGAAGCATGTATATCCTGAATTCTTTATCTGACATTCCATCTGATGCAGATATTACCTCTTCTAAAGTTGAGTTGACCTGCATTGCTTGTGGTCCTTTCTTTCCTTTTCTTTTCATACTGATCGCGTTTCTTTCTGCTTGGTGAAACTGTTGTGTTATTGATTTTTCCCCCTATATATTTATATTGCTCTTGTATAGTTGCAAAGTTTTCCTCGCAGGCTTTGGCGGTGGTTCTGCCCCTCCTCCAATTGGGGCAATGTGCCTACCACACCGGCAGGTCGCTGTGCCTGTACTTTCGGTGGGCCTGTTCTTTCGGTGGTCACAGGTCCGCCTATCTTGCAGGCGTGAGCAGCGGCTCTGCCCCTCCGCTGGCTGCTAGGCCTGTTCTGTCTGTCGTTTGCAGGTCTGTCTACCTAACAGGCGCTGGTGGCGGCCCTGCCCCTCCTCCAACCGGGGTGATGTGTCAGACGGGCCACTGGGCCTGTTTTGTCAGTGGTCACGGTACCGCCTACCTTGCAGGTGCGTGGGGCAACAGTGCCCCTCCGCAGGTTCTGGGCCTGACCTGCCGGTGGGTCGCAGGTCATTCATTTTTTAGTTCTAGTAGTTTTTGTAGACCCTTTTGTGTCTTCTATGTTTAGAATAATGTCACCCGAAAATAGTGATAATTTACGTTCTTATTTTCCTATTTTTATGCCTTTTATTTCTTTAGTCTGTCTAATTGCTCTCGCCAGTGTTTTGAGAACTATATGGAATAGAAGTGGTGAGAGAGGGTATCCCTGTCTTGTTCCAGATTTTAGAGGAAATGCGTTCAATTTTTCTGCATTCATAATGATGCTAGCTGAGGCTTTGCATAGATAGCTTTTACAATGTCGAGGTAATTTCCTGTTATCCCTAGTTTTTCTAATGTTTTGAACATAAAGGGATGCTGTACTTTGTCAAGTGCTTTTTTTGCTTCTAACGAGATGATCATATGGTTCTTATCTTTAAGTCTATTGATGTGGTGAATAACATTTATTGATTTCCGTATATTGAACCATCGTTGCATCCCAGGGATGAATCCTACTTGATCATGTTGCATAATTTTTTTGATGTGCCTTTGTATTCGATTCGCCAGAATTTTATTGAGGATTTTTGCATGTAGGTTCATCAGATATATTGGTCTGTAGTTTTCTTTCTTTGAGGTGTCTTTTTCTGATTTCGGAATCAGCGTGATGTTGGCCTCATAGAATGAATTTGGCAGAGCTCCCTCTTTTTCTCTATCCTGAAATAACTTGAAAAGTATTGGTATTAAATCTTCTTTAAATGTTTTGTAAAACTCCGCTGTATAGCCATCCGTTCCTGGGCTTTTCTTGGTTGGTAGTCTTTTGATTGCTTCTTCTGTTTCATCCATTGACATTGGTCTGTTTAAATTGTGTGTATCCTCCTGACTCAGTCTGGGCAAATCATATGACTTAAGAAATTTGTTGATGTCTTCACTATCTTCTATTTTATTGGAATATAGGTTTTCCAAATAATTTCTAATTGTCTTCTGTATTTCGGAAGCATCTGTTGTAATATACCCTTTTTCATCCCATATGTTAGTAATTTGAGTTCTCTCTCTTCTTCTCTTCATTAGCATGGCTAAGGGTCTGTCGAACATATATATTTTTTCGAAGAACCACCTTTTAGTTTTGTTAATTTTTTCAATAGTTTCTTTTGTTTCAATTTCGTTGATTTCTGCTCTGATTTTAATTATTTCTTGCCTTCTGCTACATTTTCTGTTGTTTTGCTCTTCCTTTTCTAGGGCTTTGAGTTAAAGTGTGAGCTCATTTATTTGTTCGGTTTTACTTTTTTTCAGGAATGACCTCCAGGCAATGAATTTCCCTCTTAAAACTGCTTTCATTGTGTCCCATAGATTCCGATATGTTGCGTCTGTATTTTCATGTATCTCTAAGAATTTTTTGATTTCCTCCTTTACATCTTCTCTAACCCACTGATCATTCAGTAACATATTGTTCATTTTCCATGTGATGTAGGATTTTTCCTTCCTTCTTTTATCATTGATTTCCAGTTTCATTCCATTATGATCAGATAAAATGCATGGTATTATCTCCACACCTTTATATTTACTGAGGGTTGCCCTATGGCATAATATATGGTCTATTTTTGAGAAGGATCCACGTGCTACTGAGAAAAAAGTATATCCACTTGATGATGGTTGATATATTCTATATATGTCAGTTATATGTAGGTTATTGATTGTGATATTGAGTTCTATACTTTCTTTACTCAACTTTTGTTTGGAGGATCTGTCCAATGGTGAGAGAGGTGTGTTGAAGTCTCCCATAATTATTGTGTTGTGGTCTATTTCATTCTGGAACTTGAGGAGAATTTGTTTTTTGAACGTTGCAGCACCATTATTTGGTGCATAAATATTGATAATTTTTATGTTTTGTTGGTGAATGGTTCCTTTTAACAGTATATAATGTCCTTTCTTATCCCTTTTGATTAAATTAGTCTTGAAGTCGATTTTATTCGATATGAGGATGGCCACCCCTGCTTGCTTACGAGGACCATTGCATGGTATATTTTTTCCAAAACTGCACCTTCAGCCTGTATGTCTTTTCCATTCAGATATGTCTCCTGGAGGCAACATATTGTTGGATTCGTTTTTAATCCAAGTTACCAGCCTATGTCGCGTTATTGGAGAGTTTAATCCATTAACATTTAGAGTCACTATTAATATATGGTTTGTACTGCCACCCATAATTGATGATTCTTCTTTTTTTTTTAATTTAGTTTGTTTCTCCATGATTAGCTTTTCCCCCACCCTCTGTCATTACTGAGGCACTTCCCACTGATGGTTTGGTTGTTGATTTTCATTTCTTCTTCGTGTATTGTTTTGCTCAAGATGCTTTGCAATGCTGCTTTTCTGGCTACAAATTCTTTTAGCTTTTGTTTATCATCAAATATTTTTATTTCATTGTCATACCTGAAGCTTAATTTTGCTGGATACAGAATTTTTGGTTAGCATTCATTGTCTTTCAGTGTTTGAAATACGTTGTTCAAGGATCTTCTCGCTTTCAGCGACTGTGATGAAAAATCCCTTCTCAACCTTATTGGTTTACCCCTTAATGTAATCTGCCTCCTTTCTCTTAGAGCTTTTAATATTTTCTCTTTGTTTTGTATATTGGATATCTTCATAACGATGTGTCTTGGTGTTGATCTACTGTGATTTTGTGTGCTCGGTGTCCTGTAAGCATGTCCAATTTGTATATCCGTTTACTTTGTATTTCTGGAAATATTTCTGTAATTATTTCATTCAATAGATTACTCATTTCATTGGTTTGAATCTGTGTACCTATCCAGATGACTCATAAATTTGTTTTTTATGTTATCCCATATCTCTTGGATGTTTTACTCATGATTTTTTACCAGCCTTTCTGTGTTGGCTAGATTCATTTCAAGATGATATATTTTGTCTTCATTATCGAACATTCTGTCTTCTACTTGCTCCACAGTGTTAGTGATACTCTTAATTGACTTTTTAATTTGGTTTATCGTTTCCTTCATTTCTAGAATTATTGTTTGATTTTTTTATAATCTCTATCTCCTGATAAAGATTCATAACTTCTTCTTTTATCTGTTTATGTAATTCATTTTCAATGTGTTCTTTCACTGTTTGGATTTGCTGTCTCGTATCCTCTTTAAGTTTCCATTCCATCTGTCTAAGGTATTCCTTGAGTTCTTTATATGACCATTTTTCTGATGACTATAGGTCCTCCTGAATATTTAGGCTGTCCTTCATTGTTTTTACTTATTTTCTTCCTTGATTTTTTGTGCTGCTCATGTTTCTTCTTGCTCTGTTTCACTGCTGAGTTACTGTTTACTCTTATAATTTTATTTGATGCTTGGGAGGAAAGATATTAGAAGGAAAGGGAAGAAGTCACTAAAGAGAATGAGAGTAGGCAGGTAGAATTAAAGGAAGGGGAAATAAGAAAATTGAAAAGAAACAATAAGACAAAAGAAAAAAAATAGAAAAGAAAGAAAGAAAGAAAAAAATTTAAAAATAATGATCATTTAAAAATTGAATATTAAAATTTAAAATAATAATAATAATAATAAAATAAAAATATTTTAAAAATGAAAACATTTTAAAACGTTAAAGTACAACAACAACAAAAAAAATGAATTCACATAAAGAATCTAAATGCCACACTCATTAGGCCTCAAGTTGGAGAAGCAGAGTAGTATTAAGGGCAGGCCTATTTTTTCACTTCTGTTTCACAGGAAGGGATTCCAGGCCACCCTGATTTTAAGCAAATGAGGGGCAAGGGAGCTTATTTTGGACACGGACGTGGGCTGTGTACCTCATGGAAACCTCCAGCCGGAGGTTATGATGAGTGTCTACATGGAAGAAGATGAGGGCCATGTTGGGGTGTTTTGGTTTTAGCTGTGAACATTTGTATGGCGGTAGGAAGAGAAGACTGGGTCCACCTGGGCTTGAACTCTTGTGTGATTCAACATAGAGACTGAGATCTGGAATTGACCTCAGAGAAGTATTGCCATGAATTGTGTTGGGATTTTAGAAGGCCATGCATGAGAGTCGCCCTTGGAAAGTGAGATCTAGGCCCAAGGTGGCTTTCCACAGAGCAAAGGGAATCTCCGCCAGGATATCACATGATTTTCTTCTGAAAGACTTGGCAGCCATAGTTGAGAGTCAAAGGCTCATGGACATCACATTGTAGACCTCAATGGGCCTGGCTTCATGTGACCTTTTGGCCACCCTTTGGGAAGCCTTGCCTCTGAGAGTTCTCCAGAGCTTTCATTGAAATGAGCTTACTCAACATTTAATGGTTAATGAATGAATTAAAACCCACAGTGCCTCCAACTTCATCCTTGAAAATTGGTCAGATAAAAACCATGAAATTTTTGAAATTCCCAAGACTAGGTGTCACAGGAGAACCTTTGGATGTCCTCTAGCTGATCATGAGAATACAAGACAATGCCTTTATTGACTGGTTTACATGAAAATGGTGTATAACAGAGATGCCAGTAAGTTGGAGCCTGCTGAGTAGTGTTCCTAGAGCCGTGGTGGGCAGGTGTGTGATAAAAAATCTCTGGTGTTGCCATGTTTATCTGCCATTGGTGTCCAAATATCTTGTGACTGACATTTTGCAGCCAGTAGACCCTTATATGTAAAAGCATCTTGTTATATGGAGAGGTTTTAGGGCAATGTTCAGAATCAGGTTGCTATGGTCAATGGAGCAAGCTATGTGGGATAGAAGCCTGGTTGGTGCATTCTCCAACAGAACCCGACCCACCACAACTGACAGAATTCCCTACAGCACTGTGTCCCAGGTGAACGCTTTTTATTTGATGAAGCAAATACCACACTTCTAGTGCAACAGCAAGAAACACCATGAAGAGTGGAGGATGACCAAATGGCTTCACAGTCCACATGAGGAGACACTTGCCCTCAGTGGCCACAGTTTACCTACACAGAGAAAATTCAGCACTGCTGCCTCATGTTCATTGGAAAATAAGAAACCATGTCATCCATGTCACATAGATGCAGACCCAGCTTTGATGGTCTCACTACAAAGGAAGCTAATGCTCCTGACAACAAAATATATTTCAAGTGCCCAACCTCAGAGGTAGTTTCTCCAGATGTTGGGCCGGCAGAGCTTCATGTTTGTGGAGTGTTTACCCTGTCCCTTACTTTTGGAAACTCCTCTACCACCTCCAAATTTGTGAACTCCTGAGCATTTTCTATTCCAGATATGTATTCACAGATTTTCTAACTCTTCTCCTCTAATTGTGTCTTACATGGGGCAAAGGTAATGCCAAGGCATTGTTCTGAATGAGAGTGGGAAGATTTTTATGTAGCACATATTTGCATACACATTGGATACATTTTCCAATTTTCCATTCGAAATACTGAATCCCTGACACTAATAAATTTCCTTCTAGACTTTTACTTATAATCTTAATATGATGCAGAAAAATAACCCAGACAAAATAGAAATACAAGAGGTTCACAGGAGGTATGGTGTATAGTTGGATTTGCCTTTCGTATGATAAATGGTAGGTGTTATAAATCAAGCCAATTTTAATTGAAATAGTTCTCCATGTGTTTTAAAAGTTAACAAATATGTGAATAACTGTCTCCCTTTCTCTGTAGCCTATTCAGCACATGTATTTTTTATGCACATATTGAATTATACCTGGTATCACACGTACATTTTGTGAGGTGGCTGACTTGGCAGATACAAATTGTAAGAAAAGATCACTCCTACTAAACGCTGTTGGAACTGAAAATTCAACATATGGGTCAGTTTTCTAGTTGTACAACATAAATTGATGTTCAGGAAAATGAAAGGAAAATGAATATTTTTGGATCTCTGGATGATATATTTTTCATGGTGAATTTCAATTGGCATACATAATGCTACTTTTTAATGTCTGTGTGTGTGTGTGTGTGTATATATATATATATGTATTCACTCTCCAGATTTTTCAAAATATGAAATGTATTTGTCTGATTATACACTCCCTAAATTCATTCATATTTATGTATGTGGATGCATAATCAACTTTTCACAAGTTTATTCTCAGAAATATTCATCCACCTGAAATACATATTTGTTTCCTAGTACTGAAAACTAACTTCAGGGGATCATATGATGACAGCGAAAGGAGTGCATCAACCCCATGTACAGCATCACTGTGCAGGAGAATGACGAATTTCCAGCAAAATTTGGGTGGTCCTAAACCTAGTGGAAGTATTTCCATCTCACGAGGATCAGCTACGGGGCTCAAACGTGAGTGATTTGTCTGCATGGAGCATCATGCTGCTTATTCAGCAAATCGCCCTGCGGGTAGAGTCTGTGGCGCGTGCTGGGAAGCAATGAGATAGCAACACAAATATTCAGTGGTGCAGATTCTGTGGGCTCCTGCCATCTGTACAATCACTGTGCTCATTGCTGAATTCTGGGTTTGAGACCAGGGAAATACACGGTCCAATTCGGTTTTCCACACCAGTCAGACCACAGAGGAAGCCAGGGGCCACCATCTTGGAGAGCTGACGTCACCATTCCTGTTTTCAACTGATAGCAGCTCATTCAGCTATAGAACAGGTAATCTCAGGCTGTCATTCGCCTGTGTCTCGGAGACAAATTACTCAGGCCTGCTCCTATCAGAACATACACCAAGCCCAGAGCGGCCGAATTCTGGCTCCTGGAACTGATCAGGCCCAGGGCTAAAGAACCTGCGGAAACTGCTTCTCGGTCTAGGTCTTGCTGAATACTGTGGAGGTAAATACCTACCGAGCCTTCATAGGCAGTGGCAACAGGATTGAGACGGGGCTTGTGAGGGCCAGTCAGGACTCACCCATTGCTTTGTTCATCCGGCAAAGGGAACGAAATGCTGCCATTCGCATGGGATACCAACATGTTAGAGATCTGAAGTCATCACAAAGTGGCGGAGGAGATAACTTCATCGATACCAGCGGTGAGAGAAACAGTTGGTCTCCTGGTAAAAAAAGTGAGTCACAAACACCCGAGTCTCTCTCACTCTGTCTTCAAGCTAGAGGGACAGAGCAGAGACACCGCTCACGCCCGGCACTGGCCCAGCGACCCGCAGGTGTGGTAGTCACGTCATCCCAATTGGAGTAGGGACAGAGCAGAGCCGCCGCCCGTGCCCGGAACAGGCCCATCGACCAGCAGGCTTGGTAGTCACGTCACCCCAATTGGAGTAGGGGCAGAGGAGAGCCACAGCCTATGCCCAGAACAGGCCCAATGACCCGCCGGTGTGGTAGACACGGCACCCCTATTGGAGTAGTGGCAGAGCAGAGCCTTCTCCCGTGCCCATTACAAGCCCATCGGCCCACCAGCATGGTTGTTAGGTCACCCCAATAGGAATAGGGGCAGAGCAGAGCCACCACCCATGCCCAGAACAGGCCCAGCAACCCGCCGGCGAGGTAGTCACATCACCCCAATTGGAGTAGGGGCAGAGCAGAATGACCAACCTCGCCCACAACGTAGGCAACCGAACAGCGAAACAGGCCAAGTGGCCTGCGGGCACGGCAGACACATAACCCCATTTGGAGTAGGGGTAGAGCAGATCCACTGCCCGTGCCCACAAAATAGACCTGCGACCGACCAGCAAAGAGGCTCAGCGTCCTGCCGGCATGGTAGACACGTCATCCCAATTTGAGTAAGGGCAGAGTAGAGCTGCCGCCCGCACCTGCAAGGTAGGCAGACCTGCAATGGATCAGCAGAACAGGCCAAGGGGTCCGTGGGCATTGTAGACACGTCACACCAAATGGAGGAGGGGCAGAGCAGAGCCACTGCCCGCGCCCGCATTGTAGACAGACCTGCGACCAACCAGCACAACAGGCCCAGCAGCCCGTCAGCGTGGTAGATAGATCACCCCAATTGGAGGAGCAGAACAGCCGCCCCCCGCTACTTCAAGGGAGACTTTTCAACCATACAAGATCAATATAAGTATATAGGGGGAAAATTTCAAAAACACAACAGTTTCAACAAGCAGAGAGAAACGCGAGCAGTATGAAAAGACAAGGAAAGAAAGGACCACAAGCAATGCAGGTAAACACAATTTTAGAAGAGGTAATAGCTGCATCAGATGGAATGTCAGATAAAGAATTCAGGATACTCAGGCTTTAGATGATCTGGAGTCTCAAGGAAGACATTAGACAACAAAATCAGACAATTAAAGATCCCTTAGACAATGAATTACATAAACAAATCCAAGAAGCAAAAGATCAACTATATAGGGAGATAGAGGTTGTAAAAACAAACAGAAATCCTAGAATTGCAGGAAGCAATAAAGCAACTTAAAAACTCAATTGAGAATACTACCAGCAGAGTGGAACACTTAGAACATAGAACATCAGACAATGAAGACAAAGTATTTCAACTTGAAAAGAACATAGACAGCTCAGCAAGACTGTTAAGAAACCACGAGCAGAACATCCAAGAAATATGGGATAACATAAAGAGGCCAAACTTAAGAGACATTGGGATACAGAAAGGTATAGAGGTTCAAACAAAAGGAATGAGCAACCTATTCAATGAGATAATACGAGATAACTTCCCAGACTTGATAAATAAAAAAGAATCCCAAGTCCTAGAAGCCTACAGAACGCCGAATGTGCAAAATCATAAGAGAGCCACAACTAGACACATTATAATGAAGATACCCAACAAACAGAAAAAGGAGAGAATTTTAAAAGCTACAAGAGAAAGGAAGCAGATTACATTTAGGGGTAAACCAATCAGGATAACAGCTGACCTTTCAAAACAGACTCTGAAAGCTAGAAGATCCAGGAATAACATATTTCAAACACTGAAAGAAAATGGGTTCCAACCAAGAATTGTGTATCCAGCGAAAGTAAGCTTCAGGATGGAAGATGAAATTAAAACCTTCCACGATAAACAAAAGTGAAAAGAATTTGCAGCTAGAAAACCATCTCTTCAAAACATCCTCGGCAAAATATTACAGGAAGAGGAAATGGAAAATATCAATGAAAACCAACAGCGGGAGGGAGTACAGTAAAGGCTGGGGATAATCAAAGAGGAAAACAAACCATGTTTAGGAACATAAATAAACAAAAATCGCTGGAAGAACAACCCATATCTCAATAATAACCCTAAATGTTAATGGCTTAAACTCACCAATGAAGACACACTGGCTAGTAGAATTGAACAAAAAACAAGACCCAACAATATGCTGCCTACAGGGGACGCATTTGATAGGAAAATGCATACATAGACTGACGGTGAAAGTTTGGGAAAAATCATATCACTCATATGGACTTCGGAAACAAGCAGGAGAGTCCATACTCATATCAAATAAAATAGATTTTAAGCCAAAGTTAATCAAAAGGGATAAAGAGAGACACTACATACTGCTCAAGGGAACCATACACCAACAAGACACAGCAATCGTTAATATATATGCCCTGTACAATGGTGCAGCTATGTTCATCAAAGAAACTCTTCTCAATTTCAATAGTCTAATAGACCACAATACAGTAATCATGGGAGCCATGAACACACCTCTTTCACCACTGGACAGATCTTCCAAACAAAAGTTGAATAAGGAAACTATAGAACTCAATAACACAATTAATAACCTAGACTTATTTGAGATATGTAGAATATAACACCCAACATCAAGCAGTTACCTTTTTTCTCAGCAGCACATGTATCCTTGTAAAAAATAGATCATATATTATGTCACAGGGCAACTCTTAGACAATATAAAGGAGTACAGTTAATACCATGCATATTATCTGATCATAATGGAATGAAACTAAAAATCAATGATAAAAGAAGGAAGGAAAAATCATGCATCACTTGGAGAATGAACAATAGGTTACTGAGTGATCAATGGGTTATAGAAGACATCAAGGAGGAAATTTAAAAATTCTTAGAAATAAATGAAAATGCAGACACAACATACCGGAATCTATGGGACACATTGAAAGCAGTTCTAAGAGGAAAATTCATTGCTTGGAGTTCATTCCTTAAAAAAAGAAACAACCAACAAATAAATGATCTCATACTTCATCTCAAAATCCTAGAAAAAGAAGACGAAAGCAACAGCAAATGAAGTAGAAGGCAAGAAATAATTAAGATCAAAGCTGAAATTAATGAAATTGAAACAAAAGAAACAATTGAAAAAACTTGACAAAAGTAGAAGTTGGTTCTTTGAAAAAATAAATAAAATTGACAGACCCTTAGAAATGATAACAAAGAGAAGAAGACAGAGAACTCAAATTACTAGAATAAGGGATTAAAAAAGAAATATCACAACAGATATTTCAGAAATACAGAAGATAATCAGAAATTATTTTGAATCCTTATACTCCAATCAAATAGAAGACAGTGAAGGCATCGATAAATTTCTTAAGTCATATGATCTGCCCATATTGAGTCAGGAGGATATAGCAACATAAACAGACCAATATCAATTGAGGAAATAGAAGAAACCATCAAAACACTACCAACTTAGAAAAGCCCAGGACCGTATAGGTATACAGCAGAGTTTAACAAAACCTTTAAAGAGGAACGAATACCAATATTTTTCAAGGTATTTCAAGAAAGTGAAAAAGAGGGAGATCTTCCAAATTCATTCTACGAGGCCAACATCACCCTGATTATTACAGCAGACAAAGACACTTCAAAGAAAGAAAACTACAGACCAATATCTCTAATGAACCTACATGAAAAAATCCTCAATAAAATTCTGGCGAATTGGATACAAAAAAAATATCAAAAAAATTGTGAATCCTGATCAAGTAGAATTCATCCATGTGATGCAAGGCTGGTTCAATATACGGAAATCAATAAATGTTATTCACCACATCAATAGACTTAAAAATAAGAACCATATGATCATCTCGATAGATGCAAAAAAAGCATTCAATAAAGTACAGCATTCTGTTATGTTCAACACTCTAGAAAAACTAGTGATAAGAGGAACATTCCTCAATATTGTAAAAGAAATCTATGCTAAGCCTCAGGCTAGCATCATTCTGAATGGAGAAAAATTGAAGGCATTCTCTCTAAAATCTGGAACAAGACAGGGATGCCCTCTCTCACCACTTCTGTTCAACATATTTCTCGAGACACTGGCCAGAGCAATTAGACAGACGAAAGAAATAAAAGGCATAAAAATTGGAAAAGAAGTACTTAAATTATCACTATTGCAGATCACATGATTCTATATCTAGCAGTCCCAAAAGGGTCTACAAAGAAACTAATGGAGCTAATAAATGAATTCAGAAAAGTGGCAGGATATAAAATCAACATGCATAAATCAAAGGCATTCCTGCATATCAGCGACAAATCTTCTGAAATGGAAATGAGGACAACCACTCCATACACAATATCCTAAAAAAATAATAATAATAATTAGGAATCAACCTAACAAAAGATGTGAAAGTCTTATACAATGAAAACCACAGAACCCTAAAGAGAGAAATAGAAGAAGATCTTAGAAGATGTAAAAATATATCCTGTTCATGGATAGGCAGAACTAACTTCATCAAAATGGTGATATTACCAAAAGTTCTCAATAGGTTTAATGCAATGCCAATCAAAATCCAAACGGCATTTCTTCTAGAAATAGAGAAAGCAATCATGGAATTCATATGGAAAAATAAAAGACACAGAATAAAAAAAACAATACTAAGCAGGAAGTGTGAATCAGGCGGCCTAGTGATACCAGACTTCAAACTATACTACAGAGCAATAGTAACAAAAATAGCATGGTACTGGTACCAAAACAGGAGGGTGGACCAATTGTTCAGAATAGAGGACACAGAAACCAAGCCAGGAAACTACAACTATCTTATATTTGATGGAGGGGCTAAAAGCATGCAATGAAGGAATATAGCATCTGCAAAAAATGATGCTGGGAAAACTTGGAATCCATGTGTAAAAAAATGAAACTGAATCCCTTTCTCTCGCCATGCCCAAAAGATAACTCAAAATGGATCATGGAGCTTGATATCAAATCAGAGACATGGAGTCTGATAGAAGAAAAAGTTGGCTACGATCTACATACTGTGGGGTCGGGCTCCAAATTCCTCAATAGGACACCCATAGCACAAGAGTTAATAACTACAATCAACAAATGGGACTTACTCAAACTAAAAAGGTTTTTCTCAGCAAAAGGAACAATAAGAGAGGTAAATAGGGAGCCTAAATCCTGGGAACAAATCTTTACTCCTCACACTTCAGATAGAGCCCTAATATTCAGAGTATACAAAGAACTGAAAAAAATAGACAATAAGATAACAAATAACCCAATAAACAAATGGGCCAAGAACCAGAACAGACACTTCTCAGAGAAGGACATACAATCAAAAAACAAGTACATGAAAAAATGCTCACCATCCCCAGCAGTCAGAGAAATGCAAATCAAAAGCACCCTAAGATACCATCTCATTCCAGTAAGATTGGCAGCCATTATGAAGTCAAACAACAACAAGTGCTGGTGAGGATGTGGAGAAACAGGTACACTTGTACATTATTGGAGGCACTGCTAATTGGTGCAGCCAATTTGTAAAGCATTATGGAGATTTCTTGGAAAGCTGGGAATGGAACTACCATTTGACCCAGCTATTCCTCTTCTCGGTCTATTCCCTAAAGACCTTAAGAGATCATGCTACAGGGACACTGCTACATTGATGTTCATAGCAGCACAATTCACAATAGCAAGACTGTGGAACCAACCTAGATGCCGTTCAATAGAAGAATGGATAAAAAAAATGTGGCATTTATACACAATGGAGTATTACTCTGCTTTAAAAAATGACAAAATCATAGAATTTGCAGGAAAATAGATGGCATTAGAGCAGATGATGCTAAGTGAAGCTAGCCAATCCCTAAAAAACAAATGCCAAATGCCTTCTTTGATAAAAGGAGAGTAACTACGAACAGAGTAGGGATGAAGAGCATGAGAAGAAGATTAGTATTAAATAGGGATGAGAGGTGGGAGAGAAAGGGATAGAGAAGAGAAATTGCATGGAAATGGAAGGAGACCCACAGGGTTATATAAAATTACATAAAAGAGGATGTGAGGGGAAAGGGAAAAATAATACAAAAAGGGAGAAATTTATTACAGTAGAGGGGGTAGAAAGAGAAGAGGGGAAGAGAGGGGAGAGGAGGAGGGATAGTAGAGGATAGGAAAGGCAGCAGAATACAATAGACACTAGTATGGCAATGTGTAAATCAATTGATGTGTAACTGATGTGATTCTGCAATCTGTATACGGGGTAAAAATGGGAGTTCATAACCCACTTGAATCAAAGTGTGAAATATGTTATATCAAGAAATATGTAATGTTTAGAACAACCATAAAAAAATTAAAAAAAAGGAAACTAACTTCAGTGAATGAGGCACGCGAATCCTAATATTTCTACAGTAACTTACCAAGTTTAACATCAATGCAAGTAGATTTCAATGGGACATGATGTGTATTTTTACGTTAATTTTTATTCAAAACTGGTACATTACAATTTCATCAGTTTATGCACATCATAGGATATATATTTCATAAACAATTTAGCAAATTTATAGGCATTTGTTTCACTTTCAATCTCTTCCTGCTTCAGAACACATGTATTCCTCCATATTTCTTGACTGGTCTTTGCATGAGAATTCTTTCCGAACACATTATTTTCGATTTCCATAATCACTTTTGAAGCAAACTTCACACACACTTCATGATAAACCAAAACACTAATATTACCATTAGATGTATAACTGGTTGGAATGAATGAATGTATATCAATATAAGATTTATTGTATATTTTCAGATATCAATTCAATCCATTATTTGAAGGTGGAATCAGTTATATTATTTATTCACAGTATGGTGTATTCATGCTTAATCTCTATATTCATGGACACAGGGTACACCTCTTTGTATCCCCAATAATAATTTTATGTCTTCAATATATTGCTCCCAGAAATGGTGGTAGAAATACTCATGTCACCTGATCTACATATACATTTTATCACAGTAATATTCTGGACAAAAAATGTAAAGGTCACACTTATGATTGTACCAAAGACTAAATGAAAAGAGATCATGGATTACTAAAAACATCCATGTCCAGGTTGCCTAATGCTCTCAAATGTCAATCCTATTAGTTACTAGATATTTGTTTCTTCCTAAGTTTATATATTCAAACTCAACCCTGGTGAAAATGTCTACTCCTATCACTCACTTAATACTTTGCCTGATTTCATAATGTCTCTATTGATATCTGCTTTTCTACATATTTTCCCAATTTCATCATAGTGACTGACTCTTCATATGTGCTGACATTTACATTCACTCTCTAACCGAAACCCTATAGCTAAAGAATTTTTAGTCCCAATCCTACACTCATTCTTCTTCCTAAACCTACCGACTATCTTCCTAATCCTACCGACTATCCCTTTGGATTGGATATTCTCTTCTACATTCAAACATCCAAGGTACAAGGTTCTATGCCATTGTATATCAAATTGTCTGAGACATCTTTGCAGAATATAATTAAAAACTAAGTATCCCAATTAAGGGCCCAATGCCCTTCTGGGTTTCAAATCATACCTAGATTTCTGTTTTCATACTTATATTTCACCTCGATATTCTTGTAAATATCGCAGGTTCCCAATACCATTATTTATCGCACAGAATGATTGCTAACCCAAATCGAACCTGTTATTAACCCTAAACATACACTGTTCCCTCAATCTCATTTTACAGAAGAGCAGGGAGAGAGTCGTTCTTACAATACAGGAAAGTAGGGGACATTCCACCTGCTGAGAACCTCAAAGGTCCATTCAAAATGATACCTGGAGAAGATGTAGGCAGCTATGAAGGACCTGAGAGAGCAAAAGTCATCTTCCATGGCAAACAACCTGGTCAGGATGAAGGGATGTGTCTGAATCAGCCTCTCTATTTTTATTGTAGAGAAGATGGACCAAACCAGGCCTCTGTCGAGAGCTGCTGCTGGGTGCCTATGGTTGACATACCATTCTACCTTGTGAAAGTGTCACAGGAAGTAGGGGCAGCCTCCATCTCATGGGACACTTGGAAGCAACTGTTAGGACAAAGTGGTCGCCAAGGCAGTGACCTCATTCAGTTCCAAAGAAAGTGACATACCTCATTTCCTTGGTGATGGAACTCTCTGAACTTTTGTATCCAAGAATCCAGGCACTCCGAGGCAGCCCCAGTTCCAGTGGGCTCACTTGTTTGGATTTACCAAGGACAGAGTCAGTCTTTCTTGGTACCTACTGATGTGAGGATGGCCAAATGCCAGGAGAGCTCTGAAGAGGGACCTTTCCAGAAGAAGCAGATAGTGGCTCACCCCTTTTTCTTGACAACTTCACAGAGTTGGCCAAGGAAACCAGATCTGAGAGAGGTCAGGCCATGTCCTGAGAATAGGTAGGAAAGTTGGTTTGTTTGGTTTGGAGTGGATTGTTTTTATTAAGTCGTTTGACCAGGCGAGTGTTTCTATGTCTGTGTATCCCACTGTGTCCGTTGTTGTAGACATTAGAAAAGAGAATGCATTAATGGATGTGTCCTGTCTAGTATAAATCTTCCCATAATTCATTCTGCCCAATTTATGAATGGACTGCAGCTTGTCTTATCGAGAGGCAATACCTTCTATCTTCCTAAGTTCCTGTTTTCTTCCTGAATTCTGGCCACTCTCCAGAATAGGCTCATGGTTTTGTGTCCAAGATATGTACCACTCCAAGCTCTGTGACATGGCCATGTACTGGATAGCTGAAGAGAATGGCCAGCCTTTCAGAGAACTCAGATATCAGTGTGAACAGGAACGTCTCAGTGGAAAAACCCTGCTTTGGGCCTTTTGCTTACCTATTGTTCTGTTGCACTGAATGTCAGGAAAGACTTTGTCTCAGGCCACCCTTTTGTGAAGCCTGAAGAAAACAATTTTCAAATGGAAATGAATGGGCATCACCTGTGGCTCTTTGTTTAATTGCTTTGGAAAGGGATGTGGCTGAATTAGCCTCTTGGCCTTGTGTGTGGCTGTGACTTACATTCTCAGCACCTGATGGATCTAAAGAATAATCCCATGTGTGCATAAAAAACCATAATGGCAAAAAGATCAGTCATTGTGGATGAAGTCTCTTGCCTTCCTCTGTTAGGTTCCTGACCTCCGTCAAGTGAGAAAATGGATTCTTTGGGTCAAATGAGTTCCTCAAAGCCCTGCAGAGGTGCTTGGGCTTTCGCATGACTCCAAATCACAAAGAATCTATACCTGAAAATCAGTAGGCCTCACATTGGAGAATCAGAGCATTATTAATGACAGGCTTATTTGATCACTCCTGGTTCACAGGAAGGGTGTCCAGGCCACCCTGACTTTAGGCAAATGAGGGCCAAGTGAGCTTATTTTGGACACTTTCTTGGGCTTCGCCCCTCATGAAAATCTTCAGCCAGACATTACGATGAATGACAATATGTAAGAAGATGAGGGCCATGTGGGAGTGTTTTCTTTTTAATTTTGGTCATTTGTGTGGCGGTTGGAAGAAATGACTGGGTCCACCTGGGCTTGAACTCTGGTGTGATTCCCCTTAGAGACTGAGTTGTGGAACTGACCTTAGAGAAGTATTGCATTGAATTTTGTTGGGATTTTAGGAGGCCACGCATAAGAGTCACCCTTGGAACTGAGATCTAGGCCCAGGGTTGCTTTCCACAGATTTTTCAGTTCCTGAAAGAAGTGACCTCACCTCACTTTCTTGGTGATGGAACTCTCTGATCTTGGGATCCAGGAATTCAGGCACAAAAGCCAGGGCCAGTTCCAGTCCGAGTGGTCTCATTTGTTTGGATTTACCAAGGACAGAGTCAGTCTCTCTTGGTACCTACTAATGTGAGGATGGCCAAACGGCAGGAAATCTCTGAAGAGGGGCCTTTCCTGAGAAAGCAGGTAGTGGCTCACAGCTGGCTCCTGACAATTTCATAGAGTTGGCCATGGAGTCCAAATCTGAGACAGGAGTGGCCATTTCGGGGGAACATAGTATGGCCCAAAAGTCAGAGGACACTCCAGATAGTCAAAGACCTACTTGGCGGAAGGAGGTGCCTTTGTAGGTTTGGTTGTAGGTTTGTGGTTTTGTCTCATGTTCTGAGAATAGGCAAGGAAGGCAGTTTGTTTGGTTTGGAGTGAACTGTTTCTAGTAAGTCGTTTGGCAAGGCGAGTGTTTCTATGTCTGTGTATCCCACTGTTATCCATGGTTGTAGACATTAGAAAAGATATTGGATCAATGGATGTGTCCTGTTTAGTAGAAAGCTTCCCAGAATTCATCCTGCACAATTTATGAATGGACTGAGGCTTGCCTTATCAATTGGCTACACCTGCTATCTTCCTAAGTTCCACTTTTCTTCCTGAATTCTGGCCACTCTCCAGAATAGGCTCATGGTTTTTGTGCAAGATATATACCACCTCCAAGCTCTGTGACATGGCCATGTACTGGATAGCTGAAGGGAATGGCGAGAATCGCAGAAAACTCAGAAATCACTGTGACCATTAAAGTCTCAGTGGAGAAAACCTGCTTTGGGCCTTTTGGTTACCTATTGTTCTGTTGCCCTGAATGTCAGGAAGGTCTTTGCCTTTGGCCACCCCTTTGTGAAGCCTGAAGAAAACAGTTTTAAAATGGAAATGAATGGATCACCTGTGGATCTTTGCTTAATTGCTTTGAAAAAGATGTGTCTCATTCAGACCATTGGCCCTGTGTGAGGCTGTTGCTTAGTTTCTCATCACCTGATGGATCTAAAGAAAGATTCCATGTGTACATCCAAAACCAAAGTGGCAAAAAGAGCAGTCATTGTGGATGAAGTCTCTCGTCTTCCTCTGTAAGGTTTGTGACCTCCATCAAGTGAGAATAGGGATCCTTTGTGTCAAATGAGTTCCTCAACGCCCTGCAGATTCTATCCCATAGGTGCTTGGGTTTTATCATGACTCCAGTTCACATAAAGAATCTAAAACCCACAGTCAGTAGTCCTCAAATTGGAGAAGCGGAGCAGTATTAATGGCAGGCCTATTTGATCATATCTGGTTCACAGGAAGGGTGTACAGGCCACCCTGAGTTTAGTCAAATTAAGGGGCAAGGGAGCTTATTTTTGACACTGGCTTGGGCGGAGCCCCTTATGGAAACCTCCAGCCAGAAGTTATGATGAGTGTCTATATGGAAGAAGATGTGGGTCATGTGGGAGTCTTTTGGTTTTAATTGTGGTCATTTGGGTGGCGGTTGGAAGTGACGACTGGGTCCACCTGGGCTGGAACTCTGGTGTGATTCCCCTTAGATACTGAGTTGTGGTACTGACCTCAGAGAAGTATTGCCATGAATTGTGTTGGGATTTTAGGAGGCCACGCATGAGATTTGCCCTTGGAAACTGAGATCTAGGCCCAGGTTGGCTTTGCACAGAGCACTGGGAATCTCAGCCAGGGTATCACATAATTTTATTCTGAAAGGCTTGCAGCCATAGTTGAGAGTCAAAACACACATGGACCTCACATTGTAGACCTCAATGCGCCTAGCTTCATGTGATCATTGGCCACTCTTTGGGAAGCCTTGCTTATGAGAGTTCTCTAGAGCTTTCATTGAAATGAGCATCCTCACCATTTAATGGTTCCTGAATGAAGTGAAACCCACAGTGCCTTCAACTTCATCCTTGAAAAATGGCTAGATAAATACGGTGAATTTTTTTTAAATTTCCATGACCAGGTGGCACTGGAGAAACTTTGGATATCCTGTTGCTGACTATGAGTATACTAGACAGTGCCTGATGGACTGGGTTTCAAGAAAATGGTGTAGAGCAGAGATGCCAGTAATTTGGAGCCTGCTGAGTAGTGGGCATAGAGCTGCAGTTGGCAGGTGTGTGATAAATCATCTGTGGTGGGGCCATGTGGATCTTCCATTGGCTTCCAAATTGCTTGTGACTGACATGGTGCAGCAAGCAGACCCTTATATGTAAAGGCGTATTTTTATTTGGAGAGGTTTCAGGGCAATGTTCAGAATCACGTTGCTATGGTCAAGAGGCAAGCTATTTGGAATAGAACCTTGGTGGGTGCATTCTCCTGCAGACCCTGACCCACCACACTTGAGAAACTCCCTCCAACACTTTGTCCCAGTTGGACTCCTTGTATTTTGTGAAGAAAATACCAAACTACCAGTGCAGCAGCAATAAACACCACAAAATGTGGAGGACGGCCAAATGGCTTCACAGTCCACACGGGGAGACACTTAGCCCCCAGTGACCACAGTTTACCTACAAAGATTGAATTCAGCACTGCTGACTCATGTTCATTGGAACATAAGAAACCATGTCCTCCAGGTCACATAGATGCAGACCCAGCTTTGATGCTCTCATTACAAAGGAATCTAAACCTCCTGACAACAACATATATTTCAAGTGCCCAACCTCAGAGGCAGTTTCTGAAGAAGTCTTTAGGCCAGCAGAGCTCCATATTTGTGGAGTGTTTACCCTGTCCCTTACTTTAGTAAACTACTCTACCACCTCCAAGGTTGTGAACTTTTGAGCATATTAAATTCCAGCTATGTATTCCCAGATTTTCGAACTCTTCTCCTCTAATGATGAATTACTTGGGGCGAGGGTAATGTCAAGGCATTGTTCTGGATGACAGTGAAATATTTCTCCATGTGTTTTTTTTAAATTATTTTATTTCATATTATTATTTTATTTTTTTAATTGGGTGTTCAAAACATTACAAAGCTCTTGACATATTATATTTCATACATTAGATTCAAGTGGGTTATGAACTCCCATTTTTATCCCAAGTACGGATTGCAGAATCATATCTGTTACACATCCGCATTTTTATAATGCCCTATTAGTAACTGTTGTATTCTGCTACATTTTCTATCCTCTACTATCCCTGCTCCCCTCCCATCTTCCCTCTCTACCCCATCTACTGTAATACATTTATATCTTTGTTTATTTTCCCATTCCCCTCACAACCTCTTATATGTAATTTTGTGTAACAATGAGGGTCTCCCTCCATTACCATGCAATTTCCTTTATCTCTCTCTTTCCGCCCCCCACCTCATGTCTCTGTTTAATGTTGATCTTTTCTTCCTGCTCTTCCTCCCTGCTCTGTTGTTAGTTGCTCTCATTATATCAAAGAAGACATTTTTATTTGTTTTTTAGGGTTTGGGTAGCTTCACTAAGCATAATCTGCTCTAGTGCCATCCATTTCCCTGCAAATTCAATGATTTTGTCATTTTTTAATGATGCATAATACTCAATGGTGTATAAATACCACATTTTTTTTATCCATTCATCTACTGAAGGGCATCTGGGTTGGTTCCACAGTCTAGCAATTTTGAATTGTGCTGCTATGAACATCGATGTGGCAGTATCCCTGTAATATGCTCTTTTAAGGTCTTCAGGGAATAGTCTGAGAAGGGCAATAGCTGGGTCAAATGGTGGTTCCATTCCCAGCTTTCCCAGGAATCTCCATACTGCTTTTCAAATTTGCCACAACAGTTTGCAGTCCCACCAGCAATGTATAAGAGTACCCTATTCTCCACATCCTCGCCAGCACTTGTTGTTGTTTGACCTCATAATGGCTGCCAATCTTACTAGAGTAGGATGGTATCTTAGGGTGGTTTTAATTTGCATTTCTCTGACTGCTAGAGATGGTGAGCATTTTTTCATGTACTTACTGATTGATTGAATGTCCTCCTCTGAGAAGTGTTGGTTCAGGTCCATGGCCCATTTTTTGATTGGGTTATTTATCATCTTATTGTCTAATTTTTTGAGTTCTTGGTATACTCTGGATATTAGGGCTCTATCTGAAGTGTGAGGAGTAAAAATTTGTTCCCATGATTTAGGCTCCCTATTTACCTCTCTCATTTTTTATCCTGCTGAGAAAAAAAACTTTTCAGTTTAAGTAAGTCCCATTTGATGATTGTTGTTATTAACTCTTCTGCTATGGGTGTCCTGTTAAGGAATTTGGAGCCCGACCCCACATTATGTAGATCAGAGCCAACTTTTTCTTCTATCAGATGCAGAGTCTCTTATTTGATATCTAGCTCCTTGATCCACTTTGAGTTAACTTTTGTGCATGGCAAGAGGAGGGGATTCGGTTTCATTTTGTTGCATATGGATTTCCATTTTATACAAAAACATTTGTTGAAGATGCTATATTTCCTCTATTGCATGCTTTTAGCTCCTTTATCAAATATAGCATAGTTGTAGCTTTGTGAATTAGTCTTTGTGTCCTCTATTCTGTACCCATTGGTCAACCCGCCTGTTTTGGTACCAGTGCCATGCTGTTTTTGTTACTATTGCTCTGTAGTATAGTTTTAAGTCTGGTATCGCTATATCGCCTGATTCACACTTCCTGCTAGAATTGCTTTTGCTATTCTGGGTCTTATATTTTTCCATATGAATTCCATGATTGCTTTATCTATTTCTACAAGAAATGCCTTTGGGATTTTGATTGGCATTGCATTAAACCTATAGAAAACTTTTGGTAATTTCGCCATTTTGATGATGTTAGTTCTGCCTATCCAGGAACAGGGTATATTTTTCCATCTTCTAAGATCTTCTTCTACTTCCCTTTTTAGGGTTCTGTAGTTTTCATTGTATAAGTCTTTCACCTTTTTTGTTAGGTTGATTTTCAAGTATTTAATTTTTTGACGATATTGTGAATGGAGTGTTTTTCCTCATTTCTGTTTCAGAAGTTTTGTCGCTGATATACAGAAATGCCTTTGATTTATGCGTTTTGATTGTATATCCTGCCACTTTGCTGAATTCATTTATTAGTTCTAGTAGATTTTTTTGTAGACCCCTTTGGGTTTTCTATGTATAGAATCATGTCACCAGGAAATAGTGATAATTTACGTTCTTATTTTCCTATTTTTATGCCTTTGATTTCTTTCGTCTGTCTAATTGCTCTGGCCAGTGTTTCGAGAACTATATTGAATAGAACTGGTGACAGAGGGCATCCCTGTCTTGTTCCAGATTTTAGAGGGAATGCCTTCAATTTTTCTCCATTCATAATGATGCTAGCCTGAGACTTAGCATAGATAGCTTTTAAAATGTCGAGGTTAGTTCCTGTTATCCCTATTTTTCTAATGTTTTGAACATAAAGAGATGCTGTACTTGGTCAAATGCTTTCTGCTTCTATCGAGGTGATCATATGGTTCTTATCTTTAAGTCTATTGATATGATGAATAACATTTATTGATTTTCGTATATTGAACCATCGTTGCATCCCAGGGATGAATCCTACTTGATCCTGGTGAAAAATTTTTTTGATGTGCCTTTGTATTCGATTAGGCAGATATTTATTGAGGATTTTTGCATCTAGGTTAATCAGATATATTGGTCTGTAGTTCTCTTTCTTTGGGTTGTCTTTTTCTGGTTTTGGAATTAGGGTGATGTTGGCCTCATAAAATGAATTTGGCAGAGCTCCCTCTTTTTCTATTTCCTGAAATAACTTGAAAAGTATTGGTATAAATTCTTCTTCAAAGGTTTTGTAAAACTCCGCTGTATAGCCATCCGTTCCTGGGCTTTTCTTGGTTGGTAGTCTTTTGATTGCTTCTTCTATTTCATCCATTGATATTGGTCGGTTTAAATTGTGTGTATCCTCCTGACTCAGTTTGGGCAAATCATATGACTTAAGAAATTTATCGATGTCTTCACTATTTTCTATTTTATTGGAATAATGATTTTCAAAATAATTTCTAATTATTTGATGTGCCTTTGTATTCGATTCGCCAGAATTTTATTGAGGATTTTTGCATGTAGGTTCATCAGATATATTGGTCTGTAGTTTTCTTTCTTTGAGGTGTCTTTTTCTGATTTCGGAATCAGCGTGATGTTGGCCTCATAGAATGAATTTGGCAGAGCTCCCTCTTTTTCTCTATCCTGAAATAACTTGAAAAGTATTGGTATTAAATCTTCTTTAAATGTTTTGTAAAACTCCGCTGTATAGCCATCCGTTCCTGGGCTTTTCTTGGTTGGTAGTCTTTTGATTGCTTCTTCTGTTTCATCCATTGACATTGGTCTGTTTAAATTGTGTGTATCCTCCTGACTCAGTCTGGGCAAATCATATGACTTAAGAAATTTGTTGATGTCTTCACTATCTTCTATTTTATTGGAATATAGGTTTTCCAAATAATTTCTAATTGTCTTCTGTATTTCGGAAGCATCTGTTGTAATATACCCTTTTTCATCCCATATGTTAGTAATTTGAGTTCTCTCTCTTCTTCTCTTCATTAGCATGGCTAAGGGTCTGTCGAACATATATATTTTTTCGAAGAACCACCTTTTAGTTTTGTTAATTTTTTCAATAGTTTCTTTTGTTTCAATTTCGTTGATTTCTGCTCTGATTTTAATTATTTCTTGCCTTCTGCTACATTTTCTGTTGTTTTGCTCTTCCTTTTCTAGGGCTTTGAGTTAAAGTGTGAGCTCATTTATTTGTTCGGTTTTACTTTTTTTCAGGAATGACCTCCAGGCAATGAATTTCCCTCTTAAAACTGCTTTCATTGTGTCCCATAGATTCCAATATGTTGCATCTGTATTTTCATGTATCTCTAAGAATTTTTTGATTTCCTCCTTTATATCTTCTCTAACCCACTGATCATTCAGTAACATATTGTTCATTATCCATGTGATGTAGGATTTTTCCTTCCTTCTTTTATCATTGATTTCCAGTTTCATTCCATTATGATCAGATAAAATGCATGGTATTATCTCCACACCTTTATATTTACTGAGGGTTGCCCTATGGCATCATATATTGTCTATTTTTGAGAAGGATCCATGTGCTGCTGAGAAAAAAAGTATATCCACTTGATGATGGTTGATATATTCTATATATGTTAGTTACATGTAGGTTATTGATTGTGATATTGAGTTCTATACTTTCTTTATTCAACTTTTGTTTGAAGGATCTGTCCAATGATGATAGATGTGTGTTGAAGTCACCCATAATTATTGTGTTGTGGTCTATTTCATTATGGAGCTTGAGGAGAATTTGTTTCATGAACAATGTAGCACCATTATTTAGTGCATAAATATTGATAATTGTTATGTCTTGTTAGTGAATGGTTCCTTTTAACAGTATATAGTGTCCTTCCTTATCCCTTTTGATTAACTTAGTCTTGAAGTCGATTTTATTCGATATGAGGATGTCCACCCCTCCTTGTTTATGAGGATAAGTGTGCATGGTGTATTTTCTCCCAACCTTTCACCTTCAGCCTGTGTGTCTTTGCATTTCAGATGTGTCTCCTGGAGGCAACATATTGTTGGATTTGTTTATTTAATCCAAGTTACCAGCCTATGTCTCTTTATTGGAGACTTTAAGCCATTTACATTCAGAGTTACTATTGATGTATGGTTTGTATGCCAGCCATGTTTGATTATTCATATTTTTTTTAATTTAGTTTGTTTCTCCATGACAAGCTTTCACCCTGCCTCTGTCATTACCAAGGTACTTCCCACTGATGGTTTTGGTTGTTGTTTTTCATTTCTTTCTTGTGTAGTGTTTTGCTCAAGATGCTTTGCAATGCTTGTTTTCTGGCTTCAAATTCTTTTAGCTTTTGTTTATCATGAAAGATTCTTATTTCGTTGTTGGACCTGATGGTTATTTATGCTGGATACATAATTCTTGGTTGGCATCCATTGTCTTTCAGTGTTTGATATACATTTTTCCAGGATCTTCTCGCTTTCAGCGTCTGTGATGAAATATCCATTGTTAACCTTATTTGTTTACCACTGAATGTATTCTGCCTCCATTCTCTTGTAGATTTATTATTTTCTCTTTGTTCTGTATATTGGATATCTTCATAACAATGTGTCTTGGCATTGGTCTACTGTGATTTTGTGTGCTCTTGTCCTGTATGCAGCTACAATTTGTATATCCATTTCCTTTTTTATTTTTGGAAAGTTTTCTGTAATTATTTCATTCAGCAGTTTTCTCATTCCCTTGGTTTGAGTCTCTGTACCTTCCTCTATCCTGATGACTCGTAAGTGTGTTTTTTTTTATGTTATCCCAAATCTCTTGGATGTTTTTCTTGTGATTTTTGTGCCAGCCTTTCTGAGTTGGCTGGACTCGTTTCAAGATGATATATTTTGTCTTCATTATCTGACCTTTTGGCTTTTACTTGCACCACTCTGTTAGTGATACTCTCAATGGAGTTCTTAATTTGGTTTATCATTTCCTTCATTTCTAGAATTATTGTTTGATTTTTTATAATCTCTATCCTCTGATAAAGATGCTTAACTTTTTCTTTTATCTGTTTATGTAATTCATTTTCAATGTTTTCTTTTACTGTTTGGATTTTCTGTCTCGTATCCTCTTTAAGTTTCCATTCCATCTGTCTAAGGTATTCCTTGAGTTCTTTATATGACCATTTTTCTGATGACTCTAGGTCCTCCTGAATATTTAGGGTGTCCTTCGTGGTTTGTACTCCTTTTCTTCCTTGCTTGTTTATGCTGCTCATGTTACTTGTTCTGTTTGACTGCTTAGTTACTGTTTACTCTTATAAATTTATTTGATGCTTGGGAGGAAAGATTTTAGAAGGGAAGGGAAAAAGTCACTAAAGAGAATGAGAGTAGGCAGGTAGAATGCAAGGAATGGGAAATAAGAAAATTGAAAAGAAATGAAAAGACAATAGAAAAAATAGAAAATAAAGAAAGAAAATGATTTTTTTAAAAAAATGATTATGATAATATAAAATTAAAATTTTAAAAAATAATAATAACAAAAGAAAAAATTAAAAAAAATTAAAAACATTTTAAAAAAGTTAAAGAACAGCAACAAAAAATGAAAATAAAAGAAAACAAAAAAAAAACAAAAACAAAAAAAACAAACTAATATAATAATAATAATAATAAATGCAGTCATAGATTGCAATAAACTTTTTTTTCCATTAGGTAGAGCTGTGCCCACTGGGCCAAGCTTCTCCTTTCAATAGGTGGGAACCAATCACTGTGCAGCAGCTATTCCTCCCACACTGGGTGGGTGTCCAATCCTGAGTGCCTAGGGCCTTCTTTTGTGTTTCCTCAAGCCAGGCCCCACTCACCTGTGACACTCACCACAATACTGGCTACATGCCAGGTCTGCTGCTCCTAGGAGCCCTGTTTTCATGAACGCCTGGGCACAATCTCCCTGTTTGTCTCCCTCAGACCCTAAGTTTTTAGAGCTTAGGCCTGAGAACCCCCAGCGAATTTGCTTGCACTCCGGAAGCCATGCCCCCGGAAGCTGGAGCAAGAGACTTCAGTTTTCAGCACTGGTGGGAGCGGTGGCCTGGAGGTCTGCACCACGAGTCCCGTGCCACTCCTAATTCCCTCGGACTGGATATCGCGCTCAAGGGAGAGCTGGGAGGGGCTCTTAAGATTTCCCCACAAGTTCGCAAATTTATAGGAATTTGCTTCACTTTCAATCACTTCCTGCTTCAGGACACATGTATTCTTCCATGTTTCTTGACAGGTCTTTTCATGAGACTTCTTTCAAGACACATGACTTTCAATTTCCATAATCACTTTTGAAGCAAAACTCACATAAACTTTATGATAAATTATAACTCTGATATTACCATTAGATGTATAACAGGTTGGAATTAATGATTGCATACCAATATAGGATTTCTTATATATTTTCAGATAAAAATTCAATCCATTATTTAAAGTGAAAAGAGTTATGTTATTTATTCACAGAATGGTCTATTCATGCATTATCTCTATATTCATAGACGCAGTGTACACTTCTTTATACCCCCAATACTAATTTATACGTCTTCAAAATATTGCTCCCTGAAATGGTGGAAGAAATACTCATATCACCTGATCTACTTATACATTTAGTCACAGAAATATTCGGAACACAAAATGCAAAGGTCACACTTATGTTTGTACCAAAGACTAAAAGGAAAGTAAACATGGATTACTAAAAACATCCATGTCCATGTTGCCTAATGCTGTCAAATGTCAATCCTATTGGTGACTACATATTTGTTTCTTCTTAAGATTATATATTCAAACTCAACCCTACTGAAAATGTCTAATCCTATCCCTCACTTTATACATTGCCTGATTTCATTATGGCTCTATTTCTGTTTCCTACATATTTTCCCCAGTTCATCATTGTGATTGACTCTTCACATGTGCTGACATTTACATTCACACTCTAATCGATAACCTATTGCTAATAAACTTTTGTTCCTAATCCTATACTCATTCTTTTTGTAAACCTACCGAATATCTTCCTAATCCGACCGACTATCCTTTTTTGACTGGTTGTTCTCTTCAACATTCAATCAAGCAAGGTACAAGGTCTTATGCCATTGTATATTGATCTATCTGAGACCTCTGTGCAGAATGCAATTCAATGCTAAGTATCACAATCAAGGGTCCAATGCCCTTCTGGGCTTCAAATGTTACCTAGATTTCTGGTTTCACACTTATATTTCACATATATATTCTGGTAAATATCGCAGTTTCAAATACCATTATTCATTCTGCAGGATGATTCCTAAACTAAATCCAACATGTTATTGACCCTAAACATACACTGTTCAATCAATCTAACTTTACAGAAGATCAGGGACAGAGTTGGTCTTACAATACAGGAATGTAGGGGATCTTCCACCTGCTGAGAACCTCAAAGGTCCATGCAGACATGATCCCTGGAAAAGAGGTAGGCAGCTATGAAGGACCTGAGAGAGCAAAAGTCATCTTCCATGGCAAACAACCTTGTCAGGATGAAGGGGTGTGTCTGAATCAGCCACTTTCTTCTTAATGTAGAGAAGATGGACCAAACAAGGTCTGTGTGGAGAGCTGTTCCCGTGTGTCTATGGTTGATATGCCATTCTAACTTGTGACAGTGTCACAGGAAGTAGGGGCAGCCTCCATCTCATGGGACCCTTGGAAGCAACTATTAGGACAAAGTGTTTGACAAGGCATTGACCTATTCAGTTCCTGAAGGAAGTGACCTACCTTACTTCTTTGGTGATGGAACTCTCTGAACTTGGGATCCAGGAAGCCAGGCATCCACAGCCAGTCCCAGTCCCAGTCCCAGTGGGCTCACTTGTTTAGTTTTACTAATGACAGATTCTGTCTTTTTTGGTACCTACTGATGTGAGGATGGCCAAATGCCAGGAGAGCTCTGAAGACGGGCCTTTCCTTAGTAACTAGGTAGTGGCTCACCGCTGGCTCCTAACAACTTCACAGAGTTGGCCAAGGAGACCAGATCTGACACAGTACAGGCCATTTCAGGGGAACATAGTAGGGCCCGCCAGTCAGAGGACACTCTGGATATTCACAGACTTACTTGGAGAAGGAGGTGCCTTTGTGTTTGTGGGTGTGAGTTTGTGTTTTTGTCTCATTTTCTTAGAATAGGTAGAAAAGCTGGTATGTCTGGTTTGCAGTGGACTGTTTCTAGATAGTCGTTTGACAAGGCAAGTGTTTCTATGTCTGTGTATAACACTGTGTCCGTGGTTGTAGACATTAGAAAAGAGAATGCATCAATGAATGTGTCCTGTCTAGTAGAAAGCTTCCCAGCATTCATCCTGCCCAATTTATGACTGCACTGCAGGTTGCCTTATCGATGGGCAACACCTAATATCTTCCTAAGTTTCAAATTTCTTCCTGAATTCTGACCAATCTGCAGAATAGTCTCATGGTTTTGTGTCCAAGATAGGTACCACCCCAAGCTCTGTCACATGGCCATGTACTGAATAGCTGAAGGTAATGGCGAGCATCTTAGAAAACTCAGATATCAGTGTGACCAGGTAAGTCTCAATGGAGAAACCATGTTTTGTGCCTTTTGCTTACCTATTTTTCTGTTTCACTGAATGACAGGAAGGTCTTTGCCTCAGGCCACCCCTTTGTGAAGCATGAAAAAAACAGTTTTCATATGGAAATGATTGGGCATCACCTGTGGCTCTTTGCTTAATTGCTTTGAAAGGGATGTGTCTGAATCAGCCTCTTGGCCCTGTGTGAGGCTGTGGCTTAGATTCTCAGCACCTGATGGATATAAAGAAAGATCCCATGTGTGCATCCAAAACCAAAATGGCAAAATTCAGTCATTGTGGATGATGTCTCTCTCCTTCCTCTATTAGGTTGCTGACAATCATCAAGTGAGTATAGGGATCCTTTGGGTCAAATGAGTTTTTCAAAGCCATGCAGAGGTGCGTGGGTTTTCTCATGATTCCACTTCACATAAAGAATCTAAACCCAACAGTCAGTAGGCCTCAAATTGGAGAAGCAGAGCAGTTGTAATGGCAGGCCTATTTGATCACTCCTGGTTCACAGGTATGGTGTCCAGGCCACCCTGACTTTAGGCAAATGAGGGCCAAGGGAGCTTATTTTGGACACTCTCTTGTGCTGTACCCCTCATGGAAATCTCCAGCCAGAGGTTATAATGAGGGTCTATGTGGAAGAAGATGAGGGCCATGTGGGAATGTTTTGGTTTTAATTTTGGTCATTTGTGTGGCAGTTGGAAGGGATGACTGGGTCCACCTCGGCTTGTACTCTGGTGTAATACTCCTTAGAGACTGAGTTGTAGAACTGACCTCAGAGAAGTATTGCCATGGATTGTGTGGGGATGTTAGGAGGCCACGCATGAGAGTCGCCCTTTGAAACTGAGATCTAGGCCAAGGGTGGCTTTCCACAGAACACTGAGAATCTCAGCCAGGATATCACATGATTTTATTCTGAAAAACTTGGCAGCCATAGTTGAGAGTCAAAACACACATGGACCTCACATTGTAGACCTCAATGGTCCTGGCTTCATGTGACCTTTTGGCCACTATTTGGGATGCCTTGCCTGTGATTGTTCTCCAGAGCTTTTATTGAAATGAGCTTCCTTAACATTTAATGGTTCCTGAATGAATTGAAACCCACAGTGACTACAACTTCTTCCTTGAATAATGGCTAGATAAATACCATGAAATTTTTGAAATTTCCATGACGAGGTGGCACTGGAAAACCTTTGGATGTCCTGATGCTGATCATAGTATACCAGACAGTGCCTTGATTGACAGGGTTTCATGAAAATGGTGAAGAACAGAGATGCCAGTAAGTTGTCGCCTGATGATTAGTGGGCCTAGAGCAGTGGTGGATAGATGTGTGACAAAACATCTGTGGTGGGGCCACGTGGATCTGCCATTGGCTTCCAAAAGGCTTGTGACTGATATGGTTACAGCCAACAGACCCAATAGGTAAAGGCATCTTGTTATATGGAGAGGTTTCAGGGAAATGTTCAGAATCAGGTTGCTATGATCAAGGGGGCAAGCTATGTGGGATAGAAGCCCGGTTATTGCATTCTCCTGCAAACCCTCACCCACCACACGTGACTAAACTCCCTCCAGCAATGTGTCCCAATTGAACTCCTTTATTTCGTGAAGCAAATACCAAACTCCCAATGCAGCAGCAAGAAACACCACTAAAAGTGGAGGATGAACAAATGTCTTCCCAGTTAACACAGGGAGAAACTTAGCGCCAGTGTCCACAGTTTAGCTACAAAAAAAGAATTCAGCACTGCTGCCACATGTTCAATGAAAAATAAGAAACCATGTCTTACAGGTCACATATATGCAGAACCAGCTTTGATAGTCTCTCTACAAAAGAACTAAATCTCCTGAAAACAACATATATTTCAAGTGACCAACCTCAGAGGCAGTTTCTCAAGAATTCTTTCAGCCAGCAGAGCTCCATGTTTGAGGAGTGTTTACCTTTTGCCTTACTTTTTTGAACTCTGCTACCACCTCCAAGGTTGTGAACTCCTGAGCATATTCCATTCCAGATATGTATTCACAGATTTTCTAACTCTTCTCCTCTAACTGTGTCTTACTTTGGTAAAAGATAATGTCAAGGCATTGTTCTGGATGAGAGTGGGAAGATTTTGGGTAGCACATATTTGCATAGGCATTGGATACATTTTTCAATTTCCCTTCAAAACACTGAATCTCTGACCCTAACCAATTCCCAACTAGACTCTGACTACTAATCCTAATATGATGGAGAAAAATAACAAAAAACAGAAAAGAAGTACAAGCAGTTCAGTGGAGGCAAGGTGTATACTAGGACTTGCCTTTTGCATAATATAGGGTAGGAGTTATAAATCTTGCAAATTTTTTTTTGAAATAGTTCTCCATGAGTTTTTAAAGTTAACAAATATGTGAATTCCTTTCTCCCTTTCTCTGTAACCTATTAAGCACATGTATTTTTCTATGCACATATAGATTTCTACCTGGTACCACACGTATATTCTTGCGAGGTGTTTGACTTGGCAGATACAAATTGTGAGAAGAGATCACTCCTCGTAAATGCTGTTGGAACTGAAATTTCAAACTATGGGTGAACTTTCTAGTTGAACAACATTATACATAAATCCATGTTCAGTATAATGAATATTTTTGGATCTGTGTATGATATATATTTCATGATGAATTTTGATTGGCATATATATTGCTAGTTTTTAATGTCTCTCTCTCTCTCTGTATATATATATATATATATATATATATATATATATATATATATATATATACTCTCCAGATTTTTCAAAATATGTAATATATGTGACTTATTATACACTCCCTAAATTCATTCATATTCATTTATGTGGATTTATAATCAACTTTTCACAAGAATATTTTCTAAAATATTCATCCACCTGAAATTCATATTTGTTTCCTATTACTGACAACTAACTTCAGTGAATGGTGTATACAAATCCTAATATTTCTACAGTAACTGACCCAGTTTAACATCAACGCAAGCAGATTCCTATGGGACATGATATATATTTTGACATTCATATTTATTCAACAATGGGACATTATTATTTCTTCAGTTTATGCACATCATAGTATATATATTTCATCCAAAATTTCAAAAATATATAGGAATTTGTTTCACTTTCAATCACTTCCTGCTTCTGAACACATGTATTCCTCCATGTTGCTTTACTGGTCTTTTCATGAGACTTCTTTCCAAACACATTATTTTCGATTTCCAAAATCAATTTTGAAGCGAAACTCACACACTCTTCATGAAAATCCTAATACTAATATTATCATTGATGTATAACTGGTTGTAATGAATGTCTGTATATCAATATTTGATTTCCTGTATATTTTCAGATATCAATTCAATTCATTATATATAGTGGAATGAGTATATGTTTTATTCAGAGTATGTTCTATTCATGCATTATCTGTATATTCATAGAAATAGGGTACACCTCTTTGTACCCCCAATACTAATTTATACCTCTTCAAAATATTGCTCCCAGAAATGGTGGAAGATATACTCATGTCACCTGATCTACATATATATTTTATCACAGTAATATTATGGACACAAAATGCAAAGGTCACACTTATGATTGTACCAAAGCCTAAATGGAATGTGAGCATGGATTAGTAATAACATCCATGTCCAGGTTGCCTAATGCTCTCAAATGTCAATCCAATTGGTGACTACATATTTGTTTCTTGCTAAGATTATATATTCAACCTCAACCCTGTTGAAAATGTCTAATCCTATAACTCACATTATACTTTGCCTGATTTCCTTTTGTCTCAATTGATATTTACTTTCATACATATTTTCCCCAGTTCATCATTGTGAATGACTCTTCACATGTGCTGACATTTACATTCACTCTCTACCCGAAACCCTATTGCTAAAAAACTTTTGGTCCAAATCCTATACTCACTCTTCTTTCTAAACCTTCTGACTATCTTCCTAATCCTACCGATTATCCCTTTTTGACTGCATGTTCTCTTCAACATTCAATCATCCAAGGTAAAGGTCCTATGCCATTGTATAGCGATTAATCAGAGACATCTGTGCAGAACATAATTCAAAGCTAAGTATCCTACCCAAGGGCCCAATACACTTCTGGGCTTCAAAACTTACATAGATTTGGGTTTTCAAACTTATATTTCACCTTTATATTCTTTTAAATATCGCAGGTTCCCAATAACATTATTCATCCCGCAGAATGATTCCTAACCGAAATCGAACCTGTTATTAACCCTAACCATACGCTGTTCCCTCAATCTAACTTTACAGAGGAGCAGGGACAGAGTTGGTCTTACAATACAGGAATGTAGGGGATCTTCCACCTGCTGAGAACCTCAAAGGTCAATGCAGAAATGATCCTTGGAGAAGTTGTAGGCAGCTATGTAGTACCAAAGAGAGCAAAAGTCTTCTGACATGGTAAAGAACCTGGACAGGATGAAAGGATGTGTCTGAATCAGCCTCTTTCTTATTAATGTAGAGAAGATGGACCAAAGCATGCCTGTATGGAGAGAAGTTCCCCGGTGCATATGGTTGATATACCATTCTAACTTGTGAAAGTGTCACAGGAAGTAGGGGCAGCCTCCATCTCATGGGACCCTTGGAAGCAACTATTAGGACAAAGTGTTTGACAAGGCATTGACCTATTCAGTTCCTGAAGGAAGTGACCTACCTTACTTCTTTGGTGATGGAACTCTCTGAACTTGGGATCCAGGAAGCCAGGCATCCACAGCCAGTCCCAGTCCCAGTCCCAGTGGGCTCACTTGTTTAGTTTTACTAATGACAGATTCTGTCTTTTTTGGTACCTACTGATGTGAGGATGGCCAAATGCCAGGAGAGCTCTGAAGACGGGCCTTTCCTTAGTAACTAGGTAGTGGCTCACCGCTGGCTCCTAACAACTTCACAGAGTTGGCCAAGGAGACCAGATCTGACACAGTACAGGCCATTTCAGGGGAACATAGTAGGGCCCGCCAGTCAGAGGACACTCTGGATATTCACAGACTTACTTGGAGAAGGAGGTGCCTTTGTGTTTGTGGGTGTGAGTTTGTGTTTTTGTCTCATTTTCTTAGAATAGGTAGAAAAGCTGGTATGTCTGGTTTGCAGTGGACTGTTTCTAGATAGTCGTTTGACAAGGCAAGTGTTTCTATGTCTGTGTATAACACTGTGTCCGTGGTTGTAGACATTAGAAAAGAGAATGCATCAATGAATGTGTCCTGTCTAGTAGAAAGCTTCCCAGCATTCATCCTGCCCAATTTATGACTGCACTGCAGGTTGCCTTATCGATGGGCAACACCTAATATCTTCCTAAGTTTCAAATTTCTTCCTGAATTCTGACCAATCTGCAGAATAGTCTCATGGTTTTGTGTCCAAGATAGGTACCACCCCAAGCTCTGTCACATGGCCATGTACTGAATAGCTGAAGGTAATGGCGAGCATCTTAGAAAACTCAGATATCAGTGTGACCAGGTAAGTCTCAATGGAGAAACCATGTTTTGTGCCTTTTGCTTACCTATTTTTCTGTTTCACTGAATGACAGGAAGGTCTTTGCCTCAGGCCACCCCTTTGTGAAGCATGAAAAAAACAGTTTTCATATGGAAATGATTGGGCATCACCTGTGGCTCTTTGCTTAATTGCTTTGAAAGGGATGTGTCTGAATCAGCCTCTTGGCCCTGTGTGAGGCTGTGGCTTAGATTCTCAGCACCTGATGGATATAAAGAAAGATCCCATGTGTGCATCCAAAACCAAAATGGCAAAATTCAGTCATTGTGGATGATGTCTCTCTCCTTCCTCTATTAGGTTGCTGACAATCATCAAGTGAGTATAGGGATCCTTTGGGTCAAATGAGTTTTTCAAAGCCATGCAGAGGTGCGTGGGTTTTCTCATGATTCCACTTCACATAAAGAATCTAAACCCAACAGTCAGTAGGCCTCAAATTGGAGAAGCAGAGCAGTTGTAATGGCAGGCCTATTTGATCACTCCTGGTTCACAGGTATGGTGTCCAGGCCACCCTGACTTTAGGCAAATGAGGGCCAAGGGAGCTTATTTTGGACACTCTCTTGTGCTGTACCCCTCATGGAAATCTCCAGCCAGAGGTTATAATGAGGGTCTATGTGGAAGAAGATGAGGGCCATGTGGGAATGTTTTGGTTTTAATTTTGGTCATTTGTGTGGCAGTTGGAAGGGATGACTGGGTCCACCTCGGCTTGTACTCTGGTGTAATACTCCTTAGAGACTGAGTTGTAGAACTGACCTCAGAGAAGTATTGCCATGGATTGTGTGGGGATGTTAGGAGGCCACGCATGAGAGTCGCCCTTTGAAACTGAGATCTAGGCCAAGGGTGGCTTTCCACAGAACACTGAGAATCTCAGCCAGGATATCACATGATTTTATTCTGAAAAACTTGGCAGCCATAGTTGAGAGTCAAAACACACATGGACCTCACATTGTAGACCTCAATGGTCCTGGCTTCATGTGACCTTTTGGCCACTATTTGGGATGCCTTGCCTGTGATTGTTCTCCAGAGCTTTTATTGAAATGAGCTTCCTTAACATTTAATGGTTCCTGAATGAATTGAAACCCACAGTGACTACAACTTCTTCCTTGAATAATGGCTAGATAAATACCATGAAATTTTTGAAATTTCCATGACGAGGTGGCACTGGAAAACCTTTGGATGTCCTGATGCTGATCATAGTATACCAGACAGTGCCTTGATTGACAGGGTTTCATGAAAATGGTGAAGAACAGAGATGCCAGTAAGTTGTCGCCTGATGATTAGTGGGCCTAGAGCAGTGGTGGATAGATGTGTGACAAAACATCTGTGGTGGGGCCACGTGGATCTGCCATTGGCTTCCAAAAGGCTTGTGACTGATATGGTTACAGCCAACAGACCCAATAGGTAAAGGCATCTTGTTATATGGAGAGGTTTCAGGGAAATGTTCAGAATCAGGTTGCTATGATCAAGGGGGCAAGCTATGTGGGATAGAAGCCCGGTTATTGCATTCTCCTGCAAACCCTCACCCACCACACGTGACTAAACTCCCTCCAGCAATGTGTCCCAATTGAACTCCTTTATTTCGTGAAGCAAATACCAAACTCCCAATGCAGCAGCAAGAAACACCACTAAAAGTGGAGGATGAACAAATGTCTTCCCAGTTAACACAGGGAGAAACTTAGCGCCAGTGTCCACAGTTTAGCTACAAAAAAAGAATTCAGCACTGCTGCCACATGTTCAATGAAAAATAAGAAACCATGTCTTACAGGTCACATATATGCAGAACCAGCTTTGATAGTCTCTCTACAAAAGAACTAAATCTCCTGAAAACAACATATATTTCAAGTGACCAACCTCAGAGGCAGTTTCTCAAGAATTCTTTCAGCCAGCAGAGCTCCATGTTTGAGGAGTGTTTACCTTTTGCCTTACTTTTTTGAACTCTGCTACCACCTCCAAGGTTGTGAACTCCTGAGCATATTCCATTCCAGATATGTATTCACAGATTTTCTAACTCTTCTCCTCTAACTGTGTCTTACTTTGGTAAAAGATAATGTCAAGGCATTGTTCTGGATGAGAGTGGGAAGATTTTGGGTAGCACATATTTGCATAGGCATTGGATACATTTTTCAATTTCCCTTCAAAACACTGAATCTCTGACCCTAACCAATTCCCAACTAGACTCTGACTACTAATCCTAATATGATGGAGAAAAATAACAAAAAACAGAAAAGAAGTACAAGCAGTTCAGTGGAGGCAAGGTGTATACTAGGACTTGCCTTTTGCATAATATAGGGTAGGAGTTATAAATCTTGCAAATTTTTTTTTGAAATAGTTCTCCATGAGTTTTTAAAGTTAACAAATATGTGAATTCCTTTCTCCCTTTCTCTGTAACCTATTAAGCACATGTATTTTTCTATGCACATATAGATTTCTACCTGGTACCACACGTATATTCTTGCGAGGTGTTTGACTTGGCAGATACAAATTGTGAGAAGAGATCACTCCTCGTAAATGCTGTTGGAACTGAAATTTCAAACTATGGGTGAACTTTCTAGTTGAACAACATTATACATAAATCCATGTTCAGTATAATGAATATTTTTGGATCTGTGTATGATATATATTTCATGATGAATTTTGATTGGCATATATATTGCTAGTTTTTAATGTCTCTCTCTCTCTCTCTGTATATATATATATATATATATATATATATATATATATATATATATATATACTCTCCAGATTTTTCAAAATATGTAATATATGTGACTTATTATACACTCCCTAAATTCATTCATATTCATTTATGTGGATTTATAATCAACTTTTCACAAGAATATTTTCTAAAATATTCATCCACCTGAAATTCATATTTGTTTCCTATTACTGACAACTAACTTCAGTGAATGGTGTATACAAATCCTAATATTTCTACAGTAACTGACCCAGTTTAACATCAACGCAAGCAGATTCCTATGGGACATGATATATATTTTGACATTCATATTTATTCAACAATGGGACATTATTATTTCTTCAGTTTATGCACATCATAGTATATATATTTCATCCAAAATTTCAAAAATATATAGGAATTTGTTTCACTTTCAATCACTTCCTGCTTCTGAACACATGTATTCCTCCATGTTGCTTTACTGGTCTTTTCATGAGACTTCTTTCCAAACACATTATTTTCGATTTCCAAAATCAATTTTGAAGCGAAACTCACACACTCTTCATGAAAATCCTAATACTAATATTATCATTGATGTATAACTGGTTGTAATGAATGTCTGTATATCAATATTTGATTTCCTGTATATTTTCAGATATCAATTCAATTCATTATATATAGTGGAATGAGTATATGTTTTATTCAGAGTATGTTCTATTCATGCATTATCTGTATATTCATAGAAATAGGGTACACCTCTTTGTACCCCCAATACTAATTTATACCTCTTCAAAATATTGCTCCCAGAAATGGTGGAAGATATACTCATGTCACCTGATCTACATATATATTTTATCACAGTAATATTATGGACACAAAATGCAAAGGTCACACTTATGATTGTACCAAAGCCTAAATGGAATGTGAGCATGGATTAGTAATAACATCCATGTCCAGGTTGCCTAATGCTCTCAAATGTCAATCCAATTGGTGACTACATATTTGTTTCTTGCTAAGATTATATATTCAACCTCAACCCTGTTGAAAATGTCTAATCCTATAACTCACATTATACTTTGCCTGATTTCCTTTTGTCTCAATTGATATTTACTTTCATACATATTTTCCCCAGTTCATCATTGTGAATGACTCTTCACATGTGCTGACATTTACATTCACTCTCTACCCGAAACCCTATTGCTAAAAAACTTTTGGTCCAAATCCTATACTCACTCTTCTTTCTAAACCTTCTGACTATCTTCCTAATCCTACCGATTATCCCTTTTTGACTGCATGTTCTCTTCAACATTCAATCATCCAAGGTAAAGGTCCTATGCCATTGTATAGCGATTAATCAGAGACATCTGTGCAGAACATAATTCAAAGCTAAGTATCCTACCCAAGGGCCCAATACACTTCTGGGCTTCAAAACTTACATAGATTTGGGTTTTCAAACTTATATTTCACCTTTATATTCTTTTAAATATCGCAGGTTCCCAATAACATTATTCATCCCGCAGAATGATTCCTAACCGAAATCGAACCTGTTATTAACCCTAACCATACGCTGTTCCCTCAATCTAACTTTACAGAGGAGCAGGGACAGAGTTGGTCTTACAATACAGGAATGTAGGGGATCTTCCACCTGCTGAGAACCTCAAAGGTCAATGCAGAAATGATCCTTGGAGAAGTTGTAGGCAGCTATGTAGTACCAAAGAGAGCAAAAGTCTTCTGACATGGTAAAGAACCTGGACAGGATGAAAGGATGTGTCTGAATCAGCCTCTTTCTTATTAATGTAGAGAAGATGGACCAAAGCATGCCTGTATGGAGAGAAGTTCCCCGGTGCATATGGTTGATATACCATTCTAACTTGTGACAGTGTCACAGAAAGTAGGAACAGCCTCCATCTCATGGGACCCTTGGCAGCAACTGCTAGGACAAAGTGGTTGCCAAGGCAGTGACCTCATTCATTTCATGAAGAAAGTGACTTCACCTAACTTACTTGGTGATGGAACTCTCTGAACTTGGGATCAAGGAAGCCAGGCATCCAGAGCCAGTCCCAGTCACAGTCCCAGTGGGATCACATGTTTGGTTTTACCAAGGGCAGAGAGTCATTTTTTGGTACCTACTGATGTGAGAATGGCCAAATGCCAGGACAGCGATGAAGAGGGTCCTTTCCTAAGAAAGCAGGTAGTTGGTCATCGCTGGTTCCTGACAACTTCACAGATTTGGCCACGGAGACCAGATCTGAGACAGGGCAGGCCAGTTCGGGGTAACAATATGGTCCACAGACAGAGGACACTCCCGATAATCACAGACATATTGGGGGAAGGAAGTGCCTTTGTGGGTGTGGGTGTGAGTTTGTGGTTTTGTCTCATGTTCTGAGAATAGGTAGGAAAGGCGGTTTGTTTGGTTTGGAGTGGACTGTTTCTAAAAAGTCGTTTGAAAAGGTGAGTGTTTCTATATCTGTGTATCTCACTGTGTCCGTGGTTGTAGACATGAGAAAAGAGAATGCATCAATGGATATGTCCTGTCTAGAAGAAAGTTTTCCAGCATTCATCTTACCCAATTTATGACTGGACTGCAGGTTGCCTTATGGATGGGCCACCCCTACTATCGTCCTAAGTTCCTGTTTTCTTCCTAAATTTTGGCCACTACCCAGAATAGGCTCATGGTATTGTGTCCAAGATATGTAACACCTCCAAGCTCTGTGACATGGCCATGTACTGGATAGCTGAATGGAATGGCGAGCATCTCAGGAAACTCAGATATCAGTGTGACCAGGAAAGTCTCAGTGGAGAAACACTGTTTTGGGCCTTCTGCTTACCTATTTTTCTGTTGCCCTGAATGTCAGGAAGGTCCTTACCTCAGGCCACTCCTTTTTGAAGCCTGAAGTAAACAGTTTTTAAATGCAAATGAATGGGCATCGCCTGTGGTGCTTTGCTTAATTGCTTTCGAAAGGGATGTGTCTGAATCAGCCGCTTGGCTCTGGGTCAGGCTATGGATTAGATTCTCAGCACCTGATGGATATAAAGAAAGTTCCCATGTGTGTATTGAAAACCAAAATTGTAAAAATATCAGTCATTGTGCATGAAGTTTCCTGCCTTCCTCTGTTAGGTTCCTGACCTCCATCAAGTGAGAATAGGATCCTCTGGGTCAAATGAGTTCTTTGAACTCCTGCACAAGTGCTTGGGTTCTCCCATGATGCCAAATCACATAAACAATCTATACCTGACAGTCAGTAGGCCTCAAATTGGAGAAGCAGAGCAGTATTAAAGGCAGGCCTATTTGATCACTCCTGGTTTACAGGAAGGGTGTCAAGGCCACGCTCACTTTAGGCAAATGACGGGCAAGGGTGCATATTTTGGACATTGTCTTGGGCTGCGCTCCTAATGGAAACCTCCAGCAAGAGTTTATGATGAGTGTCTATATGGAAGAAGATGAGGGTCATGTGGGAAAGTTTTGGTTTCAATTGTGGTCATTTGTGTGGCGGTTGGAAGAGATGACTGGGTCCACATGGGCTTGAACTCTGGTGTGATTCTCCTTCGAGACTGAGTTCTGGAACTGACCTCAGAGAAGTATTGCCATTAATTGTGTTGGGATTGTAGGAGGACACGCATGAGAGTCACCCTTGAAACCTGAGATTGGGCCCTGGGTGGCTTTCCACAGAGCACTGAGAATCTCAGCCAGGATATCACATGATTTTATTCTGAAAGACTTGGCAGCTATAGTTAAGAGTCAAAACACACATGGACCTCACATTTTAGACCTCAATGGGCCTGTCTGCATGTGACATTTTGACCACTCTTTGGGAAGCCTTGCCTGTGAGAGATCTCCAGAGCTTTCATTGAAATGAGCTTCCTCACCATTTCATGGTTCTTGGATGAATGGAAACCCCAAAGTGCCTCCAACTTCATTCTTGAACAATGGATAGATAAATACCATGAAATTTTTGAAATTCCCAATGACCAGGTGGCACTGGAGAACCATTGGATGTCCTATTGCTGCTCATGAGTGTACAAGACAGTGCCTTGATTGACTGGATTTCTTGACAATGGTGTAGAACAGAGATGCCAGTAAGTTGGAGCCTGCTGAGTAGTGAGCCTAGAGCAGTGGTGTGCAGTTGTCTGATAATATATTTGTGGTGTGGCCATGTGGGTGTGTCATTGGCTTCCAAATGGCTTGTGACTGATTTGGTGCAGCCAGCAGAAAATTATATGAAAAGGCATCTGGTTATATGGACAGGTTTCATGGCAATGTTCAGAATCAGGTTGCTATGGTCAAGGGAGCAAGCAATGTGGGATAGAAGCCTGGTTGGTGCATTCTCCTGAAGACCCTGACCCACCACACCTTACAGGACTCCCACCAGCACTGTGACCCATTTGAAATCTTTGTATGTTGTGAAGCAAATACAAAACACCCAGTGCAGCTGCAAGAAACACCACGAAAATTGGAGGATGACCAAATGGCTTCAAAGTCCACACAGGGAGACACTTAGCCCCCAGTGGCCACAGTTTATCTACAAAGAGAGAATTCATCACTGCTTCCTCATGTTCATTAGAAAATAAGAAACCATATCCTCCAGGTCACATAGATGCAGACCCAGCTTTGATGGTCTCCGTACACAGGGAGCTAAAGATCCTGACAACAACATATACTTCAAGTGCCCAACCTCAGAGGCAGTTTCTCAAGAAGTCTTAATGCCAGCATAGCTCCATGTTTGTGGAGTGTTTACACTGTCCCTTACATTTGGAAACTCCTCTACCACCTCCTGAACATTTTCCATTCCAGGTATGTATTCACAGATTTTCTAACTCTTCTTCCCTAATTGTGTCTTACTAGGGGCAAAGATATTGTCAAGGCATTGTTCTGGATGAAAGTGGAAATTTTTTGTAGCACATATTTGCATACACATTGGATTCATTTTCCTATTTTCCATTTGAAATACTTAATAACTGACACTAACCCATACCCTAATAGACTCTTACTACTAATCCTAATATGATGGAGTAAAATAACCCAAACAGAATAGAAATACAAACATTTCAGAGGAGGCATGGTGTATAGTTAGACTTGGCTTTTGCATGATAAAGTGTAGGTGTTATAAATCTAGTTAATTTTTAATTGAAATAGTTCCATGTGTACTTAAAGTTAACAAATATGTGAATTACTGTCACCCTTTCTCTGTAGCCTATTCAGCACATGTATTTTTATATGCACATATAGAATTCTACCTGGTACCACAGGTACATTCTTGTGAGGTGGCTGACTTGGCAGATAGAAATTGTGAGAATAGATCACTCCGCCTAAACGCTGTTGAAACTGAAATTTCAAACTATGGTTGAGCTTCCTAGTTGAACAACATTATACATAAATCCATGTTCAGTAAAATGAATATTTTTGGATCTGTGGATGATATATATTTCATGGTGAATTTCGATTGTCATATGTATTGCTAATTTTTAATGTCTGTGTGTGTGTGTGTGTGTGTGTGTGTGTGTGTGTGTATATATATATATATATATATATATATATATATACACTCTAAATTTTTTTAAAATATAAAATATATGTGTCTTATTATAAACTCCCTAAATTCATTCATATTCATGTATGTGGATTTAGAGTTAACATTTCACAAGATTATTCACGGAAATATTCATCCACCTGAAATACATATTTTTTTCCTAGAAATGAAAACTAACTTCAGTGAATGGTGGATACAAATCCTAATATTTCTACAATAATTGATCCAGTTTCTCATCAATGCAAGTAGATTCCTATGGGACATGATGTGAATTTTGATGTTCATTCTTATTCACCACTGGTATGTTACAATTTCTTCAGTTTATGCACATTATAGGATATATATTTCATCCATACGTTAGCAAAATTATAGGCATTTGTTTCACTTTCAATCATTTTCTGCTTTAGAACACATGTAATCCTCCATGTTTCTTGACTGGTTTGTTTATGAGACTTCATTCCAAACATATTATTTTCGATTTCCATAATCATATTTGAAGCAAAACTCACACACCCTTCATGATAAACTATAACCCTAATATTACTATTAGATGTATAACTGGTTGGAATGAATAATTGTATATCAATATAAGATTTCTTATATATTTTCAGATATCAAATAAATCCATTATTTAAAGTGGAACCAGTTATATTATTTATTCACACTATTGTCTATTCATGCATTGTCTCTATATTCATAGACACAGGGTACACCTCTTTGTAAACCCAATACTAATTTATACGTCTTCAAAATTTTGCTCCCAGTAATGGTGGAAGAAATACTCATGATATCTGATCTACATATACATTTTATCACAGTAATATTCTGGACACAAAAAGAAAAGGTCACACTTATGTTTGCACCAAAGCCTAAATGTAAAGTGAACATGGATTACTAAAACCATCCATGTCAAGTTTGGCTAATGCTCTCAAAAGTCAATCCTATTTGTGACAACATATTTGTTTCTTGCTAAGTTTATATATTCAAACTCAACCCTGTTCAAAATATCTAATCCTATCTCTCACTTTATACTTTTCCTGGTTTCATAATGTCTCTATTTATATCAGCTTTCCTACATACTTTCCACAGTTCATCATTGTGACTGACTCTTCAATTGTGCTGACATTTACATTCACACTCTAATCAAAACCCTATTGCTAAGGAACTTTTTTTCCAAATCCTATACTCACTCTTCTTCTTAAACCTACTGACTATCTTCCTAATCTTACCCATTATCCCTTTTTGACTGGATGTTCTCTTATACATTCAATAATACAAGGTACAGTGTCTAATGCCATTGTATATCGATCTATCTCAGACATCTGTGCAGAACATAATTCAACGCTAAGTATCACAATCAAGGGCCCATCCCCATTCTGTGCTTCAAATCTTATTTAGATTTCTGTTTTCATACATATATTTCACCTATATATACTTATAAATGTCGCAGGTTCCCAGTACCATTATTCATCCAGCAGAATGATTCCTAATTCAAATTGAACATATTATTAACCCTAACCATACACTGTTCCCTCAATCTAACTTTACAGAAGAGCAGGGACAGAGTTGGTCTTACAATACAGGAATATAGGGGATCTTCCACCTCCTGAGAACCTCAAGGTCCATGCAGAAATGATCCCTGGAGAAGATGTAAACAACTATGAAGGACCTGAGAGAGCAAAAGTCAGCATCCAATGCAAACAACCTGGTCAGGATGAAAGGTTGTTTATGAATCAGCCTCTCTCTTCTTATTGTAGAGAAGATGGACCAAACCAGGTTGGTGTGGAGAGCTGTTCCTAGGTGCCTATGGTTGATATACCATTCTACCTTGTGAAAGTGTCACAGAAAGTAGGGGCAGCCTCCATCTCATGGTCGTCTTGGAAGCAACTGTTAGGACAAAGTGGTTACCAAGGCAGTGATCTGATTCAGTTCCTTAAGGAAGTGACCTCACCTCACTTCTTTGTTGATGGAACTCTCTGAACTTGGTATCCAAGAAGACAGGCACCAAGAGGCAGTCCCAATCCCAGTGGTCTCACTTGTATGGATTTACCAAGGACAGAGTCAGTCATTCTTGGTACCTACTGATGTGAGGACAGCCAAAACCAGGAAAGCTCTGAAGAGGGGCTTTTCCTGAGAAAGTAGGTAGTGGCTCACTGCTGGCTCCTGACAACTTCACAGAGTTGGCCGAAGAGACCAGATCTGAGACAGGACAGGCCATTTCATTGGAACATAGTATGGCCCACCAGTCAGAGGACACTCTGGATAGTCACAGACCTACTTGGGGGAAGGATGTGTCTTTGTGGGAGTGGGTGTGGGTTTGTGGTTTTGTCTCATATTCTGAGAATAGGTAGGAATGGCGGTTTGTTTGGTTTGGAGGGAACTGTTTCTAGTAAGTCATTTGACAAGGCGAGTGTTTCTATGTCTGTTTATACCACTGTGTCCCTGGTTGTAGACATTAGAAAAGAAAATGCATCAATGGGTGAGTCCTGTCTAGTAGAAAGCTTCTCAGCTTTCATCCTGCCCAATTCATGAATGGACTGCGGCTTGACTTATCAATGGGGAACACCTGCTAACTTCTTAAGTTCCTGTTTTCTTCCTGAATTGTGTGCACTCTCCAGAATAGGCTCATGGTTTTGTGTCCATGATATGTACCTCCTCAAATCTCTGTGACATGGCCATGTACTGGATAGCTGAAGGGAATGGCGAGCATCTCAGAAAGCTCAGATATCAGTGTGACCAGGAATGCCTCAGTGGAAAAACCCTGCTTTGGACATTTTGCTTACCTATTCTTCTTTTGCCCTGAAAGTCAGGAAGGTCTTTGCATCAGGTGTGTCATGTGGGAGTGTTTTGGTTTTAATTGTGGTCATTTTTGTGGCCGTTGGAAGAGATGACTATGTCCACCTGGGCTTGAACACATATGTGATTCCCCTTAGAGACTGAGTTCTGGAACTGACCTCAAAGAAGGATTGCCATGTATTGTGTTGGGATTTTAGGAGGCCACACATGAGAGTCGCACTTGGAAACTGAGATCTAGGCCCAGGGAGGCTTTCGGAAGAGCACTGGAAATTTCAGGAAGGACATCACATGATTTTATTCTTAAAGACTTGGCAGCCATCGTTGCAAGTCAAAACACACATGGACCTCACATTGTAGACCTCAAATTCCTGGCTTAATGTGACCTTTTAGCCTGTCTTTGGGAAGCCTTGCCTGTTAGAATTCTCCAGAGCTTTCATTTAAATGAGCTTCTTCTCCATTTTTTGGTTCCTGAATGAATTGAAACCCACAGTGCCTTCAACTTCATCCATGAAAAATGCCTAGATAAATATCATTAAAGTTTGGAAATTCCCATCACCTGGTGGCACTGGAGAACCTTTGGGTGTCCTATTGCTGATCATGAGTGTACCAGACAGTGCCTTGATTGACTGGGTTTCATGAAAATGGTATAGAACAGAGATGCCAGTAACTTGGAGCCTGATGAGTAGTCAGCCTAGAGCAGTGGTGTGCAGGTGTGTGTTAAAACATCTGTGGTGGGGTGATGTGGATATGCCATTGGCTTCCAAATGCCTTGTGACTGATATGGTGCAGCCCCCATACCCTTGTATGTAAAGGCATCTTGTTATATGGAGAGGTTGCAGGGCAATGTTTAGAATCAGATTGCTATGGTCAAGGGGGCAAGCTATGTGGGATATAAGCCAGGTTGGTGCATTCTCCTGCAGACCCTTACCCACCACACGTGACAGAACTCCCTCCATCACTGTGTCCCAGTTGAACTTCTCGTATTTTGTGAAGCAAATACCAAACTCCCAGTGCAGCTGCAAGAGACACCACGAAAATTGGAGGATGACCAAATGGCTTCACAGTCCACACTAGAAGACACTTAGCCCCCAGTGGCAACAGTTTACCTATAAAGAGAGAATTCAGCCCTGCTGCCTCATGTTCATAGGAAAAAAAGAAACCATGTCCTCCAGGTCATATAGATGCAGACCCAGCTTTGATGGTCTCACTACAAAGGAAGCTAAAGCTCCTGTCATCAACATATATTTCAGGTGCCCAACCTCAGAGGCAGTTTTTCAAAAAGTCTTTAGGCCAGCAGAGCTCCATGTTTTTGGAGTTTTTACCCTGTCCCTTACTTTTTGAAACTTCTCTACAACCTCGAAGGTTGTGAACTCCTGAGCATTTTCCATTACCGATATGTATTCACAGATTTTCTAACTCTTCTCCTCTGATTGTGTCTTACTTGGGGTGAAGGAAATGTCAAGGCATTGTTCTGAATGAGAGTTGGAAGATTTTTGGGTAGCACATATTTTCCTACACATTGGATTCATTTTCCAATTTTCCATTCGAAATACTGAATCCCTGACTGTCAAGGGTAGAAGGAATTCTTTTTCAAAGAACAGCCTGACACTTACAAGAAACAGCCACCAGGAGACATCCTGTCTGGAAGACATCCTGTAGCCATATGTGTCCCTGAGACATCCTGTGGCCATCTTTCTTCCAGAAACATCCTGAAGTTATCTCACCTTGTGAAGACATCCAGGAACTGCCGATAAGAGAGTTTTCCCAAATCCAGCATTTTAATACCCATGTCTGAACAATAAAATTTTGCAGCTTGATCAGAACTCCTGTGTTGCTCTCATGTCTCGTGTCTCTTGTCCCTTCATTCCTCCCCATCTAGGTTCGCTGCCCATGTTGATGTGTCCTGTCGGCCGGGACATCTGGCGCCCACTGACTGGGGCTCAAGCCATTGACTGAGGGGGAACCCCTTCCTCCTGGAAGACTTGGTAAGAGGAGCCCGCGATCGTCTCAGCAGACACCACCCGAAGACATATCCAGGAGGAGGGTGGGAATGATGCACGGTGAGTGACCCACCATGTGACAAGCAGTATCGTCACATGATTTGTTTATTTCAGGCCTCAAGGAGTTCTTCAAGACATGGGGGGCACATGTTAAGAAAAAGGACTTAAAATTTTTCTTTTCACACATAGGAGCATTGTGTCCATGGTTTCCTCTTGAAGGGACCATTGATGGCAAAAATGGCTTAGAGTAGGAGACTGTTTAAAAGATTATTATGAATCCTTTGGCCCAGAAAAAATGCCAGTTCCCACCTTTTCTTACTGGAACTTAATTAATGAAATTCTTAAAAGTTTTCGCTTTGACAATGGTACCTTACAACTTGTCAGGATTGGGGAAGAGATTATGCAAAAGACCTCTCATCCCTCCTCTGCATGCCCATCATTAGTATAGACATAGACCCTTCTCAGTCTTCCCAGGACCCTGAGAACGTTCCTGGTCCCCCTCAAAATACGACCCTAATTAATAAGGCTCCAATGATTAAAAACCACCTTTATCCAGTTTTAAATCCCAGAGACACATTGACCCCTGGGAAGGACGCTATCTTGGAGAAGGAAGCAGCTCTCTACCATTCAGAAGACCCGCAACCTCTCAGGACCCTGCCACAGCCTACAGGATTTACACATCCACCTCCCTCCTATATCCCTCCTGCCTTTTGTGCTCTGGCCCTTGAGGGGCCAAGTGCCCCCCCAGATATTTTTTCCCTACTTCCCCTACCTAACCTCGCTCCCTTGCCAGCATCCTTCCAACATAGACGGGAAGAGATGCATCTTTTAAAATAATTAAATTCCCTTGACTCTGAGCTCTCTTCATTAGCCTTAGCTATGGAGTCAATGCAAGCTGGCCCACAGCGGTCTAATACAAAGTCGAAGCCACTCCATCGGCCTGTTCTCACCTTCCCAGTCACCACCAGTCAGATAGATAAGCCTGCCCAGGCTGCGGTCAAAGACTTCGATGAGGAACAAGAGGAGGAAGCGGGGGAAATGGATCAAGGAGATCAGGACTCAGAGGATGAGGAGTTCACCCCTGGGCAGGAAGGAACCCAGAGTCTACAAAAAATTAAGCCTATGTTTTCTTGAAAAACTTAATAAGGCTTGTGCTCACTATGGCCCCACTGTGCCCTACACGTTGGCTTTATTAGAAATCCACAGCGCACAATGGCTTACTCCCAATGATTGGAAATTTTTAGACCAAGCTACCTTCAGTGCCGGAGACTTCCTGTTATGGAATGCAGATTTCGAAGACAATGTCGGGAAACTGCTCAAATAATTTTAACTAAGGCCTCCTCTGAATCTGGGACTTAAGTTTAGCTAGTGGGCAATGCGCCTTTTGACACTAAAAATAACAGGCACGTTTCCCTCCTGGACTCTTGGCGCAGACTCAGATGGCTGGTTTTTCTGCTTGGTGACACCTCCCTCAAAAGGCCTCGGCTACAAATTCCCTGGCAAAAATTTGACAAGTGCCCCATGAGCCTTATAGGTAGTTTGTTCCCCGGCTTAACCTAGCTGCGGAATGCTTGCATGAACCAAGCGAAGGTGAAAGCACCTATGTAAAACATCTTGCCTTTGAAAATGCCAACCCAGCATGTCAGGATGTTCTTCAACCACATAAGGATAAAGGGAAACTTTCTGAATTTATTAGACTCTGTGCAGGCGTGGGTGCAGCCCATGCCATGGGTCTCGCTTTAGGGGCCGCCTTTACCAAGGCGTTTCACAATCCTGGCTCACGTACTTGCTTTACTTGTAAACAACCTGGCCATTTTGCATGTGGGTGTCCGACAGGCAAACAAAGCCTAGGAATAGCGTCTCCTCAAACTGGGGCTTAACCGCCCCCAGCTACCCTTTTCCATAGAAGTGGTAAAGGTCATCACTGGGGCAGTGAGTGTAGATCTAAGACAAATGCTCTCAGACAGCCTATTTCTTCCTGCTTCTCGGGAAACTCCCTGCGGGGCCAGCCCCTGGTCACAACATCCCCCAGGACAAACACAGGAGCAATAAGGTTTGTTCCCTCCCAAACTCCCAACCTACCACAAAATCCTTCTCCACAATTGCCTCCCTCCAACTAGCCACCCCAGGCAGCGCAAAATTGGACCTCTGTGCCACCACAGTTACAATATTAGACTCAATGCAATGGCCCCAGATAATACCCACTGGAATTATGGGTCCCCCTCCATCTCATACATGTGCCCTTATTCTTGGAAGAGCCTCCACTACCATACAAGGTGTTCAGGTCTTCGCTGGCATTAATGATAATGATTTCACTGAAGAAATAAAAATACTGGCCACTGCTATTAATGGAGTTGCCGCCATCCCAGCAGGAACAAGACTTGCACAATTAATTTTCCTTCCCTTGGATTCAGGAGGCATTTCCACCACCCAAACCTACCTCGGGGGGCTGCCTTCTTAGGCTTCTCTGATGTGTATTGGGCTCAACCCATTTCTCACAATAGACCCACCCTTACCTTACTTACTGAAGGAAAGGAATTCCAAGGAGTTCTAGATATTGGAGCTGATGCCACAATTATTTCTCAAAAATACTAGCCATCAGGTTGGCCCCTCACTCCATCCTTGACTGACCTTAAAGGGATAGGAAAATAAAAAAATCCTCTGGTCAGCTCAAGGTCTATTAGCTGCACTGATAAAGATGGTAATAAGTCAACTGTCACTCCTTTCGTTGATTCTGACCTCCCTGTTAACGTATAGGGTGGAGATATTTTGAGTCATTGGAAGTAATTCTCGCCAGTCCCAATTCCATGGTGACTCATCAAATGCTTCCTATGAATTTTGTTCCTGGTACAGGCCTGGGGATACTGAAACAAGGACTGGTGGAGGCTATACAACCCATAAAAAAAACAAATACATGTGGACTTGTGTATTCAGATTTTTAGTGTCGGTCCCTGACCCTCCTGTACCCCATGCAGATAAAATTATTTGGGAGACTCAGACTCCTGTGTTGGTGGATAAGTGGCCCCTTACCCAAGAAAAATTGGAGGCTGCCTCCACGTTAGTGCTGGAACAGCTGGCAGCCGGCCATGTAAAGCCCTCAACCTCACCATGGATTACTCCTATTTTTATTATCAAGAAAAAATCAGGCAAGTGGCGCCTTTTACAATATTTGTGTGCCATTAATAAAGTTATGTGCCCGATGGGAGCACTACAGCCAGGCATTCCCACACCAGTGGCGATTCCAAAAACCTATTGTAAAATGGTTATTGACTTAAAAGATTGCTTTTTTACCATTCCTTTACATCCTGAGGATAGACCCTATTTTGCCTTTAGTCTCCCTCGCATTAATTTTCTGGGCCCTATGCAGAGATTTCAATGGAAGGTTCTTCCCCAAGGTATGGCCAACAGCCCTAGTCTTTGCCAAAAATACGTTGCTCAAGCAGTAGACCCTGTGAGAGAGCGATGACCACAAAATTATATTTTACATTATATGGATGATTTGTTAATTGCTGCACCTAATACCCATGACCTTAATAATTGTTACTTGGACTTTTACAAAACCTCACTACCTTGGGACTACAGATAGCTCCAGATAAGTTTCAAACACAGGACCCTTATACCTATTTGGGCCTTAAACTTCAAGATAATCAGATCCAAATTCCTAAAATACAACTATGTGTGGACCATATTCACACACTTAATGATTTTCAAATATTACTGGGGGATATTCAATTGCTAGGAACATATTTAAAATTACCCACTTGTGTACTTTTGCCCCTTAATGATATTTTGATAGGTGATTCCCACCCCTCCTCCCCTCAAAAGCTTACTCCCGAGGCATGACATGCATTAAACCAAGCCACAGAAGCCATTGCCCAAAAGTTTGTTACACAAATTTCTTATAACCTTCCTCTGGTTCTGGTTATTTTCCACACTCCTCATACACCCACAGGAATATTTTGGCAGCGAGATCCACATTTTAAAAATAAAGGCTGCCCCTTGCTTTTGGTCCTTGTACCCACCACATCCTCCAAGGTTATTACTGTTTATCTTGCTCAGGTAGCTTCTCTTATTTTTAAAGGTCGTTTGCTTTCTCGACAACATTTTGGCAAAGACCCTGATAATATTTTAATTCCATATACAAAGGACCAAACCCTTACTACAATTTTTACTACAGACATGGATGAATGGGATATTGCCCTATGAGGCTTTTTGGGAACAATTCATAACCACATCCCCAATGACCCCCTTTTAAATTTTGTCCAGTTACATCCATATATTTTTCCCAAAATTACTCAAAAGGCTCCCATTCCTCAAGCCCTTACCTTTTTTACAGACGGTTCCAGTAATGGCCGTGCAGTCTTTGTTGTCAATAACAAGCTTACCACCTTTGATACTGTCTATCAGTCAGCTCAGTTTGTGGAATTGTTCTCCATAACACAAGTTTTTATAAAGTTTTTTGATACTCTTGTTAATATTTATACAGACAGTGCCTACATTGCTCATTCTGTGCCCCTTCTGGAGATTTCACCCACCATTAAGGCTTCTTCCAATTCCCCCTTTCTGTTTCACCAGCTTCAGCAGCTAATTCAGGCCAGAAAACATCCATTTTCCTTAGGACACATCATGACACACTCTGACCTTCTGAGCCCTCTAACACAAGGTAATGCCCAAGCTGATGCAGCAACACGTTCCATCTTTCCAATTTTTGTTGGCTCCATTCAAAAGGCCATGGAGTTACACAATCTTCACCATCTAAATTCCCAGAGCCATCGATTACTTTGGAAAATTACCAGGCAACATGCATGAGAAATAGTAAAAGCATGCCCTGCTTGCACTGTCTCCCTCCCCATTCAACACTTGGGAGTTAACCCCCGAGGATTACTGCCCAATCAGATTTAGCAAATGGATGTTATTCATTTTCCTGAATTTTGAAAAACCAAATACATATACGTTTCTATAGATACCTTCAGCGGCTTTATTTTTGAATCACCACATTCTTGAGAGGCTACCAAAGATGTCCTTTCTCATCTTGTTTCAGCCTTTTTCGTAATGTGTAAACCAATACATATTAAAACAGATAAATGTCCTGCATATACCAGTGCCACGTTTAAACAGTTTTGTGCTACCTTGCAATTTTGTCATACTACTGAAATTCCATACAACACTCAGGGCCAAGGCATGTGGAACTTGCCCAGCTTACCTTAAAGACTTGGCTATCCCGTCTTAAGGCTTCCGCCCTTGTATTTACCACTCCCAGGGATCGCCTTAACCATGCATTATTTGCCCTTATTTTTCTTACCCTAGACAGTGAAGGCCATTTGGCCACAGACAGACACTGGCATCCTTCATCCAATTCTGTTCGCACACCTGTTATGTGGTGCAATCCCATTACAAATAAATGAAAACGCCCACATCCTATCCTCATCAGGGAATGAGGCTCAGCTTGTGTTTTGGACCAAGAGCAAGCATCACCAAGATGGTTACCAGAATGCCTGGTTAAACAGGTAAATTACTTACCTCAACCCAGGGACGGAGGCCCTCCCCCTGAGGACAAATTTTCCTCCATTTCAGATACAGCCAACAATCTGTGCGAGGATCCTGCTTAAGGCACTTCTGCTGAACAGGTTTGAACACAGAGGCCTTGGACCTCTAATTTCCAACATCATGGGGTACCTTTTTGCCCCCCCCCCGTGAATGCAAAGGAGGATTTTGGACGGAGGCTCCCACTAGTTGGACCCAGACTGCTGACTGCATGACTAAGGTGACTTACCTCCGTGCCAAGGTTGACCATAATCTCGGAGGAGTTCATCAGCCTAAATGGGTATGTGTTAACAAGCCAAAGATTATTCCCCCTAGTACAAGTAAAGCTCTCCAAAATTGTTCTGCAACTTGTACGCATACCCAGGCGATGCATGTCTCTTGTAATGCGTCGGCTTCACTTTGTGTTAATAAACAGGGAGAACAATTTTTTGAAGCCTCCCTAACTAATACTCATGCAGCAGGGGGACCACTATTCATTATACCCCCATTCTCTTTGACCATGGAGGAGATGGCAAATACACCAAGCTACAGTCAGCTGGGTGCCAAGGCACTGTCGGAAAACCTTCCTACTGGCCCATTAAGGCCCCTACATGGGTCTCTGATGGTGGAGGACCCACTTATTCTGTCAAGCATCCTCAGATAATCAAACTTTTGAAACACCAAATCCCTGAGCTCACATATCATCCCTTAATGTAGCCTAAATCCCAGTTCCCAGGTTTAGATACCAATACATTAGATATTTTGCAAACTACATTCTCCTAGCTTAATAATTCGAACCCCACCCTTGCTGGTGATTGCTGGCTCTGCATGACAACAGGGGCAATCATGCCTATGGCAGTTCCTATTAATTCTATCATGGACAATGATAATACATGCCAACCCGGATTTCCCTTTAAAGTACAGCCTATAGGCACTTTTACATTATTTCTTTTAGGCGTGATGCAGAATAATACCTATGATATTGATGTTCGACTTACTTCCTTTGGAAATTGCTCAACAGTATAAAATTATTCCTCACCCACCCCATCTCTTTGTCCCTCCAATGGCACAGTTTTTATGTGTGGAGGAAACTCGGCCTTCCCACGCTTCCAGCGAATTGGACCATTGGTTGTGTTCTTGCTTTATTACTCCCTGATATAACTATTGTCCCAGGAGATGAACCTCTACCAATTACTAGCCTAGACACTTTAGTCAAAAGACATAGGTGGGCAATACAGGCTTTACCACTCATTGCCAGCCTTGGAATAACAGCTGCTGTGGGCACAGGTACAGTGGCTTAGGCACGGCTATTCACTCTTACCATCGCCTGTCTCAACAACTTATAAATTATGTACAAACTTTATCAGGAACCATTAAAGATTTGCAGGACCAAATAAATTCCCTGGCAGAAGTGTTCCTTCAAAACAGACGAGGCTTAGATTTGCTGACAGCTAACCAGGGAGGAATTTGCTTAGCCTTAGGGGAACGATGCTGCTTTTATGCCAATAAATCAGGCATAGTACGCATTAAAATTAAGCAGCTTCAAGAAGATCCAGAAAAGAGACAAAGGGAACTATTTGAAAATCCCCTCTGGATTGGGCATAATGGATTTCTACCCTACCTTCTTCCCCTATTAGTCCCTTTGTTGGGTTTACTTTTAATGGTGTCCATAGGCCGCTGCATTATAAAGAGGCTGGTACAATTTATTAAAGAACAGATTAATATTTTGGTTTCTAAGCCCATACAGGTCCACTATCATGGTCTGGAGATGGAAGACAGCACAGCCAACATTTAAAAGAATGTTCAACCCTTCTCACAGGCTTATTAAGTTTACATCCCCACAGATCTCTCTTTCTTACAGAAAACTATAAGTAACAGCTCTGAGCAACCATCTTCTACCCTTGCAATAAGGGTTCGTTCTCCATGGGCCCCTCCGCTTGGGGGAGGACACACCCTTGGAATGAGCACGTTAGGCCATAATAACAGAGGGTCCAGGAAGGACTGCAGGAGGATGGATCCACGGATCCCCAAACACAAGACCTCTGAATGACACGCTCTGGTGCATGGCGGTTGGCATGCTATCCCCTCAAAGACGTCTCCTCCAAAAACATGCCAAAGCCAACACGAAATCTCCTAGGAAAGATGCTCGCTCAAATCAGGAGATATTCTAAGGCATCCTAGAGAAACAGAGCCACTATCACCCAATAAATCCATGGCCTGTAAGGTATGGTCGAATATTTTATATAACAAAAGGGGAGATGTCAGGGGCTAGAAGGAAGTTCTCCTTCAAAAAATAGACTGACACAAGAAACAGCCCCCTGGGACACAACCTGCCTGGGAGACATCCCACAGCCATCTATCTCCTTTTGACATCCGGCTACCATCTGTCTACCTGAAACATCCTGAGGTTATCTCTCCCTGTGAAAACATCCAGCAACTGCCGATAAGAGAGCTTTCCCATCCGCAGCATATAAATACCCTCTGAGAATAATAAAAGTTTGCAGCATGATCAGAACTCCTGTCTTGCTGTCATCTCTCGTGTCTCTTGTCCCTTCATTCCTCCCCAACTAGGATCGACACCCAAGTTGATGTGTCCTGCCAGCCGGGCCATCTGACACTAACCCATACCCTCCTAGACTCTGATGACAAATCCTAATATGATGGAGAAAAATAACCCAAACAGAATAGAAATACAAGCAGTACAGAGGAGGCATGGTGTATAGTTGCACTTGCCTTTTGCATGATATAGGGTAGGTGTTATAAATCTAGTTAATTTTTAATTGAAATAGTTCTCCATGTGTTTTTAAAGTTAACAAATATGTGAATTCCTGTCTCCCTTTCTCTGTAGCCGATTCAGCACATGTATTTTTATATGCACATATAGAATCCTACCTGGTATCAGATGTACATTCTTGTGAGGTGGCTGACTTGGAAGATACAAATTGTGAGAAGAGATCACTCCTCCTAAACGCTGTTGGAACAGAAAATTCAACCTATGGGTGAGCCTCCTAGTAGAACAACATTATACATAAATCCATGTTCAGTAAATTAAATATTTTTGCATCTGTGGATGATATATACTTCATGATGAATTTCGATTGGCATATATATTGCTACATTTTATTGTCTGGGTGTGTGTGTTGTGTGTGTGTGTGTGTGGGGGGGTATATATATATATATATATATATATATATATATATATATACACTCTCCAAATATTTCAAAATATGAAATATATGTGTCTTACATATACTACCTAAATTCATTCATGTTCATGTATGTGGATTTATAATCAACTTTTCACAATATTATTCTCAGAAATATTCATCCACCTGAATTACATATTTGTTTTCTGGTACTGAAAACTAACTTCAGTGAGTGGTGCATACAATCCTAATATTTCTACAGTAACTGACCCAGTTTAACATCAATGCAACTAGATTCCTCTTGGATATGATGTCTATGTTGAAGTTCATTTTATTCAACACTGGTACATTACTATTTGTTCAGTTTATACACATCATAGGATATATATTTCATCAACAACTTCAATAATTTATAGGATTTTGATTCACTTTCAATCATTTCCTGATTCAGAACACATGTATTCCTCCAGGTTACTTGATTGTTTTTTCATGAGACTTCTTTCCAAACGCTTTTATTTTCGATTTCCATAATCATTTTGAAGAAAAACTGACACACTCTTCATGATAAACCATAACCCTAATATTACCATTAGATGTATTTCTGGTTGGAATGAATGATTGCATATAAATATACGATTTTCTGTTTATTTTCAGATATCAATTCAATCGAATATTTAAAGTTGGAACAAGTTATAATATTTAATCACAGTATCGTCTATTCATAAATTATCTCTATGTTCATAGACACAGAGTAAATCTATTTGTAACCCCAATACTAATTTTTTCATCTTCAAAATGTTGCTCCCAGAAATGGTGGAAGAAATACTCATGTCACCTAATCTACATATACATTTTATCACAGTAATATTCTGGACACAAAAAGAAGAGGACACACTTATGATTGTATCAAAGCCTAAATGAAAAGTGAGCATAGATTACTGAAAACATTCATGTCCAGTGTGCCTAATGCTCTCAAATGTCAATCCTATTGGTGACTACATATTTGTTTCTTCTTAAGACTATATTTTGAACCTCAACCCTGTTGCAAATGTCTAATCCTATCACTCAATTTATACTTTGCCTGATTTCCTAATGTCTCTATTGATGTCTGCTTATTTTCCCCAGTTCACCATTGTGACTGACCCTTCACGTGTGCTGACATTTACATTCACTCTCTACCCGATACACTATTGCTAAAGAACTTTTGGTCCAAATTCTGTACTCAGTCTTCTTCTGAAACTTATCGAATATCTTCCTAATCCTACCGACTATCCCTGTTCTAGTGGATGTTCACTTCTACATTCAGTCATCCAAGGTACAAGGTCCTATGCCATTGATTATCATTTTATCTGAAACACCTGTGCAGAACGTATATCAAAGCTAAGTATCCCAATCAATAGCGCAATGCCCTTCTGGGCTTCAAATCTTACCTAGATTTTTGTTTTCATACTTATATTTCACCTATATATTCTTATAAATATCACAGGTTCCCAATACCATTATTCATCAATTAGAATAATTCCTAACCCAAATCAAACCTGTTATTAACCCTAACCATACACTGTTCCCTCAATCTAACTTTACAGAAGAGGAGGGACCAAGTTGGTCTTACAATACAGGAATGTAGAAAATCTTCCACCTGTTGTAAAACTCAAAGGTCCATGAAGAAGTGATCCCTGGAGAACATGTAGGCAGCCATGAAGGACCTGAGAGAGCAAACGTCATCTTCCATTGCAAACAACCTGGTCAGGATGAAGGGTTGTGTCTGAATCAGCCTCTCTGTTCATAATGTAGAGAAGATGGACACAAACAGTCCTGTTTGGAGAGCTGTTCCTGGGTGCCTATGGTTCATATACCATTCTAACTTGTGAAAGTGTCACAGGAAGTAGGAGAAGCCTCGATCTCATGGGACCCTTGGAAGCAACTGTTAGGACAAAGTGGTTGCCAAAGCAGTGACCTCATTCAGTTCCTGAAGGAAGTGACCTCACCTCCCTTCCTTGGTCATGGAACTCTTGGTACTTGGGATCCAGGAAGCAAGGTACCAAGAGCCTGTCCCAGTCCCAGTCCCAGTGGGCTCACTTGTTTGGATTTACCAAGGACAGAGTCAGTCTTTCATGGTACCTACAGATATGAGGATGGCCAACTGCCAGGAAAACTCAGAAGAGGGGCCTTTTCTGAGAAAGCAGATAGTGGCTCACCGCTGGCTCCTGACAAGTTCACAGAGTTGGTGATTTCCGGGGATCATAAGTTGGCCCACCAGTCAGAAGACACTCTGGATAGTCACAGACATACTTTGTAGAAGGTGGTGCCTCTGTGGTTGTCGGTGTGGGTTTGTGGTTTTGTCTCATGTTCTGAGAATAGGTAGAAAAGGCGGTTTGTTTGATTTGGAGTGAACTGTTTATAGTAAGTCGTTTGGCAAGCAAGAGTTCCTATGTCTGTGTATCCCACTGTGTCCATGGTTTTAGACATTAGAAAACAGAATGCATCAATTGTTGTGTCCTGTCTATTAGAAAGCTTCCCAGCATTCATCCTGCCGAATTTATGAATGGATTTCAGCTTGCCTTATCGATGAGCAACATGTGGTATCTTCCAAAATTCCTGCATTCTTCATGAATTCTGGCTACTCTCCAGAATAGGCTCATGGTTTTGTGTCCAAGATATGTAGCAGTTCCAAGCCCTGTGACATGGCCATGTACTGGATAGCTGAAGGGAATGTCGAGCATCTCAAAAAACTCAGATATAAGTGTGACCATGATAGTCTAAGTGGAGAAACCCTGCTTTGGGCCTTTTGCTTACCTATTGTTCTGTTGCCCTGAATGTCAGGAAGGTCTTTGCCTCAAGACATTCGTTTGTGAAGCCTGAAGAAAACAGGTTCAAATGGAAATGAATGGACATCACCTGTGGATCTTTGCTTAATTCCTTTGGAAATTGAAGTGTCTGAATCAGCCTCTTGGCCCTGTGTGAGGCCGTGGCTTAGATTCTCAACCCCTGAAGAATCTAAAGAAACATCACATGTGTGCATCCAAAACAAAAATGGCCAAAAGTGCAGTTATTGTGGATGAAGTCTCTCCCCATTCTCTGTGAGGTTCCTGACCTCCATCAAGTTAGAATAGGGATCCTTTGGGCCAAATCATTTCTTCAAAGCCCTAAAGAGGCTTGCCCATAATTGCTTGAATTTTCCCGTGACTACAATTCACATAAAGAATCCAAACTGCACAGTCAATACGCCTCAAATTGGAGAAACAGAGAAGTATTAACAGCAGGCCTATATGAACACTCCTGGTTCACAGGAGTGGTGTCCAGGCCACCCTGAATTTAGGCAAATTAGGGGCAAGAGAGATTATTTAGGAGACTGTCTTGAGCTTCGCCCCTCGTGGAAAATTCCAGCGATAGGTTATGATGAGTGTCTATATAAAAGAACATGAGGGCCATGTGGGAGTGTTTTGGTTTTAATTGTGGATGTTAGTGTGGTGGTTGGAAGAGATGACTGGGTCCACCTTGACATGAACTCTGGTGTTTTTCCCCTTAGAGACTGAGTTCTGGAACTGACCTCAGAAAAGTATTGCCATTAATTGTGTTGGGATTTTAGGAGGCCATGCATGAGAGTCGCCTTTGGAAACTGAGATCAAGGCCCAGGGTGGCTTTCAACAGAGCACTGGGAATCACAGCCAAGATATCACATAATTTTCTTCTGAAAGACTTGGCAGCCATAGTTGAGAGTCAAAAGACACATGGACCTCGCATTGTAGAACTCAATGGGCCTGGCTTCATTTGACCTTTTGGCCATTCTTTGGGAAGAATTACCTGTGAGATTTCTCCAGAGCTTTCATTGAAATGAGCTTCGTCAAGATTAATGGTTCTGGAATGAACTGAAACTCACAGTGCCTCCAACGTCATTGTTGAAATATGGCTAGAAAAATACCATGAAATTTTTGAAATTTCCATGACCAGCTGACACAGGAGAACCTTTGGATGTCCTGTTGCTGATCATGAGTATAACAGACAGTGCCTTGATTGACTGGTTTTAATAAAAATTGTGTAAATCAGAGATGCCAATAAGTTGGAGCCTGATGATTAGTGGGCCTAGAGCATTGGTAGGCAGGTGTGTGATAAAACATCTGTAGTGGGGCCATGTGGATCTTCCATTGGCTTCCAAATGGCGTGTGACTGACATGATGCAGCCAGCAGTCCCTTCTAAGTAAAGGCATGTTGTTATATGGAGAGGTTTCAGGGCAATGTTCAGAATCGATTTGCTATGGTCAATGGGGCAAGCTATGTGATATAGAAGCATGGTTGGTGCATTCTCCTGCAGAAATTGAAATACCACATGTGACAGAACTCCCTCCTGCACTGTGTCCCAGTTGAACTCCGTGTATTTCATGAAGCAAATACCAAACTCCCATTGTAGCAGCAAGAAACACCATGAAAATTGGAGGATGAACAAATGGCTTCACAGTCCACACAGGGAGACACTTAGAACCCAGTGGCCACAGTTTACCTACAAAGATCAAATTCAGGACTGGTGTCTCATGTTAATTGGAAAATAAGAAACTATGTTTTACAGGTCACATTGGTGCAGACCCAGCTTTGATGATCTCAGTACAAAGGAAGCTAAAGCTCCTGATAACAACATAGGTTTCAAGTGCCCAACCTCAGAGGCAATTTCTCAAGAAGTCTTTAGGCCAGCAGAGCTCCATGTTTATGGAGTGTTCACCCTGTCCCTTACTTTTGGAAACTCCTGTACCACCTTCAAGGTAGTGAACTCCTTAGCATATTCCATTCCAGATAAGTATTCACTGATTTTCTAATTCTTCTCCAATAATTATGTCTTACTTGGGGCGAAGATAATGTCAAGCCATTGTTCTGGAGGAGTGGGAAGATTTTGTGTGGCACATATTTGCATACACATTGGATACATTTTCCAATTTTCCATTCGAAATACTGAATCCCTGACTCTAACCCCTACCATACTAGACTCTGACTACTAATCGTAATATGATAGAGAATAATAACCAAAACAGAATAGAAATACAAGCAGTTCAGAGGAGGCATGGTGTATAGTTGGAATTGCCTTTTGCATTATATAGGGTAGGAGTTATAAATCTAGTCATTTTTTTGTTGAAATAGTTCTCCATGTGTTTTGAAAGTTAACAAATATGTGAATTCCTGTCTCCTTTTCTCTGTAGCCTATTCAGCACATGTAATTTTATATGCACATATAGAATTGTACCTGGTATCACACGTACATTTTTGTGAGGTGACTGACTTGGCAAATACAAATTGTGAGAAGAGATCACTCCTCCTAAATGCTGTTGGAACTGAAAATTCAACCTATGGGTAAGCCTCCTAGTTGAACAACATTATACATAAATCCATGTTCAGTATATGAATATTTTTGGGTCTGTGGATGATATGTATTTCATGATGAATTTCGTTTGGCATATATATTGCTAGTTTTTAATGTCTGTGTGTGTGTGTGTGTGTGTGTGTCTGTATATATATATATATATACTCTCCAGATTTTTCAAAATATGAAATATTTGTGTCTTATTTTGCACTCCCTAAATTCATTCATATTCATGTATGTGGATTTATAATCCACTTTTAAAAAAATTATTCTCAGAAATATTCATCCACCTGAAATACATATTTTTTCCTAGTACTGAAACAGTTTTCAGTAAATGGTGCATCCAAATCCTAATATTTCGGCATTGCAAGATGGCTGTGAAGACAGTGTATCACACCTAGTGTACCCTGCCACTGCGCAAGTGAATAACGAGTTAGAGGGATGAAAAACTATCTTGTTAGGATCTTACAGGAAAATGGGTATTTACCAAAACCTAGAAGAATGATTTCCACCACCGAGGTCAGGTAATTGAGTCTCAAACACAAGCCACTTGTGCAACTGGAGATCCATTCTGATTGATCCGCGTGACCTGCCCTGTGTCTACAAATGGTGAGGCACCACCGAGAAGCGACCAGCAAGCAGGGAGAAACGTTGCTGCGGATTCTGTGGAATCATGCTGGCTGAGCATCCACTGAGTCCCCAGCTGAATTCGGGATTTCAGACGGGGAAGTTAGCAGTACATTTCTATGCCCCAAAGCGGAAACTCCACAAAGGAAACCAACAGCCACCATCTTGGAGAGCTGAAGTAACCACCACCACTCCCTGACAGATTGCAAGAATAAAACAGGTGTGTGTTTCTCAGCTCATCTCACATACAGAGGGGAATTCGCATAAAATATCTCCTAGGCTTTTGGGGGAGGGATAATCAGAGCAAGTCTGCATAAAGACTGGGGGAAAATTAGAGGCACCTGACCTTCATCTCCTCTTCCCATCAGCGGCAAAAATGAAACTTGTCTAGCCAGTGCGGGGCGATGGGCAAGCGAAAAAAATTAAAACAATAGAGTTCCAGGGTTCCCAATAGACACCCTCCCCACCCAACAAACGGCAGACCCAGAGAACAGTTTGAGCTGCCAAGAAGCATCACTCAGGAGAAATCTGGTCTAGCAGGAGAAATCAGGACTAGCAGGATAAACCAGGGGACTAGAGGCCAGGCCCTCCTGACTGGTTGGCTGGAGAACGCCGGCCCACTGCCAGTGTGACTGGGCAACTGGAGACCACCTTCCTGCTGGCGCCAGCCCACCTGCTGACGCTATGTCTTGACGGCTGGAGAACGCGCGCCTGCCGGCGACCGAACGCGCAACTGTGTGGCTAGAGATCACCCACCAGCCGAAGACAGACCACAAGCTGCCTGCGCTACTGGGTGGCTGGAGACTGCCGGCCTGCCAGCGACCGGGAGCTGAAACCAACCAGAGAAAATCCAGTCCACCCACCCAATTCGGACACTCCGGCAAGGAGCCTGGGGCCCACCACAGCAGAGAGGTGACATCACTGGAGCTCGGCCGTCAGAATTCCTTAACAGCGGAATCCACTTAAGCAGGCATAGTCTACCAACACAAAGGAGAGAAAACAGAGATATATAAACCCATAACAAATCTATAGAAGAGAGCAGAAACACAGCAATCAAATAGAGCTGGAAAATGACGTGAACATCATGAAAAAAACAAGGGAAAACAAGGTGTACAAACAATGAATGACAACTTAATACTACAGGAGAACCTAGAAGCATCAGAAACAGGGATAGGGAAAAAACTTAAGTCATACCTAACTCAGATGGAAAGGAATAAGAGAGAAGACATGAGGCAGCAAGTCTAAGCAATAAAAGTATATTTTGAAAATGAATTAAACAAACAAATTCAAATGGCAAAGAACAAGCTTTACAAGGAGATAGAGATCTTTTAAAAAATCATACAGTAATTCTAGAAATGCAGGAAACTATAAACCAAATTAAAAACTCAAACAAGAATATTACAAATAGACTAGATCAAGTAGAAGTCAGAACATCAGATAATGAAGACAAAGTTTGTCAACTTGAAAAGAATATAGTCAACACAGAAAACATGCTTAAATCCCATGAGCAACTATTCAAGAGATATGGGATGTCATAAAAAAAAACAAAATTGGGAGTCATCGGGATAGAAGAAGGCATAGAAATTCAAACCGAATGAATGAACAACATATTAAATGAAATAATTCTAGAAAACTTCCCAGAGATGAAAGATGGAATGGATTGCCATATCCTGGAAGCCTACAGGACCTCAAACATTCAAAACCATAATAGACAAACTCCAAGACATATAATTATGAAGATAGCCAACATACAGAACAAGGAGAGAATATTAAAAGCTACGAAAGAAAGTAGGCAGATAACATTCAGTTGTAAACCAATAAGGTTAACAATTGATTTTTCATCACAGACTTTGAAAGCGAGAAGATCTTTGAACAATGTATTTCAAACACTGAAAAATAATGGATTCCAACCAAGAATACTGTATCCAACAAAATTAAGCTTCAGATTTGACAATGAAATTAAGTCCTTCCTGATAAATAAAAGCTAAAAGAATTCGCAGACAGAACACCAGCACTGCAAAGCATTTTGAGCAAAATACTACAAGAAGAGGAATTGAAAAATAGTGCCCAAAACTAACAGCGGGAGGTATCTCAGTAAAGGGGTAAGAAAAAAACCAAAAAGTAAAAACTACCCAAATTAAAATAAATAAATAAATAAACATGACTGGAAGTACAAATCATATTTCAATTGTAACCTTAAATGTTAAAAATCTAAACTCACCAATCAAGAGACATAGGCTAGTAACCTGGATCAAAAAAATAAATCCAACAATATGCTGCCTTCTGGAGACTCATATGAAAGGTAAAGACATACACAGGCTGAAAGTGAAAGGTTGGGAAAAATCATACCACTCATATGGCCCTCGGAAGCAAGCAGGAGTGGCCATACTCATATCATATAAAATCAACTTCAAACCTACTTTAATCAAAAGGGATAAAGTAGGACACTATATATTGTTAAAAGGAACCATCCACCAACAAGACATAACAATTATCAATTGGTATGCACCAAACAATTGAGCTGCAACGCTCATAAAACAAACTCGCCTCAAGTTCAAGAGTCAAATAGACTACAACACAATAATTATGGGTGACTTCAACACACCGCTCTCGCCATTAGACAGATCCTCTATAAAAAACTGAATAAAGAAACTATAGAATTCAACAGCACAATCAATAACCTTGACGTAACCGACATATATAGAATACATCAACCATCATCAAGTGGATACACTTTATTCTCAGCAGCACATGGATCCTACTCCAAGTTAGACCATATATTATGCCATTGGGCAACTCTTAGTAAATATAAAGGCGTGGAGAAAATACCATGCACCATATCTGATCATAATGGAATGAAACTGGAAATCAATGATAAAAGAAGGAAGGAAAAATCCTACATCACATGGAAAATGAACAATATTCTACTGAATGATCAATGGGTTACAGAAGACATAAAGGAGGAGATAAAAATATTTTTAGAATCAAATGACAATACAGACACATCATACTGGAATCTATGGGACACAAAGAAGGCAGTTTTAAGAGGGAAATTCATTTCTTGGAGTTCTTTCCTCAAAAAAAGAATAAAACAACAAATAAATAAACTCACAGTACACATCAAAAACCTAGAAAAGGAAGAGCAAAACAACAGCAAATGTAGTAGAAGACAAGAAATAATTAAAATTAGAGCAGAAATCAACGAAATTGAAACAAAAAAAAAAAACATTGAAAAAATTGATAAAACTAAAAGTTGGTTCTTTGAAAAAATAAATAAGATTTACAGGCCCTTAGCCATGCTAAGGATGAGAAGAAGAGAGACAACTGAAATTACTAACATACGGAATGAAAAAGACAATATCACAACAGACAGTACACAAATGCAGAAGATAATTAGAAAGTATTTTGAAACCCTATATTCCAATAAAATAGAAGATAGTTAAAATATCGATAAATTTCTTAAGTCATACGATCTGCCCAGATTCAGTCAGGAAGACACACACAATTTAAACATACCAAAAACAAAGGAAGAAATAGAAGAAGCCATCAAAATACTACCAACCAAAAAAAGCCCTGGACCTGATGGGTATAGAGCAGAGTTCAAAAAAACCTTCAAAGAAGAATTAATACCAATACTTTTCAAGCTATATCAAGAAATAGAAAAATAAGGAGCTCTTCCAAATTCATTCTCGGAGTCCAAAATCACCCTGATCCCAAAACCAGACAAAGACACTTCAAAAAAGAAAACTACAACCAATATCTCTAATGAACTTGGATGCAAAAATTTTCAATGAAATCCGTGTGAATTGAATCCAAAAGCATATCAAAATAGTTGTGCACCATGATCAAGTAGGATTCTTCCCTGGAATGCAAGGCTGGTTCAATATACGGAAATCAATAAATGCTATTCACCACATCAATAGACTTAAGGACAAGAACCATATGATCATCTCGATAGATGTAGTAAAAACATTCGACACAGTTCAGCATCCCTTTATGTTCAAAACACTAGAAAAACTAGAAATAACAGGAACTTACCTCAACATTGTAAAAGCTATATATGCTAAACCTCAGGCTAGGATCATCCTAAATGGAGAAAACTGAAGGCATTCCCTCTGAAATCTGGATCAAGACAGGGATGCCCTCTATCACCACTTCTATTCAATTTAGTTCTTGAAATACTAGCCAGAGAAATTAGACAGACAAAAGAAATTAAAGGCATAAAAATAGGAAAAGAAGAACTTGAATTATCGCTATTTGTGGATGACATGGTAATATATTTAACAGACCCAAAAGGGTCTACAAAGAAACTGCTAGAGTTAATAAACGAAGGATATAAAACCAACACGCATAAATCAAAGGCATTCCTGTATATCAGAAACAAAACTTCTGAAATGGAAATGAGGAAAACCACTCCATTCACAATATCCTCAAAGAAAATAAGATACTTGGAAATCAACCTAACAAAAGAGGTGAAAACCACAGAACCCTAAAGAGAGAGATAGAAAAAGATCTTAGAAGATGGAAAAATGTACCCTGTTCATGGATAGGCAGAACTAAATTCATCAAAATGGCGAAATTACCCAAAGTTCTATACAGGTTTAACGCAATGCCAATCAAAATCCCAATGGCATTTCTTGTAGAAATGATAAAGCAATCATGAAATTCATATAGAAAAACAAAAGACACAGAATAGCAAAAGAAATTCTAAGCAGGAAGTGTGAATCGGGAGGTATAGCGATACCAGAGTTCAAACTTTACTACAAAGCAATAGTAACAAAAACAGTGTGTACTGGTACGAAAACAGGCAGGTGGACCAATGGTATAGAATGGAGGACAGAGAAACCAATCCACAAAATTACAACTTTCTTATATTTGATAAAGTGGCTATAAACATGCAATGGATGAAGGATAGCATCTTCAACAAATGGTGCAGGGAAAATTAGAAATCCATATGCAACAAAATGAAACTGAATCCCGTTCTCTCACCATGCACAAAAGTTAAATCAAAATAGATCAAGGAGCTAGATATCAAATCAGAGACACTGCGTCTCATAGAAGAAAAAGTTGGCTACGATCTATATACTGTGGGGTCAGGCTCCAAATTCTTTAATAAGACATCAATAGCCCAAGAGTTAATAACAAGAAAAAAACAAATGGGACTTACTTAAACTAAAAAGTTTTTTTCTCAAGAAGAGAAACAATAAGAGAGGTAAATAGAGAGCCTACATCCTGGGAACTAATTTTTACCCCTCACACTTCAGATAGAGCCCTAATATGCAGAATATACAAAGAACTCAAAATATTAAACAATAAGATAACAAATAACCCAATCAACAAATGGGCCGAGGACCTAATCAGACACTTCACAGAGGAGGACATACAATCAATCAACAAGTACATGAAAAAATGCTCACCATCTCTAGCAGTCTGAGAAATGCAAATCAAAACCACCTTAAGATACCATCTTACTCCAGTAAGATGAGCAGCCATTATGAAGTCAAACAACAATAAGTGTTGGCGAGGATGTGGGGAAAAGTGTACACTTGTACACTGCTGGTGGGACTGCAAATTGGTGAGGCCAATTTTGAAAGAAGTATGGATATTCCTGGGAAAGCTGGAAATGGATCCACCATTTGACCCAGCTATCACCCTTCTTGGACTGTTCCCTGAGGATCTTAAAAGAGCGTACTATAGGGATACTGCCACATCAATGATCATAGCGGCACAATTCACAATAGCTAGACTGTGGAACCAACTTAGATGCCCTTCAATAGATTAATGGATAAAAAAATGTGGCATCTATACACAATGGAGTATTACACAGCACAAAAATGACAAAATCATAGAATTTGCAGGGAAAAGGATGGCATTAGAGCATATTATGTTAAGCGAAGCTAACCAGTCCTTAAAAAACAAATGCCAAATGTCTTCTCTGATATAAAGAGAGCAAGTAAGAGCAGAACAGGGAGGAAGAGCATGAGGAAAATATTAACATGAAACAAAGACGAATGGGGGGAGAGAAAGGGAGAGAGAAGGGAAAGCTTATGAAAATTGTAGGAGACCCTCAATGTTACACAAAATCGCATATAAAATGTTGTGAGGGGAAGTGGGGGGGAAACAATGGAGAGAATTGAACAATAGCAGATGAGGTATAGAGGGAAGATGGGAGGGGAGTAGAGGGTGGATAGTAGGGGATAGGAAAGGTAGCAGAATACAACAGTCACTAATATGCCATTATGTAAAAGTGTGAATGTGTAACCGATGTGATTCTACAATTCGTATTTGGGGAAAAAATGGGAGTTCATAACCCAATTGAGTCAAATGTATGAAAGATGATATATCTTGAGCTTTGTAATGTTTTGAACCACCAATAAAAATAAATAAATAAATAAAGGTTTAAAATTTAGTGGGAAGAAATCAGCTAAAAATGGGTTCAGATGTATTCATTTTGCTATGCAGAAACTTTGTTTTGTGTAGTTGTAAATATCACAAATTTATTTTACCAGAAAATGCACATAAATTGAGATGAAAGGATAATTCACCTATCTTCATGAAAAATTCATAGCATTTTGTACACTTTTCATACTTCATTTTTTTCGTGAATATTTTGACATGGACAACGTCTAGTCTTAGGCTATTCTTCCAGAATACTACCTCATCTGACAAGTTCGTACAATGTGTTGGATTGTTCTTTTCATCTTTTATTTAATAGTTTCTAGCTGATAATGTGTATTTTTCTTATCTTTATTTGGACATTATCTTTGCATTTTATGTTTTACTGGGGAAGAGACTTATCAAAAGCTCTTTATTATATGTATCAACAATCAAACATTTAGAGCATGCAATTATTCTTAATTTTGCATGAAAATAAATTTGTACCAATTTTCTTATAAAGATGTAGTATTATTAATAATGTCCCTACTGTAATAAGTAACTACTTACCAGAAGAATTATACAATTGACTTTATATCAATTATGAACATGAAAAGTACTAAAATAAGTATTTGGCAATTAATACACAATTGATAGAAATAGAAATCACAAGAACGCCATTTAAAATGTCAGTGCATATGGTCCTTAAATAATAGGTTGTTCAAATAAAATTTCTCTAATTCATAAGAGTTAATATGCCATATTACAGCTTAATGTGATATAAAACCTTAAATTATCAGTATTGATAAATAAGAATCATACCTTTTTACTTAAATATGTTTATTTGATTTTCACTGTAAGATGTTAATTATGGAAGAATTGAGAATTAAGAAAGACTTGGTCTATATTATTTCTAACAGGAAAATCAAAGTACTTTTAAATATATATGTATATATATAATATATATATAATATAAATATATATTTAAATATATATGTATACATATATAATATATGTAATGCATATGCATGAATATAGATACATATGTGTAATAAATGTATTGTAATATATCTATCAGGTGATTATAATTTTTAGATTTTCTCAAGAAAAAGAATGACTATAAAAAACAGTCTTAAACTTAAATTTCATAGCATACTACTGTTTGTAATGACATGAGAGAAAAATAGATATGGAGGGGAAACGAAAAAGGAAGGGAGAGAAGTGGGAAAATGGGGAAGAAAGTGAGTAAAGAAGAGGGACATGAGTGTATGATGTTAAGATAAAAGTGGAGGGGCTGGGTTTGTGGCTCAGTGGTAACATGCTTTTCTAGCATGTGTAAGGCACATGGTTCTATTCTCAGCACCACATACAAATAAACAAAATGAAGGTCAATCAACAACTGAAAAAATAAAAAAGAAAAAAGAAGAAATATTACGAAAATTCTAAGCTTTGATGAATGTTAAATAAAAAAATATGTTACATAGCCTTATGTAATTTTAGACTATCCAAAATAGTCACTAAATGTTAGATTATTAGTGCTATAACTAAAAATCCATTGATCTTTCCTCTACATTCTGTGGCATGCTAGTGCTAAAATAAATTGTATAATTAATCCCCCCCAAAATCCTAATATTTCTACAGTAACTGACCCAGTTGAACATCAATGCAAGTAGACATGATGTGCATTTTGACGTTCATTTTTATTCAACACTGGTACATTACTATTTCTTCAGTTTATGCACATCATAGCATATATGTCTCATCAAAATTTCGCAAATTTATAGGCATTTGTTTCACTTTCAATCACTTCCTGCTTGAGAACACATGTATTCCTCCATGTTTCTTGACTGCTCTCTTCATGAGACTTCTTTCCAAACACATTATTTTCGATTTCCATTATCACATTTGAAGCAAAACTCACAAACCCGTCACAATAAACCATAACACTAATATTACTATTAGATGTGTAACTGGTTGGAATGAATGGTTCTATATCAATATAAGATTTCTTACTTAGTTTCAGATATCAATTCAATCCATTATTTAAAGTGGAACCAGTTATATTATTTATTCACAGTACAGTCTATTCACGAATTATCTCTATTTTCATAGACACAGGTACACCTCTTTGTACCCCCAATACTAATTTATACGTCCTCAAAATATAGCTCCCAGAAATGGTGGAAGAAATACTCATGTCACCTGATCTACATATACATTTTATCACAGTAATATTCTGGACACAAAAAGCAAAGGTCACACTTATGATTGTACAAAACCTAAATGGAAAGTGAACATGGATTACTAAAAACATCCATGTCCAGGTTGCCTAATGCTCTCAAATGAAAATCCTATTGGTGACTACATATTTGTTTCTTCCAAAGATTATATATTCAAACTCAACCATGTTGAAAATGTCTAATCCTGTCACTCACTTTATACTTTGCCTGATTTTGTAATGTCTCTATTGATATCTGCTTTCCTACATATTTTCCCCAGTTAATCATTGTGACTTCCTCGTCACATGTGCTGATATTTACATTCACTCTCTTAGCGATACCCTACTTCTAAAGAACTTTTGTTCCAAATCCTACACTCATTCTTCTTCCTAAATTTACCGAATATCTTCCTAATCCTACCGACTATCACTTTTTGACTGGATGTTCTCTTCTACATTCAATCATCCAAGGTGAAAGGTCCAATGCCATTGTATATCGATTTATCTGAAACATCTGTGCAGAATGTAATTCAACACTAAGTATCCCAATCAAGGGACAAATGACCTTCTGGGCTTCAAATCTTACTTAGATTTCTGTTTTCGTACATATATTTCACCTCTATATTCTTGTAAATATCACAGGTTCCCAATACCATTATTCATGCAGCAGAATGGTTCCTAACCCATATCGAACATGTTAATAACACTAATCATACACTGTTCCCTCAATCTAACTTTGCTGAAGAGCAGCGACAGTGTTGGTCTTACAATACAAGAACGTATGGGATCTTCCACCTGCTGAGAACATCAAAGGTACGTGCAGAAATGATCTCTGGAGAAGATGTAGGCAGCTATGAAGGACCTGAGAGAGCAAAAGACATCTCCATGGCAAAAAACCTGGAAGGATGAAGGAATGTGTCTGAATCAGCCTCACTCTTCTTAATGTAGAGTAGACCAAACCAGGACTGTGTGGAAAGCTCTTCCCAGGTGCGTATGGTTGATATACCATTCTAACATATGAAATTGTCACAGGAAGTAGGGGCAGCCTCCATCTCATGGAACCCTTGGAAGCAACTGTTAGGACAAAGTGGTAGCCAAGGCAGTGACCTCATTCAGTTCCTGAAAGAAGTGACCACACCTCACTTCCTTGGTGATGAAAGTCTCTGAACTTGGGATCCAGGAAGCCAGGCACCCAGAGCCATTACCAATCCCAGTCCCAGTGGTCTCACTTGTTTGAATTTACCAAAGACAGAGTCAGTCTTTCTTCTTACCTGTTAAGGTCTGTAAACAAGTCAGATTGGCACCTGTTATTTTGCTGGAGAAATGTTAGAGTCTGTAAACAAGTCTGGATGGCGCCTGGCAAAACGCCAGAGGGAGTGGTTTGTGAAGTAACAAAAGCGAGCCATTAAGTGTGAAGATTCCTTATTGGTTGACTGCTGTATCTATTTTATGCTAATGAGATAGGCTGTGTAAAATGTATAAATATCGCTCAGATCTTACAATAAACGGCTCTCATTCCTGCTGCATCAACATACACAAGTTATTCGTCACCCCCCAGGTTATTCTGCTGCAGCGGGACTGCGGCAGATGGTGGCCCGTTACGGGGAGCCCTGGGACACTCACGGGTAAGGGTCGAAAAAAGCTTTCTGTCCATAGATAGGACGGGAGCAATCTGCTCGTCCCTAGGCAGATAGGGCGATAGGAAAAATGACCATTTCGAGAAAATGGAGAAGATTGATGCAGTATGTTTGTGTCTTGTTTTGTCTTGAAATGTTGTATTGTCTTTGTGATGAAAATATGGAAGGGGTGAGAAGTAAATTGATAAGAGAAAAAAGCACCCCAGTGGAACCAAGAATAGTTAGGGCATGTGTTGATAAAAGCCCAGAAACTCTAGTCAGAAAGAAAAAGAAAGTTCAGAAGAAGAAGGATTATCAGGAAAAAAGTTGCAGCAAAAGGCTATTACTCAATACTTTTCGATACTGGAGGGTGCGTGAAATGACAAGGCGGCTGCCACCTGCCCAAGCCGATCATGGCGCAGTAAGAATTTTCCAAGAGGCAGTTGAGGGCTCTTCCCTGCCCCGCTGCCCGGGGGAGCGGATCACCACTGTGAGCCCAAATCTAGACCTGACCTGGAGGCACAGTCTCGCAGGCTTTTGCTCCCTGTCCCCGAAAGAAGTTTGAGCCCAGGACTCTCCCTGGGGCCATCTGGGGCTGCCCAGGATGCTCCAGCTGGCAGAAGATGCCACTGGCATCCCTGAAGTTTGATCATTTCCAAGGCCAGTAACTACAATGGGTCTCCCACACCTGCAGGCTGATGAGTAATGAGTACTATTAAGGCTTATTTCAAATGTAAAAAACCTTGAGATAATGTACTAAAATTGTTCAGAAGGTTGTTTTCTTAGTGAAATGCTACAGGATTTTCTTTAGCCATCCGGAGTTCCTGCCTTCGTCCAAGTGCCGGTGAAAACAAAGGTGGAAGAATTTACAATGTTGCTGAGAACTGGAGGAAACTTCGGCTGAGAGCCCGAGGAGACTTCGGAGCTATCGCTGTTTCTGCTACTACAACTTAAGCTAGCTGCCTGGAGAACTTACCTGGACTGTGATTTACCTGAACTCTGAGTTAATCTATTGAGACACTGCTTTATCTGGACTGAGACAACAGACTGTAATCTACAACAACTTGTAACTCGGTATCTTTGCTAACGGTGTCATTGCTGGTATAAGTTTTCCAAGGGCTTCTTGCATGGAGCCATCAATTGGATTGGTATTGTAACATTTTGTATCCTCCCTTTCTGTTTCTAGCAGGTTATTTATGGTGTTTCTGTAAAAAACACTATGGTCCTTATTTAAATTAAACAAAAGGGGGAAATGTTAACGTCTGTAAACAAGTCAGATTGGCACCTGTTATTTTGCCAAAGAAATGTTAGAGCCTGTAAAGAAGTCTGGAATGAGCCTGGCAAAATGCCAGAGGGAGTGGTTTGTGAAGTAACAAAAGCGAGCCATTAAGTGTGGAGATTCCTTATTGTTTGACTGCTGTATCTATTTCATGCTAATTAGATAGGCTGTGTAAAATGTATAAATACCACTCTTATTCAACAATAAACGGCTTCCAGTCCTGCTGCATCAGTCTACACAAGTTGTTCGTCACCCCCCGGTTATTTTGCCCAGCCAGCCGGGCTACGGCACTTACCTACTGATGTGAGGATGGCCAAATGCCAGGGAAGCTCTGAAGATGGTTCTTTCCTGATAAAGCAGGTATTGGCTCACCGCTGACTCCTGACTACTTCAAGAGTTGGCAAAGGAAAGCAGATTTGAGACAGAACAAGCAATTTTGCGGAACATAGTATAGCCCACCAGTCAGAGGACACTCTGGATAGTCACAGACCAACTTGGAGGAAAGAGTTGCCTTTGTGGGTGTGGTTGTGGGTTTGTGTATCCCACTGTGTCTGTGGTTATAGACATTAGAAAAGAGAATGCATCAATGGATGTGTTCTGTCTAGTAGAAAGCTTCTCAGCATTCATCCTGCCAAATTTATGAATGGACTACGACTTTCCTTATGAATGGGCAATACCTGCTATCTTCCTAAGTTCCTGTTTTCTTCCTGAATTCTGGCCACTCTCAAGAATAGGCTCATGGTTTTGTGTAAAAGATATGTACCACCTCCAAACTCTGTAACATGGCCTTGTACTGGATAGATGAAGGGAATGGAGAGGAACTCAGTAAACTCAGATATCAGTGTGACCAGTAAAGTGTCAGTGGAGAAACACTGATTTGGGCCTTTTGTTTACCTATTGTTCCGTTGCCCTGAATGTCTGGAAGGTCTTTGCCTCAGTCCACCCCTTTGTGAAGCCTGAAGAAAACAGTTTTCTAATGGAAAATAATGAGCATCACCTGTGGCTCTTTGCTTAATTGCCATGGAAAGGGATGTGTCTGAATCAGCCTCTTGGCCCTGTGTGAGGCTGTGACTTAGATTCTCACCACCTGATGAATCTAAGGAAAGATCTCATGTGTGCATCCAAAACCAAAATGGAAAAAGTGCAGTCTTGTGGATGAAGTCTCTCGCCTTCCTCTGTAAGGTTTCTGATTTCCATCAATTGAGAATAGGTATCCTTTGGTTCAAAAAGTTTTTCAAAGCCCTGCAGAGGCAAGCCCATAGGTGCTTGGATTTTCTCATGACTCCAATTCACATAAAGAATCTAAACCCCACAGACATTATGCTCAAATTGGAGAAGCAGAGCAGTATTAATGGCAGGCCTATTTGATCACTCCTTGTTCACAGATAGGTTGTCAAGCCACCCTGACTTTAGACAAATGAGGGTAGGGAGCATATTTTGGATACTGTCTTCAGCTGCGCCCCTCATGGAAACTTCCAGCCAGAGGTAATGATGAGTGTCTATGTGGAAGTAGTTGAGAGCCATGTGGGAGTATTTTGGTTTTAATTGTGGTCATTTGTTTGGCTGATGGAAGAGATGACTGGGTCCACCTTGGCTTGAACTCTGGTGTGAGTCTTCTTAGAGACTGAGTTTGGAAATTACTGCAGAGATGTATTGCCATGAATTGTGTTGGGATTTTTGGAGGCCACACATGGTAGTGGCCTTTGGAAACTGAGATCTAGGTCCAGGGGGCTTCCCACAGAGCACTGGGAATCTGAGCCAGAATATCACATGATTTTATTCTTTAAGACTTGACAGCCATAGTTGAGAGTAAAAACACACATGGACCTCACATTGTAGACCTCAATGGGCCTGGCTTCATTTGATCTTTTGGCCACTCTTTGGGAAGTCTTGCCTGTGAGAGTTCTCCAGATGTTTCATTGAAATGGGCTTTCTCACCATTTGATGTTTCCAGAATGAATTAAATCCCACAGTGCCTCCAACCTCATCCTTGAAAAATGGCTAGATAAACATCATAAAAATTTGAAATTCCCATCACCAGGTGACACTGGATACACTTTGGATTTCCTGTTGCTGATCATGAGTGTACCAGACAGTGCCTTGATTGACTGGGTTTCATGAAAATGGTGTAGAACAGTGATGCAAATTAGTTAAAGTCTGTTGAGTAGTGGGCCTAGAGGAGTGTTTTGCAGGTCTGTGATAAAACTTCTCTGTTGGGATTATGTGGATCTGCTAAAAGGCTTGTAACTGACATGGTGCAGCCAGCAGACCCTTGTATGTAAAGGCATCTTGTTGAATGGAGAGGTTTCAGGTCAATGTTCAGAATCAGGTTGCTATGGTCAAGGGGGCAAGCTATGTGGGATAGAAGCCCGGTTGGTGCATTCTCCTGCAGACCCTGACGCACAACACGTGACAGATCTCCCTCCAGCACTGTGACCCAGTTGAATTTCTTGTATTTCCTGAAGCCAATACCAAACTCCCAGTGCAGCAGCAAGAACACCATGAAAAGTGGAGGATGACCAAATGGCTTCACAGTCCACACGGGGCCACACTTAGCCTTCAGTGGCAAGAGTTTACTTACAAAGAGAGAATTCAGCCTTGCTGCCTCACTTTCTTTGGAAAATAAGAAACCATGTTCTGCAGGTCACATAGATGGAGACCCAGCTTTGGTGGTCTCACTAGAAAGGAAGCCATAGGTCCTGACAACAACATATACTTCAAGTGGCCAACCTCAGAGGCAGGTTCTCCAGAAGTCTTTAGGCTGGCACATCTCCATATTTGTGCAATATTTACCCTGTCCCTTACTTTTGGAAACTCCTCTACCACCTCCAAGATTGTGAACTCGTAATCATGTTCCATTCCTGATATGTATTCACAGATTTTCTAACTCTTCTTCTTTTATTTTGTCTTACTTGGGGCAAAGATAGTGTCAAGGTATTGTTGTGAATGAGAGTAGGAAGATTTTGTGTAGCACGTATTTGCATACACATTTGATTCATTTTCCTATTTTACATTCAAAATACTGAATCCCTGACACTAACCCATACCCTACTAGACTCTGACCACTAATCCTAATATGGTGGAGAGAAATAATGCAAACAGAATTGAAATACAAACAGTTCAGAGGAGGCATGGTGTATAGTTGGATTTGCCTTTTGCATGATAAAGTGTAGGTGTTATAAATCTAGTCAATTTTTAATTAAAATAGTTCACCATGGGTTTTTGTAGTTAACAAATACGTGAATTCCTGTCTCCCTTTCTCTGTAGCCTATTCAGCACATGCATTTTTATATGCACATATAGAATCCTACCTGGTATCACACGTAAATTTTTGTGACCTGGCTGACTTGGAGATACAAATTGTGAGAAAAGATCTCTCCTACTAAACGCTGTTGGAACTGAAAATTCAACCTATATGTGAGCTTCCTAGGAGAACAACATTGTACATAAATCCATGCTCAGTACAATAAATAATTTTGCATCTGTGAATGTTATATATTTCATGATGAATATTGATTGGCTTATATATTGGTACTTTTTAATATCTCTGTGTGTGTTTTGGGTGTATATATATATATATATATATATATATATATATATATATATATACACACACTCTCAAGATTTTTCAAAATATGAAATATATGTGTCTTATATACACTACCGAAATTCATTCATGTTCATGTATGTGGATTTATAATAAAAATTTCACAAGATTATTCTCAGAAATATTCATTCACCTGAACTACATATTTGTTTCCTAGTACTTAAAACTAACTTCAGTGAATGGTGCATACAAATCCTAATATTTCTACAGTAATTGACCCAGTTTAACATCAATGCAATTAGATTCCTATGGGACATAGTGTGTATTTTGATGTTCATTTTTATTCAACACTGGTTCGTTAATATTTCTTCAGTTTATGCACATCATAGGATATATATTTCATCCACAAATTCACAAATTTATAGGCATTTGTTTCACTTTCAATCACTTCCTGCTTCAGAACACATGTATTCCTCCAGGTTTCTTGACTGGTCTTTTAATGAGACTTCTTTCCAAACACATTATTTTCGATTTCCATAATCACGTTTGAAGCAAATCTCACACAGTCTTTGTAATAAAACATAACGCAATTATACAATTAGATGTGTAACTGGTTGGAATGAATGATTGTATATCAATATAAGTTTTTGTGTATATTTTCACATATCAATTCAATCCATTATTTAAAGTGGAAACAGTTATATTATTTATTCACAGTATTGTCAATTCATGCATTAATTCTATATTCATAGACACAGGGTACAAATCTTTGTACCGCCAATAATAATTTATACATCTTCAAAATATTGCTCCCAGAAATGGTATAAGAAATACTTATGTCACGCGATCTACATATACATTTTATCATAGTAATATTCGAGACACAAAATGCAAAGGTCAAACTTATGATTGTACCAAAGCCTAAATTGAAAGTGAGCATGAATTACTAAAAACATCCATGTCCATGTTGCCTAATGTTCTCAAATGTCAATCCTATTTGTGACAACATATTTTTTTCTTCCTAAGATTATATATTCAAACTCAACCCTGTTGAAAATATCTAATCCTATCACTCACTTTATACTTTTCCTGATTTCTTAATGTCTCTATTGATATCGCCCTTCCGACATATTTTCCCCAGTTCATCATTGTGACTGACTCTTCACATGTGCTCACATTTAAATTCACTCTCTATCCAAAACCCTATTGCTAGAGAACTTTTTGTCCAAAACCTATACTCACTCTTCTTTCTGAAACTGAATATCTTTCTAATAATTCCAACTATCCTTTTTTGACTAGAAGTTCTCTTAAACATTCCATCATCCAACGTACAAGGTCCTATGCCAATGTACATCGATTTATCCGAGACATCTCTGCAGAAAATAATTCAAATCTACGTATCCCAATCAAGGGCCCAATGCCCTTCTGGGCTTCAAATCTTACCTACATTTCTGTTTTCATACTAATATTTCACGTATATTTTCTTGTAAATATTGCAGGTTCCCAAACATTCCTGAAGAATGATTCCTAACTCATATCGAACATGTTATTAATCCTAACCATACACTGTTCCCTCAATCTAACTTTACAGAAGATTAGGGACAGAGTTGGTATTTCAATACAGGAATGTAGCAGATCTTCCACCTGCTAAGATCCTCAAAGGTCCATACAGAAATGATCCCTGGAGAAGATGTAGGCAGCTATGAAGGACGTGAGAGAGAAAAAGTCATCTCCATGTAATGGCTCACCGCTGGCTCCTAATAACCTCACAGAGTTGGCCAAGGAGTCCAGATCTGAGACAGGACAGGCTATTTCTGGGAACATAGTATGGCCCACCAGTCAGAGGACACTCCGGATAGTCACAGACCTACTTGGGGGAAGGAGGTGCCTTTGTGGGTTGGGTGTGAGTTTGTGGTCTTTTCTCATTTTCTGAGAATAGGTAGAAAAGGCAGTTTGTTCATTTTGGAGTGGATGGTTTCTAGAAAGTCGTTTGACAAAGAGTGTGTTTCTATGTCTGGGTATCCCAATGTGTTCGTGGATGAAGACATTAGAAAGAGCATGCATCAATGGATGTTTTCTGTCTAGTAGAAAGCTTCCCAGCATTCATCCTTCCCATTTTATAGATGGACTTGGCTTGCCTTCTGGATGGGCAACAGCTACTGTCTTCCTAAGTTCCTGTTTTCTGCCTGAATTCTGGCCACTAACCATAATAGGCTCATGGTTATGTGTCCAAGATATGTACCACGTCCAAGCTCTGGGACATGGCCATGTACAGGATAGCTGAAGGGAATTGGAGCATCTCAGAAAACTCAGATATCAATGTGACCAGTAAAGTCTCTGTGGAGAAACCCTGCTTTGGGCCTTTTGCATACCTATTCTTCTGTTGCACTGAATAACAGGAAGGTCTTTGATTAGGCCATGCCTTTGTGAAGCCTGAAGAAAACAGTTTTCAAATGGAAATGAATGGGCATCACCTGGGGCTCTTTGCTTAATTGTTTGGAAAGGGATGTGTCTGAATTGGCCACTTGGCCCTGTGTGAGGCTGTGGCTTAGATACTTAGCACCTAATGGACCTAAAGAAACATCCCATGTGTGCACCCAAATCCAAAATGTCCAAAAAGCATTCATTGTGGACTACGCCTCTCGCCTTCCTCTGTAAGGTTCCTGATCTCCATCAAGTGAGAATAGGGATCCTTTGCATCAAATGAGTACTTCAAAGCCCTGCAGAGTCTAGCCCATTGGTGCTTGTGATTACGCATGACTCCAGTTCACATAAAGAATCTAAATCCGACAGTCAGTAAGGCTCAAATTGGAATTGTGGAGCAGTATTAAAGGCAGGGATCTATGATCATTCCGTGTTCAAATGAAGGGTGTCCAGGAAACCCTGACTTGTGACAAATGAGGTGCGAGGGTGCTTATTTTGAACACTGTGTTGGTCTGTGCCCCTCATGGAAACCTCCAGCCAGAGGTTATTATTAGTGTCTATATGGAAGAAGATGAGTGCCATGTGGGAGTCTTTTGTTTTTAATTGTGGTCATTTGTGTGGCAGTTGGAAGAGATATCTGGTTCCTCCTGGGCTTGAACTCTGGTGTGATTTCCCTTAGAGACTGAGTTGTGGAACTGTTTTCAGAGAAGTATTGCCATGAACTGTGTTGGGATTTTAGGAGGCCACACATGAGATTCGCCCTTGGAAACTGAGATCTAGGCCCAGGGTGGCTTTCCACAGAGCACAAGTAATCTCAGCCAGTATATCACAAGATTTTATTATTAAAGACTTGGCAGCCATAGTTGAGAGTCAAAACACACATGGAGCTCACATTGTAGACCTCAATGTGCCTGGCTTCATCTGACCTTTTGGCCACACTTTGGGAAGCTTTGCCTGTGATAGTTCTCCATTTCTTTTGTTCAAATGAGTTTCCTCGCCATTTAATGGTTCCTGAATGATTGGAAACCCACAGTGCCTCCAACTTCATCCTTAAAAAATAGCTAGATGAATACCACCAAATTTTTGAAATTCCCTTGACCAGGTGGCACTGGAGAACCTTTGGATTCCTGTTGCTGATCATGAGTATACCAGACAGTGCCTTGATTGACTTGGTTTCATGAAAATGGTGTAGAACAGAGATGCCAGTAAGTTGGAGCCTGCTGAGTAGTTGGCCTAGAGCAGTGGTGGGGAGGTGTCTGATATAACATCTGTGGTGAGGCCATGTTTATCTGCCATTGGCTTCCAAATGGCTTGTGACTGACATTGTGCATCCAGCAGACCCTTGTATGTAAAAGCATCTTGTTATATGGAGAGGTTTCAGGGCAATGTTCAGAATCAGGTTGCTATGGTCAATGGGGCAAGCTCTGTGGGAAAGAAGCTTGCTTGGTGCATTCTCCTGCAGACCCTGACCCACCACATGTGACAGAATTCCCTCCAGCACTTTGTCCCAGTGGAACTCCTTGTATTCCAAGAAACAAATACCAAACTTCCAGTGCAGCAGCAAGAAACACCACAAAAAGTGGAGGATGAAAAAACGGCTTTACAGTAAACACGAGGAGACACTTAGCGTGCAGTGGCTACAGTTTACCTACAAAGAGAAAATTCAGCACTGCTGCCTCATGTTCATTGGGAAATAAGAAACAATGTCCTCCAGGTCACATAGATGCAGACCCAGTTATGATGGTCTAACTAGACGGAAGCTAAATCTCCTGACAACAACATATATTTCAAGTGCCCAAACTCAGAGGCAGTTTCTCAAAAGTCTTTAGGCCAGCAGAGCTCCATGTTTGTGCAGTGTTTACCCTGTCCCTTACTTTTGGAAACTCCTATACCACCTCCAAGGATATGAACTCCTGAGCATATTCCATTCCAGATATGTATTCACAGATTTTTGTAACTCATCTCCTCTAATTGTGTCTTACTTTAAGCGAAGGTGATGTCAAGGCATTGTTCTGGATGAGAGTGGGAAGATTTTTTTGTAGCACATATTTGCATAAATATTGAATTTATTTTTCTATTTTCAATTCGAAATACTGAATCCCTGAAACTAACCCATAACCTACTAGACTCTGACTACTAATCCTAATATGATGGAGTAAAATAACCCACACAGAATAGAAATACAACCAGTTCAGAAGAGGCATGGTGTATAGTTGTACTTTCCTTTTGCATGATAAAGGGTTGGTGTTATAAATCTTGTCAATTTGTAGTTAAAATAGTCCTCTATGTGTTTTTAAAGTTAACAAATATGTGAATTCCTGTCTCCCTTTCTCTGTAGCCTATTCAGCACATGCATTTTCATATGCACATATAGAATACGACATGGTATCACACGTACATATTTGTGAGGTAACTGACTTTGCAAATACAAATTGTTAGAAGAAAACACTTCTTCTAAATGCTGTTGGAACTGAAAATTCAACCTATAGGTGAGCTTCCTAGTTGAACAACATAAATCCATATTTAGTAAAATCAATATTTTGGGATCTGTGGATGATATATATTTCATGGTGAATTTCGATTGGCATACATAATGCTACTTTGTAATGTCTGTATTTAGGTGTGTATGTGTGTGTGTGTGTGTGTGTGTGTGTGTGTGTGTATTATATATATTATATATATATATATTAATATATATATATATATATATATATATTCACTCTGCTGATTATTCAAAATATAAAATATATGTGTCTTATTATACACTAACTAAATTCATTCATATTCATGTATTTGGATTTATAATCAACGTTTGAGAAGATTATTCTCAGAAATATTCATCCACCTGAAATACATGTTTGTTTCCTAGTACTGAAAACTAACTTCAGGGGATCATATAATGGCGGTGATGGGAGTTCATTACCCCCGTGTACCGCCTCACATTGCAGGAGAAGGACAAGTTAGAACGGCTAAAATCTATCTTGTTAGAAATTTCCAGGAAAATTGGTGTGCTCCAAAACCTACAGGAAGGATTTCCATTGCACAAGGACCAGCTACGGGGGCTCAAACGCCAGCGATTTGTCCTCACGGAGGGTCACGCTGCTTATTCAGCAAATCACCCCACAGCTAGTGTCTGCAATGCGCGCTGGGAAACGACGAGAGAGCAACGCAAAGATATAGCCCTGTGGATTATGCGGGCTCCTGCCAGCTGTGCAATCACTGTGCTCAGTGTTGAGTTGTGGGTTTGAAACGGGGGAAGGAAGCGGTCCAATTCGGTTTTCCACACCGGTGAGACCACAGAGGAAGATAGTGGTCACCATCTTGGAGAGCTGACGTCACCATCCCTGTTTTCGACTCATCACAGCTCATTCAGATACAGAATAGGTAATTTCAGGCTGCCATTCGCCTTCATCTTGCAGACAAATTACTCAGGGTCAGTGCTGAAGAACCCACGAAAATTGCTTCTTGGATCCTGCTCCTATCAGAACATACACCGAGCCCGGAGCGGCTGAATTCCGGGTCCCGGAACTGCTCTGGCCCAGGGCTAAAGAACCTGCAGAAACTGTTTCTTGGTCTGGGTCCTGCTGAATACTGTAAAGGTAAATGCCAACTGAGCCTTCATAGACAGTGGCAACAGGATTGAGACGGGGCTTGTGAGGGCCGGTCAGGACTCACTCGTTGCTTTGGTCACCCGGCAAAGGGAAAGAAATGCTGCCATTCACATGGGATACCAACATGGCAGAGATCTGATGTGATCACAAAGCGGTGGAGGAGATAACTTCATCTATACCAGCGGCGACAGAAATAGTTGGTCTCCTGGTAAAGAAAGTGAGTCACAAACATCCGAGTCTCTCTCACTTAGTCATCAAGCCAGAGGTGCAGAGCAGAGCTGCCGCCTGTGCCTGGAACAGGCCCAGCGACCCACCGGCATGGTAGTCACGTCACCCCAATTGGAGTAGGGGCAGAGCACACCCATGCCTGCAAGGTAGGCAGACGTACGACCGACCGGCAGAACAGGCCCAGGGGCCGGTCAGAATGGTAGACAGATCACCCCAATTGGAGGAGCATCACAGCCGCCAACCGCACCTGCAATGGAGACTTTTCCACTATACAAGAGCAATATAAATATATAGGGGGAAAATTTCAAAAACACAACAGTTTCACCAAGCAGAAAGAAATGCAAGCTGTATGAAAAGACAAGAAAAGAAAGGACCACAAGCAATGCAGGTCAACTCAACTTTAGAAGAGGTAATAGATGCAGCATATGGAATGTCAGATAAAGAATTCAGGATATACATGCTTCATGTGATCTGGAATCTCAAGGAAGACATTAGACAGCAAAAATCAGACAATGAAAGATCATTTCGACAATGAATTACATAAAAAAATCCAAGTAGCAAAGATCAACTATACAGTGAGATAGAGGTTATAAAAAACAAACAAACTGAAATCTTAGAAATGCAGGAAGTAATGAACCATCTTAAAAACTCAATTGAGAATACTACCATTAGAGCAGAATACTTAGAAGATAGAACATCAGACAATGAAGACAAAGTATTTCAACTCAAAAAGAACATATACAGCTCAGCAAGACTGTTAAGAAACCATGAGCAAAAGTGCAAGAAATATGGGATAACATAAAGAGACCAAACATAAGAGTCATTGGGATACAGGAAAGTATAGAGGTCCAAACCAAAGGAGTGAGCAATCTATTCAATGAAATAATAGGAGAAAAATTCCTAGACTTGAAGAATGAGACAAAATCCCAAATCCTAAAAGTCTACAGGACGCCGAACATGCAATATCATAAGAGATCCACACCTAGACACATGATAATGAAGATACACAACATACAGAATAAGGAGAGAATTTTAAAAGCTACAAGAGAAAGGAAGCAGATTATAGTTAGTGGTAAACCAACCAGGATAACAGCTGATCTTTCAACACAGACTCTGAAAGCTAGAAGATCCTTTAATAACATATTTCAAACACTGAAAGAAAATGGGTTCCAACCAATAATCATGTATCCAGTGAAATTAAGCTTCAGATGGAAGATAAAGTTAAAACCTTCCACAATAAACAAAAGTGAAAAGAATTTGCAGCTAGAAAACCATCTCTTCAAAACATCCTCGGCAAAACATTACAGGAAGTGGAAATGGAAAATATCAATAAAAACCAACAGTGGAAGGTAGGACATTAAAGGGGGGAAAATAATCAAAGAGGAAAACAAACTATGTTTAGTAACATAAATAAACAAATATGGCTGGAAGAACAACCCATATCTAAATAATAACCAAAAATCTTAATGGCTTAAACTCACCAATTAAGAGACACAGGCTAGTAGAATGGATCACAAAACAAGAACCAACAAAATGCTGCCTACAGGAGACGCATTTTACAGGAAAAGACATACATAGACTCAAGGTGATACTTGGAAAAATCATATCACTCTTATGAAGGTTGGAAACAAGCAGGAGTGTCCATACTCATATAAAATAAAATAGATTTCAAGCCAAAGTTAATCAAAAGGGATAAAGAAGGACACTACATACTACTCAAGAAAACCATACGCCAACAAGATGTAACAATCATAAATATATATGCCCCAAACAATGGTGCAGTTTTGTTCATCAAACAAACTCTTCTCAATTTCAAGAGTCTAATAGACCACAATACAGTAATCATGAGAGACATGAACACACCTCTCTCACCACTGGACAGATCTTCCAAACAAAAGTTGAATAAGAAAACTATAGAACTCAATAACACAATTAATAACCTAGACTTAATTGACATATATAGAATGTACAACCCATCATCAAGAAGTTACACTTTTTTCTCAGCAGAACATGGATCCTTCTCAAAAATACATCATATATTATGTCACAGGGCAACTCTTAGACAATAAAAAGGAGTAGAGATAATACCATGAATTTTTATCTGATCATAATGGAATGAAACTAAAAATCAATGATATAAGAAGGAAGGAAAAATCATTCATCACTTGGAGAATGAACAATAGGTTTCTGAATGATCAATGGGTTATTGAAGACATCAAAGAGGAAATTAAAAAATTCTTAGAGGTAAATGAAAACACAGACACAATATATCGGAATCTATGAGACACATTGAAAGCAGTTCTAAGAGGAAAGTTCATTGCTTGGAGTTCATTCCTTAGAAAAAGAAAAAAACAACAAATAAATGATCTCATACGTCATCTCAAAATCTTAGAAAAACAAGAGCAAACAACAGCAAAAGAAGTAGAAGGCAAGAAATAATTAAAATCAGAGCAGAAATTAATGAAATCGAAACAAAAGAAACAATTGAAAAAATTGACAAAACAATACATTGGTTTTTTGATAAAATAAATAAAATCGACAGACCCTTAGCCATGCTAACAAAGAGAAGAAGAGAGAGAACTCAAATTACTACCATATGAAATGAAAAAGGAAATATAACAAGAGACACTTCAGAAATACAGAAGAAAATCAGAAATTATTTTGAATTAATATACTCCAATAAAATAGAATATAGTGAAGGCATTGATAAATTTCTTAAGTCATATGATGTGCCCAGATTGAGTCAGGAGGATATATACAAACTAAACAGTCTAATATCAATTGAGGAAATAGAAGAAACCATCAAAATACTACCAACTAAGAGAAGCCCAGGACCGGATGGGTATAGAGCATAGTTTTAAAAAACCATTAAAGAAAAACAAAAACCAATACTTTTCAAGGTATTTCAGGAAAAATGCAAAAATCCTCAAAAAAATTCTGGCGAATCAGACACAAAATCATATATATAAAAAACAATGTGCACCATGATCAAGTAGGATTCATTCCTGGGATGCAAGGCTGGTACAATATACAGAAATAAATGTTATTCATCACATCAATAGACTTAAAAATAAGAACCATATGATCATCTCGAGAGATGCGGAAAAAGCATTCGACAAGGTACAGCATCACTTTACGTTCAAAACTCTAGAAAAACTAGGGATAACAGGATCATACCTCAATATTGTAAAAGCAATCTATGCTAAGCCTCAGGCTAGCATCATTCTGAATGGAGAACAATTGAAGGCATTCCCCCTAAAATCTGGAGGAAAACAATGATGCCCTCTCTCACCCCTTCTGTTCAACATAGTTCTCGAAACACTGGCCAGAGCAATTAGAAAGGCTAAAGAAATTAAAGGCATAAAAATAGGAAGAGAAGAACTCAAATTATCGCTATTTGAAAAAGACATGATTCTATACCTAGCAGACCCAAAAGGGTCTACAAAGAAACTATTAGAGGTAATAAATGAATTCAGCAAAGTGGCAGGATATTAAATCACCACGCATAAATCAAAGGCATTTTTGTATATCAGCGACAAATCCTCTGAAATGGAAATGAGGACAATCACTCCATTCACAATATCCTCAAAAAAATAAATAAAATACTTGGGAGTCAACCTAACAAAAGAGGTGAAAGACTTATACAATGAAATCTACAGAACCCTAAAGAGAGAAATAGAAGAAAATCTTAGAAGATGGAAAAATATACCCTGTTCATGGATAAGCATAACTAACATCATCAAAATGACAATATTACCAAAAGTTCTCTATAGGTTTAATGCAATGCCAATTAAAATCCCAAGGTCATTTCTTGTAGAAATAGATAAAACAATTATGAAATTCATATGGAAAAATAAAAGACCCAGAATAGCAAAAACAGCTCTAAGCAGGAAGTGTGAATCAGGCAGTATACCGATACCAGACCTCAAACTATACTACAGATCAATAGTAACAAAAATAGCATGGTACTGGTGCCAAAACAGGTGGGTGGACCAGTGGTACAGAATAGAGGACACAGAAACCAATCCACAAAACTACAACTATCTTATATTTGATAAAGGGGCTAAAAGCATGCAGTGGAGGAAGGATAGCATCTTCAACAAATGGTGCTGGGAAAACTGGAATTCCATATGTAACAAAATGAAACTGAATCCCCTCCTCTCGCCATGCACAAGAGTTAACTCAAAATAGATCTAGGAGGTTGATCAAATCAGAGACACTGCATCTGGTAGAAGAAAACTTTTGCCACAATCTACATACTGTGGGGTCGGGCTCCAAATTTCTCAATAGGACACCCATAGCACAAGAGTTAATCACTAGAATCAACAAATGGGACTTATGCAAACTAAATAGATTTTTCTCAGCAAAAGAAACAATAAGAGAGGTAAATAGGGAGCCTACATCCTTGGAACAAATCTTTACTCCTCACACTTCAGATAGAGCCCTAATATCAAGAGTATACAAAGAACTCAAAAAAATTAAACAATAAGAAAATGAATAACCCAATCAACAAATGGGCCAATGACCTGAACAGACACTTCTCAGAGGAGGACATACAATCAATCAATAAGTACATGAACAAATGCTCACCATCTCCAGCAGTCAGAGAAAAGCAAAACAAACCCACCCTAAGATACCATCTCACTGCACTAAGATTGGCAGCCATTATGAAGTCAAATGACAACATGTGCTGTCGAGGATGTGGGGAAAAGGGCACACCTGTACATTGCTGGTGGGACTGCAAATTAGTGCAGCCAATTTGGAAAGCAGTATGGAGATTTCTTGGAAAGCTGGGAATGGAACCACCATTTGACCTATTCCCCTTCTCGGTCTATTCCCTAAACACCTAAAAAGGGCATGCTTCAGAGATACTGATAAATCGATGTTCATAGCAGCACAATTCACAATGGCAAGACTGTGGAACCAACCTAGATTCCCTTCAATAGATGAATGGATTAAAAATGTGGCATTTATATAGAATGGCTTTTGACTCACAAGGTGCAGCCAGAAGACCCTTATATGTAAAGGCAAATTGTTATATGGTTTGGTTTCAGGTAAATGTTCAGAAACAGGTTGCTATGGACACGGGGGCAAACTATGAGAGATAGAAGAATGGATGGTGTATTCTCCTGCAGACCCTGACCATAAACACGTGACAGAACTCTCTCCAGCACTGTGTCCCAGTTGAACTTTTTGTATTTCGTGATGCAAATACCAAACTCCCAGTGCAGCAGCAAGAAACCCACGAAAAGTGGAGGATGACCAAATGGCTTGACAGTTCAAACGGGGAGACACTTAGGTTCCAGTGTCCACAGTTTACTTAGGAAGAGAGAATTCAGCACTGTGGTCTCATGTTCATTGGAAAATAAGAAACCATGTCCTCCAGGTCACATAGATGCAGACCCATCTTTGAAGGTCTCACTACAAAGGAAGCTAAAGCTCCTTACAACAAAATATATTTCAAGTGCCCAACCTCAGAGAGACTTTCTCAAGAAGTCTTTAGGCCAGCAGAGCTCCATGTGTGTGGACTGTTTAAACTTTCCCTTACTTTTGGAAACTCCTTTAACACCTCCAATTTTTTGAACTACTGAGCATATTTTATTCCACATATGAATTCACAGATTTTCTAACTCTTCTCCTCTAATTGTGTTTTACTAGGGTTGAAGGTAATGACAAGGCATTGTTCTTGATGAGAGTTGGAAGATTTTTGCGTAGCATATGTTTGCGTACACATTGGATTCATTTTCCTATTTTCCATTCAAAATACTGAATCCCTGACACTAACCCATACCCTACTAGACTTTGATAATTAATCCTAATATGGTGAAGAAAAATAACCCAAAGAGTATAGAAATACAAGCAGTTCAGAGGAGGCATGGTGTATACTAGGTCTTGCCTTTTGCATGATAAAGGGTAGGTATTATAAAAATAGTCAATTTTTAATTGAAATAGTTCTACATGTATTTTTAAAGGTAACAAATATGTGACTTCTTGTCTCCTTTTCTCTATAGCCTATTCAGCACATGTATTTTTATACGCACATATAGAATCCTACCTGGTATCACACATAATTTCTTTTGAGGATACTGACTTGGAAGATAAAAATTGTGAGAAGAGATCATTCCTCCTAAACGCTGTTGGAACTGAAAATTCAACCTATGTCAGCTTTCTAGTAGAACAACATTATACATGAATCCATGTTAAGCAAAATGAATATTTTTCGATATGTGGATTATATATATTTCATGATGAAATGCGATTGGCATATATATTGCTACTTTTTAATGTCTGTGCGTGTGTGTGTGTGTGTGTGTGTGTGTGTGTGACTCTCCAAGTTTTTTAAAATATGAAATATATGTGTATTATATACACTCCCTAAATTCATTCATGTTCATGTATGTGGATTTCTAATCAACTTTTCGGAAGATTATTCTCAGAAATATTCCTCCACCTGGAATACATATTTGTTTCCCATTACTGAAATCTGACTTCAGTTAATGGTTCATACAAATCCTAACATTTCTACATTAACTGACCCAGTTTAACATCAATGCAAGTAGATTACTATGGGACAAGATGTCTATTTTCAACTTCATTTCTATTCAACACTGCTACATTACTATTTCTTCACGTTTAGCCCATCATAGCATATATATTTCATCCACAAGTTCACAAATTTAGAGGCATTTGGTTCACTTTAAATCCCTTCCTGCTTTAGAACACATGTATTCATCCAGGTTTCTTGACTGGAATTTTTTGAGACTTCTTTCCAAACACATTATTTTCGATTTCCATAATCCTTTTGAAGAAAATCTCACACACCCTTCATGATAAACCATAACCTAATATTACCATTAGATGTATAACTGGTTGGAATGAATGATTGTATATCAATATTAGATTTCCTGTATATTTTCAGATATCAATTAAATGAATTATTTAAAGTGGAACCAGTTATATTATTTATTCACAGTATGGTCTACTCATGCATTATCTCTATATTCACAGACACAGCGTACACCTCTTTGTACCCCCAATACTAATTTATACGTCTTCTCAATATTACTCCCGGAAATGGTTGAAGAAATACTCATGTCACCTGATCCACATATACATTTTATCACAGTAATATTCTGGACAAAACTGCAAAGGTCACACTTATGATTTTACAAAGCCTAAATGGAAAGTGAACACGGATTACTAAAAACATCCATGTCCAGGTTGCCTAATGCTCTCAAATGTCATTCTTTGGTGACTACATATTTGTTTCTTCCTAAGATTATATATTCAAACTCAATCCTGTTGAAAATGTCTAATCCTAACACTCACTTTGTACTTTGCCTAATTTCCTATTGTCTTCCTTGATATTTGCTTTCCTACATTTTTTCCCTAGTTCATCTTTGTGACTGACTCTTCACATGTGCTGACATTGGCATTCACTCTCTAATCGAAACCCTGTTGCAAAAGATTTTTTTTTTTCCAAATTCTATACTCACACTTCTTCCGAAAACTACCGATTATCTTCCTAATCTTACCGACTATCCCTTTTGGAGTTGATGTTCCCTTCTAAATTCAATCATCCAAGGTACAAAGTCTGATGCCATTGTATATTGATTTATCCAAGAAAACTCTGCTGAAGGTAATTCAATGCTAAGTATCCCAATCAAGGGCCCAATTCCCTTCTTGGCTTCAAATCTTACCTAGATTTCTGTTTTCATACATATATTTCACCTCTATGTTCTTATAAATATAGCAGATTCCCAATATCATTATTCATCCCTCAGAATAATTCCTAACCCAAATTGAACAAGTTATTAATGCTAACCATACACTGTTCCCTCAATCTAACTTTACAGAAGAGTGGGACAGAGTTGGTCTTACAATACAGGAATATAGGGGATCTTCCACCTGCTGAGAACCTCAAAGGTCCATGCAGATATGACCCCTGGAGAAGATGTAGGCAGATATGAAGGACCAAACAAGGCCTGTGTGGAGATCTGTTCCTGGGTGCCTATGGTTGATATACCATTCTAACTTGTAAAAGTGTCACATGAAGTAGGGGTAGCCACCAGCACTTGTCCCCGTTGAACTCCTTGTATTTTGTTAAGCAAATACCAAACTCCCAGTGCAGCAGCAAGAAACACCACGAAAATGGAGGATGAACAAATGGCTTCACAGTCCACATGGGGAGACACTTTGCCCCCAGTGGCCACAGATTACCTACAAACAGGGAATTCAGTACTGCTGCCATATGTTCATTATTAAATAAGATACCATGTCCTCCAGGTCACATAGATGCACACCCAGCTTTGATGGTCTCACTACAAAGAAGCTATAGCTCCGGACAACAATATAAATTTAAGTGCCCAACCTCAAAGCCAGTTTCTCAAGAAGTCTTTAGGCCAGCAGAGCTCCATGTTTGGGTTGTGTTTACAATGTCCCTTACTTTGTGAAACTCCTCCACCACATCCAAGGTTGTGAACTCCTGAGAATTTCCCATTCCAGATTGGATTTATTTTCCAATTTTCACTTCTACAGTAACTGACCTAGTTTTACATCAATGCAAGTAGATTCCTATGGAATATGATGTGTATTTTGAAGTTCATTTTTATTCAACACTGTTACATTACTATTTCTTCAGTTTATGCACATAATAGGATATATATTTATTCCACAAGTTAGGAAGTTTATAGGCATTTGGTTCACTTTCAATCACTTTCTGCTTCAGAACACATGTATTCCTCCATGTTTCTTGACTGGTCTTCTCATGAGACTTCTTTCCAAACACATTATTTTCTATTTCCGTAATCACTTTTGAAACAAAACTCACACACCCTTCATTATAAACCATAACTCTAAGATTACCATTAGATGTATAACTCTTTGGAATGAATGATTGTATATCAATATAAGATTTCCTATATATTTTCAGATATCAATTCAATCCATTATTTAAGTGGAACCAGTTATATTTTTTCCCAGTATGATCTATTTATGCATTATCTCTATATTCATAGACACAGCGTACACCTCTTTGTATCCCCAATACTAATTTATTCGTCTTCACAATATTGCTCCCGGAAATGGTGGAAGAAATACTCATTTCACCTGATCTACATATACATTTTATTACAGTAATATTCTGGACACCAAATGCAAAGGTCACACTTATTATTGTACCAAAGCCTAAATGGAAAGTGAGCATGGATTACTAAAAACATCCATGTCCACATTGCCTAATTCTCTCAAATGTCAATCCTATTCCTGACTACATATGTGTTTCTTCCTAAGATTATATATTCAACCTGAACCCTTTGAAAATGTCTAATCCTATCACTTTATAGTTTGCCTGATTTTGTAATGTCTCTATTGATATCTGCTTTCCTACATATTTCCCAAGTTCATCATTGTGATTGACTCTTCACATGTGCTGACAAACATATTCACTCTCTAACCAAAACCCTATTGCTAAAGAACTTTTGTTCCAAATACTATACTCACTCTTCTTCCTATACCTACCGACTATCTTCCTAATCCTACCGACTATCCCTGTTTGACTGGATGTTCTCTTGTACATTCAATCATCCAAGGTAGAAGATCCTATGCCATTGATTATAGATTTATTTTAGACATCTGTGCAGAAAGTAATTCAATGCTAATTATCCCAGTCAAGGTCCCAATGCCATTCTGGCTTCGAATCTTACCTAGATTTCTGTTTTTATAATTATATTTCACCTCTATATTCTTTTAAATATTTTAGGTTCCAAATACCATCATTCATCCAGCAGAATGATTTCTAACCCAAATCAAACATGTTGTTAACCTTAACCATTCACTGTTCCATCAATCTAACTTTACGGAAGAGCAGGGATAGAGTTGGTCTTAAAACACAGGAATGTATGAGATATTTCACCTGATGAAAACCTCAAAGGTACATGCATAAATGATCCCTGAAGAACATGAAGGCAGCTATAAAGGACCTGAGAGAGCAAAAGTCATCTTCAATGGCAAACAACCTGGTCAGGATGAAGGGTTCTGTCTGAATCAGCCTCTCTCTTCTTAATGTAGAGAAAATGGACCAAACCCAGCCTGTGTGGGTAGCTGTTCCAGGGCGCCTATTATTGATATACCATTCTAACTTGTGAAAGTGTAACAGGAAGTAGGGGCAGCCTCCTTCTCATGTGACACTTGGAAGCCACTGGTAGGACAAAGTGATTGCCAAGGCAGTAACCTCATTCAGTTCCTGAAGGAAGTGACCTCACCTCACTTCCTTGGTGATTAAAATCTCTGAACTTGGGATTCATGAAGCCAGTCACCCATAGCCAGTCTCAGTCCCAGTCCCAGTGGTCACACTTGTTTGGATTTACCAAAGACAGAGTCAGTCTTTCTTGGTAACTACTGATGTGAGGATGGCCAAATGCCAGGAAAGCTCTGAAGAGGAGCCGTTTCTGAGAAAGCAGGTAGTGGCTCACCTCTGGCTCCTGACACCTTCACAGAGTTAGCCAAGGAGAACAGATCTGACACAGGTCAGGCCATTTCAGGGGAATATACTATGGTCCACCAGTCAGAGGACACTCTGGATATTCACAGACCTACTTGAGTTAAGGAGGTGCCTTTGTGGGTGTGGGTGTGAGTTTGTGGTTTTGTCTAATGTTTTGAGAATAGGTAGGAAAGGCGGTTTGTTTGGATTGGAGTGGACTGTTTCTAGTAAGTCGTTTGACAAGGCGAGTGCTTCTATGTCTGTGTTTCCCACTCTGTCCGTGGTTGTAGACATTAGAAAAGACAATGCATCAAGGATGTGTCCTGTCTAGTAGAATGCTTCCCAGCATTCTTCCTGCCCGATTTAGGAATGGACTGTGGCTCGCCTTATGCATGGGAAACACCTACTAACTTTCTAAGTTCCTGTTTTCTTAGTGATTTCCAGCAAATCTCAAGAATAGGCCCATGGTTTTGAGTCCAAGATATGTACCACCTCCAAGCTCTGTGACATGGCCATGTACTTGATAGCTGTAGGGAATGGGAACATCTTAGAAAACTCAAATAACTGTGTGACCAGTAAACTCTCAGTGGAGAGACCCTGCTTTGGTTTATTTGCATACTTATGGTTATGTTGCCCTGAATGTCAAGAAGGTCTTTGCCTCAGGCCACCCCTTTGTGAAGCCTGAAGAAAACTGTTTTCAAATGGAAATAAATGGGCATAACATGTTGCTCTTTGCTTAATTGCTTTGGAAAGGGATGTGTCCGAATCAGCCTCTTGGGCCTCTGTGAGGTTGTGGCTTAGATTCTCAGCACATGATAGATCTAAAGATAGATTCCATGTGTGCAATCAAAACCAAAATGGCAAAAAAATTAGTCATTGTGGATGAGTCTCTTGCATTCCTCTGTTAGGTTCTTTACCTCCATCAAGTGTGAATAGGAATCCTTTAGGTCAAGTGAGTTCTTTAAAGCCCTGCAGAGGTGCTTGTGTTTTCTCAAGACTCCAAATCACATAAAGAATCTATACCTGAGAGTCAGTAGGCCTGAAATTGGAGAAGGAGAGCAGTATTAATGGCAGCCCTATTTGATCACTCCTGGTTCACAGGAAGGGTGTCCATGTCACCCTGACTTTAGGCAAATGAGGGGCAAGCAACATTATTTTGGACACTCTCTTGGGATGCATTCCGCATGGTAACCTCCAGCCAGAGGTTATGATGAATGTCTATATTTAAGAAGATGAGGGCCATGTGGGTGTATTTTGGTTTTAATTGTGGTCATTCTTGTGGCAGTTGGAAGAGATGACTGGATCCACCTGGGCTTGAACTCTGGTGTCATTCCCCTTAGAGACTGAGTTCTGGAACACACATCAAGGAAGAATTGCCATAAATTGTGTGGGGATTTTAAGAGGCCACGCATGAGAGTCGCCCTTGGAAACTGAGATCTATGCCCACGGTGGCTTTCCACAGAGCACTGGGAATCTCAGACAGGATATCACATGATTTAATTCTGAAAGACTTGGCAGCCATATTTGATAGTCAAAACACACATGGACCTCAATTGTAGACCTCAATGGGCGTGGCTTCATGTGACATTTTGGCCATGCTCTGGGAAGCCTTGCCTGTGAGAGTTCTCCAGAGCTTTCATTGAAATGATCTTCCTCAACATTGAATAATTCCTGAATGAATTGAAATAAACAGTGCCTCCAACTTTATCCTTGAAAATTGGCTAGATAAATACCATGAAATTTTTAAAATTCCAATGACCAGGTGGCACTGAAGAACCTTTGGATGTCCTGTTGCTGATCATGAGTGTACCAGACAGTGCCTTGATTAACTGGTTTTCATGAATATGGTGTAGAACGGAGATGCCAGTAATTTGGAGCCTGCAGAATAGTGGGCCTAGAGCAGAGGTGATTAAGTGTGTGATAAAACATCTGTGGTGGGGTCATGTGGATCTGCCATTGTCTTCCAAATGGCTTGTGACTGACATGGTGCAGCCAGCAGAACATTGTATGTAAACGCATCCTGTTATATGGAGAGGTTTAAGGGCAATGTTCAGAATCAGGTTGCTATGGTCACGGAGGCAACCTATGTGGTATACAAGCCCTGTTGGTGCATTCTCCTGCAGACCCTGACCCACCACATGTGACAGAACTCCCTCCAGCACTGTGGTCAAGTTTAACTCCTTGTATTTCATGAAACAAATACAAAACTCTGAGTGCAGCAGGAGACATTATAAAAAGTGGAGGATGATGAAATGGCTTCACAGTCCACATGGGGAGACACATAGACCCCAGTGGCCATAGTTTACCTACAAAGAGAGAATTCAGCACTGCTGCTTCATGTTCATTGGAAAATTATAAACCATGTGCTCAAGGTCACAGAGATGCATAAACAGCTTTGATGGTCTTACTAGAAAAAAAGCTAAAGCTCCTGAAAACAACATATATTTCAACTGTCCATCTTAGAGGCAGTTTCTGCAGAGTCTTTAGGCTGGCAAATATTCATGTTTGTAGAGTATTTACATAGTCCCTTACTTTTGGAAACTCCTCTACCATCTCCAAGGTTGTGAAATCCGGAGCAGTTTTCATTTCAGGTATGAATTCAAAGATTTTCTAACTCTTTTCCTCTAATTGTGTCTTACTTGGGGTGAAAATAATGTAAAGTTATTGTTCTAAATGAGAGTGGGAAAATTTTTGTGTAACACTAATTTGCATACACATTGATCCATTTTCCAATTTTCCATTTGAAATACTGAATCCCTGACAGTAACTCATACCCTACTATACTCTGACTACTAATCCTAATATGATGGAGAATAATACCCAAACAGAATGAAAATACAAGCAGTTCAGTGGAGACATGGTGTACAGTTGGACTTCCCTTTTGCATGATTAAGGGTAGGTGTTATAAATCTACTCAATTTTTAATTGAAATAGTCCTCCATGTGTTTTTAAAGTTCACAAATATGTTAATATGTCTCCCTTTCTCTGTAGCCTACTCAGCACATGTATTTTTATATGCACATAGAGAATCCTACCTGGTATCACACGTACATTTTCATGAGTTGGCTGAATTGGCAGATACAAATTGTGAGAAGAGATCAGTCCTCTTAAACCCTGTGGGAACTGAAAATTCAAACTATGTGTGAGCTTCCCAGTAGAACAATATTATACATAAATCCATGTTCAGTATAATAAATATTTTTGCATCTGTGGATGATGTATATTACATGACGAATTATGATTAGCATGTATTTATTGATACTTTTTAATGTATATTTGTGTTTATTTAAAATATATATATATATATATATATATATATATATATATATATATATATATATATATATATCTCCAGATTTCTCAAAATATGAAATATATGTGTCTTATACACACTCTGTAAATTCATTCATGTTCATGTATATGGATTTATAATCAACTTTTCAGAAGATAATTCTCAGAAATATTCATCCACCTGAAATACATATTTGTTTCCCAGTACTGAAAACTAACTTCAATCAATGGTGTTTACAAATCCTAATATTTCTACAGTAACTGACCCAGTTTAACATCAATGCCAGTAGATTCCAATGGGACATGATGTCTATATTGACCTTCATTTTAATCCAACACTGGTACATTACTATTTCTTCAGTTTTTGCACATCATAGGATATGTATTTCATCCACAAGTTCACAAATATATAGGAATTTGTTTCACTTTCAAACACTTCTTGCTTCAGAACACATGTATTCCTCCATGTTACTTGACTCGTCTTTTCATGAGACTTCTTTCCAAATACATTATTTTCAATTTCCATAATCAATTTCGAAGCTAAACTCACACACTCTTCATGATGAACCATAACATTAATATTAACATTAGATGTATAACTGGTTGGAATGAAAAATTGTATATCAATATAAGATTTCCTCTATATGTTCACGATTCAATTCAATCCATTATTTAAAGTTGGAACCAGTTATGTTTTTTATTCACAGTATTGTCTATTAATGCATTATCTCTATATTCATAGATACAGTGTACTCCTCTTTGTCCCTTCAATACTAATTTATACGTCTTCAAAATATCGCTCCCAGAAATGGTGGAAGAAATACTCATGTCACCTTATCTATATATAGATTTCATCACAGGAATATTCTGGACAAAAAAGCGAAGGTCACACTCATGATTGTATCAAAGCCTAAATGCCAAGGGAGCGTGGATTACTAAAAAGAACCATGTCCAGGTTGCCTAATGCTCTCAAATGTAAATCCAATTGGTGACTACATATTTGTTTCTTCCTAAGATTATATATTCAACCTCAAACATGTTGAAAATGTCTAACCCTTTCACTCACTTCATACTTTGCCTGATTTCGTAATATCTTTATTGATACCTGCTTTCATGCATATTTCCCCCAGTTCATCATTGTGACTGATACTTCACATATGCTGACATTTACATTCACTCTCTACCCGAAACCCTATTGCTAAAGAACTTTTGGTCCAAATCCTATACTCACTCTTCTTTCTAAACCTACTGACTATCTTCCTAATGCTACTGACTATAGTTTTTTGACTCGATGTTCTCTTCGACAATCAATTATCCAAGGTATAAGGTCCTATGCCATTGTATATCAATTTATCTGAGACACATGTGCAGAACATAATTCAAACCTAAGTATCCCACTCAAGGGCCCATTTCCCTTCTGGCTTCCAATCTTACCTAGATTTCTGTTTTTATACTTATATTTTACCTATATATTTTTGTAAATATCACAGGCTCCCAATACCATTATTCATCCGGCAGAAAGATTCCTAACGCAAATCAAACATGTTATTAACCCTAAACATACACTTTTCCCTCAATCTAACTTTACAGAAGAGGAGGGACAGAGTTGGTCTTACAATACAGGAATGTAGGGGATCTTCCACCTGCTTAGAACATCAAAGGTATATGCAGAAATGATCCCCTGAGATGATGAAGGAAGCTATGAAGGACCTGAGAGAGCAAAAGACATCTTCCATGGCAAACTATCTGGTCAGGATGTAGGGATGTGTCTCAATCAGCCTCTACCTTCTTAATGTAGAGAAGATGGACCAAACCAGGCCTGTGTGGAGAGCTGTTCCCAGGTACCAATGGTTGGTATACCATTCTAACTGTGAAAGTGTGACAGGAAGTAGGGACAGCCTCCATCTCATGGGACTTTTAGAGGTAACTTTTAGGACAAAGTGGTTGCAAAGTTAGTGACCTCATTCAGTCCCTGAAGGAAATCACCTCACCTCACTGCCTTGGTGATGGAACTCTCTGGACGTTTGATCCTGGAAGACAGGCACCAAGAGCCAGTCACAGTCCCAGTCCCAGTGGTCTCACTTGTTTTGATTTATCAAGAACAGAGTCAGTCTTTCTTAGTACCTACTGATGTGACGATGGCCAAATGACAGGAAAGCTCTGAAGAGGAGCTTTTCCTGGGAAATCAGGTAGTGGCTCACCCATGGCTCCTAACAACTTCAAAGTGTTGGCCAAGGAGGCTAGATCTGATACAGGACAGGCCATTTTGGGGGAACATACAATGGCCCACCATTCCGAGGACACTCTGGATAGTCACAGACTTACTTGAGCAAAGGAGGTGCCTTTGAGTGTGTGTGTGTGTGGGTTTGTGGTTTTGTCTCATGTTCTGAGAATAGGAAGGAAAGGCTCTTTGTTTGGATTGGTGTGGATTGTTTCCAGTAAGTCGTTTGACAAGGCGAGTGCTTCTATGTCTGTGCATCCCACTCTGTCCGTGGTTGTAGACATTAGAAAAGAGAATGCATCAATGGATGTGTCCTGTCTAGGAGAAAGCTTCCAAACATTCATCCTGCCCAATTTACAAATGGACTGCAGCTTGTCTTATTGAAGGGCAACATCTGCTCTCTTACTAAGTTTCTGTTTTCTTCCTGAATTCTGGAAACTCTCCAGAATAGCCTCATGGTTTTGTGTCCAAGATATGTACCACCTCCAAGCTCTGTGATATGGTGATGTACTGGATAGCTGAAGGGAATGGCGAGCATCTAAGAAAACTCAGATATCAGTGGGACCAGGAAAGTCTCAGTGGAGAAACCCTTCTTTCGGGCTTTTGCTTACCTATTGTTCTGCTGCCCTGAATTTCAGGAAGGTTTTTACCTCAGGACACTCATTTGTGAAGCCTGAAGAAAACAGTTTTCAAATGGAAATGAATGGGCATCACCTGTGGCTCTTTGGAAATGGATGTTTCTGAAACAGCCTCTTGGCCCTGTGTGAGGCTGTGGTTAGATACTCAGCACCTTATACATCCCACGTGTTCATCCAAAACCAAAATGGCCAAAAGAGCAGTCCTTGTGGATGAAGTCTCTCCCTACCTCTGTAAGGTTCCTGACCTCTATCAAGTGAGAATAGGGTGCCTTTGGGTCAAATGAGTTCTTCAAAGCCCTTCAGAGGCTAGCCCATAGGTGATTCCAATGATTCCAATTCACATGAAGATTCTAAACCCCACAGTCAGTAGTCCTCAAATTGGAGAAGCAGAGCAGTATTAACGGCAGGCCTATTTGATCAGTCATGGTTCACAGAAAGGTGTTCAGGCCACCCCAACTTTAAGCAAATGAGGGGCAAGGGAGCTTATTTTGGACACTGTCTTGGGCTGTGACCCTCATGGAAACCTCCATCCAGAGGTTAAAATGAGTGTCTATATGGAAGAAGATGATGGCCATGTGGAAGTGTTCTGGTTTTAATTGTGGTTATTAGTGTGGTTGTTGAAAAATATGACTGGCTCCACCTGGTCTTGAACTCTGGTGTGATTCCCCTTAGAGACTGAGTTCTGGAACTGATCTCAGAGAAGTATTGCCATGAGTTTTGTTGGGATTTTAGAAGGCCATGCATGAGAGTCACCCTTGGAATCTGAGATCTATGCCCAGGAAGGCTTTCCACAGAGCACAGGGAATCTCAGCCAGGTTATCACATAATTTTTTTTCTGAAAGAATTAGCAGCCATAGTTGAGAGGCAAAACAGGCAAGGATTTTACATTGTAGACCTCAATGGGCCTGGCTTCATGTGACCATTTGGCAACACTTTGGGAAGCCTTGCCTGTGAGAGTTATCCAGAGCGTTCATTGAAATGGGCTTCCTCACCATTTAATGGTTACTGAATTAAATGAAACCCTCAGTGCCTACAACTTCATCCTTGAAAAATGGGCTCGATAAATACCATGAAATTTTTGAAATTCCCATGACGAGGTGGCACTGGAAAACCATTGGAGATCCTGTTGCTGATCATGAGTGTACCAGAAAGTGCCTTGATTGACTGGGTTTCACAAAAAAATTGTGTAGAACAGAGATGCCAGTAAGTTGGAACCTGCTGAGTAGTGGGCCTAAAGCAAAGGTGGGTAGGTGTGAGATAAAACATCTCTGGTGGTTTCATGTGGATCGGCCGTTGGCTTTCAAATGGCTTGTGACTGACATGATGCAGCCAGCAGACCCTTATATGAAAAGGCATCTTGTTATATGGATAGGTTTCTGGGCAATGTTCAGAATCAGGTTGATATGGTCAAGGGGGCAAGCTATGTTGGACATAAGCCTGGTTGGTGCATTCTCCTGCAGACTCTGTCCCACCACACGTGACAGAACTCCCTCCAGCACTGTGTCCCAGTTTAACTCCTTGTATTTCATGAAGCAAATACCAAACTCCCAGTGCAGCAGCAAGAATCACCACGAAAAGTAGAGTATGACCAAATGGCTTCACAGTCCACACGAAGAGACACTTATCCCCCAGTTTCCACAGTTTACCTACAAAGTGAGAATTCAGCACTGCTGCCTCATTTTCATTGGAAAATAAGATACCATGTCCTCCAGGTCACATAGATGTTGACCCAGTTTTGATGCTCTCACTACATAGGATGCTAAAGCTACCGACAACAACATACATTTCAAGTGTCCCAACTCAGAGGCAGTATCTCAAGAAGTCTTTAGGCCTGCAGAGCTCCATGTTTGTGGAGTGTTTACCTTGTCTTTTATTTTTGGAAAGTCATCTATCACCTCCAAGGTTGTGAACTCCTGAGCATATTCCATTCCGGGTATGTATTCACAGATTTTGTAACTCTTATCCTCTAATTGTGTATTTCTTCCAGCGAGGGTAATATCAAGGGATTGTTCTTAATGTGAGTGGGAAGATTTTTGTGTAGCACATATTTGCAAACACATTGGGTTTACTTTCCTATTTTCCATTCGAAATACTGAATCTCTGACACTAACCCATACCCTACTAGACTCTGACTACTAATCCTTATATGATGGAGAATAGTAACCCAAACAGAATACAAATACCAGCAATTCAGAGAAGGCATGATATGTAGTTGGACATCCCTTTTGGATTATATTGTGTAGGAGTTAAAATATATATTTAATGTTTATTGACATAGTTCTCCATGTTTTTAAAATTAACAAATATGTGAATTCCTCTCTCCCTTTTCTGTAGCCTATTAAGCACATGTATTTTTATATGCACAAATAGAATCCTACCTGGTATCACATGTACATTCTTCTGAGGTGGCTGACATGGCAGATAAAAATTGTGAGAAGAGATCACTCCTCCTAACCTCTGTTGGAACCGAAAATTTAACCTATGGGTGAGCTTCCTAGTTCACCAACATTATGCATAAATCCATTTTCAGTAAAATGTATATTTTTGGATAAGTGGATGTTATATATTTAATGATGAATTTCGATTGGCATATATATTGCTACTTTTTAATGTCTCTGTGTGTGTGTGTTTGTGTGTGTGTGTGTGTGTGTGTGTGTGTGTGTGTATATATATATATATATATATATATACTCTCCAGATTTTTCAAAATATGAAATATATGTGTCTTATTATACACTTCCTAAAATCATTTATATTCATGTATGAGGATTTATAATGAACTTTTCACAAGATTATTCTCAGAAATATTCATCCACCTGAAATACATATTTGTTTCCTAATACTGAAAACTAACTTCAGTGAATGGTGCATACAAATCATAATATTTTGACATTGCAAGAGGGCCGTGAATAGAGAGCATCATACCCATTGTACCGCGCCACTGCGCAGGTGACTAACGACTAAGAACGACAAAAAACTATCTTGTTAGGAACTTACAGCAAAATGGGGGTGCACTTAAACCTAGAAGAAGGATTTCTAGCACTGAGGTCCGGTAAATGAGTCCCAAACATGAGCCAACTCTGTGACCAGAGATCCTGTCTGACTGATCCGCGCGACCCGTCCAGTGGCTACAGACAGCAGGGCACCACCGAGATGCGATCAATAATCACGGAGAAACGTTGATGCAGATTCTGTGGAATTCTGCCAGTAGAGTCCCCACTGAGCCCTGGGCTGAGTTCAGGGATTCAGATGGGGAAGAAAGTGGTACAGTTCTAACCCCCACAATAGAATCTCCACGAAGGAAACCAACGGCCACCATCTTGGTGAGCTGAAGTAACGACAGCCACTCCCCTACAGATTGCAACAATAAAACAGGTGCTGTTACTCAGCTCATTTCCCATACTTCGGGGAATTTGCATCAAATCTCTCCTAGGCTTTCTGGGGGAGAGATTATCAGAGCGAGCCTGCATAAAGACAGGGGAAAACTAGAGGCACCTGACTTTCAACTCCCCCTCCCATCAGTGGTGAAAAAAACCTGTCTAGCCAGCGCTGAGAGAGGGGCAAGCGGGAAAAAAAATCAAAACAATAGAGTGCCGGGATTCCCAATAGCCAACTGTGCAATCAGAGATCCGGGCTGATTGAATCATGCAGCCAGGCCTGCTGTTTCAGATGGCGGGGCACCACCGAGAAGTGACCTGAAGCAGGGAGAAATGTTGCTGCAGTTTCTGTGGAATCCTGCCGGCTGAGCTCCCACTGATCCCCGGGCTGAGTTTGGGAATTCAGACAGGGAAGAAAGTGGTATAGTTCTATCCCCCACAAAAGAAACTCCACCAAGGAAACCAGCGGCCACCATCTTTGAGATCTGAAGTAACCACCGCCCCTCTCCAATAGATTGCAACAATAAAACAGATGTGTGTTACTCAGCTCATCTCTCATACAGCGGGGAATTCGCATAAAAAGTCTCCTAGGCTTTCCGGGGGAGGGTTAATCAGAGCAAGTCTGCATAAAGACGCAAGAAAAACTAGAGACACCTGACTTTCGACTCCCCCTACCATCAGTGGCGATAACGAAACGTGTATAGCCAGTGCTGGGGGAGGGGCAAGCGGAAAAAATCAAAACAATAGAGTGTCTGGGTTCCCAAAAGACACCCTCCACACCCAACAAACGGCAGGCACAGAGTACAGTTTGAACTGCCGAGAGGCATCACTCAGGGGAAATCTGGTCTAGAAAAAGAAACCAGGACAAGCAGGAGAAACCAAAGGACTAGAAGGCAGGCCCTTGTGACTGGGCGGCTGGAGACCGCAGGCCTGCACGTGACATTCCACCCACTGCCTGAGTGACTGGGGGGCTGAGGAATGCCCGCCCGCCGGCAACCGAGCGTGAGATTGCGTGGCTAGAGATTGCCAACCCAACGGCGACAGCCCACCTGCTGCCCGTGTGACTGGGCGGCTGGAGACCGCCTGCCCGCTGGCGACCAACCGCGCAATTGGGCGGCTGGAGACCACCCGCCTGCCAGTGACCCAGAGCTGAAACAAACCAGAGACAGTCAAGTCCCACCCCCCAAGTCGGACACCTCGGCAAGGAGCCTGGGGCCCGCCAAAGCAGAGAGGTGACATCACTGGAGCTCGGCCTTCGGAATTACTTCCAAGCGGAATCCACTTTAGCAGGCATAGTTTACCAACACAAAGGAGAGACAACAGAGATATACAACACCAAAACAAATCTAAAGAATAAAGCAGAAACACAGCAATCAAATAGAGCTGGAAAGTAACGTGAACATCATGAAAAAACAAGGGCAAATAAGGAGTACAAACAATGCAGGACAACTTAATTCTACAGGAGGACCTTGAAGCATCAGAAACAGGGATAGGGAAAGAACTCAAGGCATACTGAACTCAGATGGAAAGGAATATTAGAGAAGACATGAGGCAGCAAGTCCAAGCAATAAAAGTATATTTTGAAAATGAATTAAACAAACAAATTCAAATGGCAAAGAATGAGCATTACCAGGAGATAGAGATCTTAAAAAAGATATTAAACAGTAATCCTAGAAATGCAGGAAAATATAAACCAAATTAAAAACTCAAACGAGAATATTACAAATAGACTAGATCAAGTAGAAGTCAGAACATCAGATAATGAAGACAAAGTTTATCAACTTGAAAAGAATTGAGTAAACACAGAAAAGATGCTTAAATCCCACCAGGAATTTATTCAAAAGATATGGGATGTCATAAAAAAACAAAAAACAAATTTAAGAGTCATCAGGATAGAAGAAGGCATAGAGATTCAAACCAAAGGAATGGACAACATATTAAATGAAATAATTCTATAAAACTTCCCAGAGATGAATGATGGATTGGATTGCCAATTCCTGGAAGCCTACAGGACCCCAAACATTCAAAACCAAAATAGACCAACTCCAAGACATATAATTATGAAGATAGCCAACATACAGAACAAGGAGAGAATATTAAAAGCTACAAGAGAAAGGAGGCAGATTACATTCAGGGGTAAACCAATTAGGTTAACAACTGATTTTTCATCACATTCGTTGAAAGTGAGAAGATCCTGGAACAATGTAATTCAAATGCTGAAAAAAAAAAGAATTCCAACCAAGAATACCATATAAAGCAAAGTTAAGCTTCAGATTTGACAATGAAATTAAAGTCTTTCACGATAAACAAAAGCTAAAACAATTCTCAGCCAGAAAACCAGCACTGCAAAGCATTTTGTGCAAAATACTACAAGAAGAAGAGTTAAAAAATAGTGCCCAAAACTAACAGTGGGAAGTATCTCAGTAAAGCGGGAGGAAAGTAACCAAAAAAGTAAAAACTATCCAAACTAAAATATAATAAATAAATAAACATGACTGGAAGTACAAATCTTATTTCAATTGTAACCTTAAATGTTAATGGCCTAATTTCACCAATCAAGAGACATGTGCTAGTGACCTGGATCAAAAAAACAAATCCAACAATATTCTGCGTTCAGAAGACTCATATGATAGGAAAAGACATACACAGGCTGAAGGTAAAAGGTTGGGAAAAATCATAACACTCACACGGCCCTCGGAAGCAAGAAGGATTTGCCATACTCATATGGAATAAAATCAACTTCAAACCTAAGTTAATCAAAAGGGATAAAGAATGACACTATATTCTGTTAAAAGGAATCATCCACCAACAAGAAAAAAACAATTATCAATTTGTATGCACCAAGCAATGGAGGTGCAACGTTCATAAAACAAATCTCCTCAAGTTTAAGAGTCAAATAGACTACAACACAATAATTATGGGTGACTTCAACATACCACTCTCGGCATTAGAGAGATCCTCTAGACAAAAACTGAATAAAGAAACTATAGAACTCAACAGCACAATCAATAACCTAGACTTAACCGAAATATATAGAATATATCAACCATCATCAAGTGGATACATGTTCTTCTCAGCAGCACATGGATACTACTCAGAGATACACCATATATTATGCCATAGGGCAATTCTTAGTAAATATAAAGGCATGGAGATTATACCGTGCACCATATATGATCATAATGGAATGAAACTGGAAATCAATGAGAAAAGAAAGAAGGAAAAATCCTACATCACATGGAAAATGAACAACATGCTACTGAATGATCAATGGGTTACAGAAGACATAAAGAAGGAGATAAAAAAATTCTTAGAGACAAATGACAATACAGACACAACATACCGGAATCTATGGGACACAATGAAAGCAGTTTTAAGAGGGAAATTCATTTCTTGGAGTTCTTTCCTCAAAAAAAGAAAAATACAACAAATAAATGAACTTAAACTACACCTCAAAAACCTAGAAAAGGAAGAGCAAAACAACATCAAATGTAGTAGAAGACAAGAAATAATTAAATTTAGAGCAGAAATCAATGAAATTGAAACAAAAAAAAGTTGAAAAAATTGATAAAACTAAAAGTTGGTTCTTTGAAAAAATAAATAAGATTGACAGGCCCTTAGCCATGCTAAGGAAAAGAAGAAGAAAGAGAATTCAAATTACTAACATATGGGATGAAAAAGGCAATATCACAAAAGACACTACAGAAATACAGAAGATAATTAGAAAGTATTTTGAAACACTATATTCCAACAAAATAGAATATTGTGAAGATATTGATAAATTTCTTAAGTCATACGATCTGCCCAGATTGAGTCAGGAAGACACAAAAAATTTAAACAGGCCAATAACAAAGGAAGAAATAGAAGAGGCAATCAAAAGACTACCAACCAAAAAAAAGCCCTGGACCGGATGGGTATACAGCGGATTTCTACAAAACCTTCAAAGAAGAATTAAAACCAATATTTTTTCAAGCTTTTTCAAGAAATAGAAAAAGAAGGAGCTCTTCCAAATTCATTCTATGAGGCCAACATCACCCTGATCCCGAAACCAGACAAAGACACTTCAAAGAAAGAATACTACAGACCAATATCTCTAATGAACTTGGATGCAAAAATTCTCAATAAAATCCTGACGAATCAAATACAAAAGCATATCAAAATAATTGTGCACCATCATCAAGAAGGATTCACCCCGTGATGCAAGGATGGTTCAATATACGAAAATCAATAAATGCCATTCACCACATCAATAGAATTAAAGACAAGAACCATATGATCATATCAATAGATGCAGAAAAAGCACTTGACAAAGTTCTGCATCCCTTTATGTTCAAAACACTATAAATACTAGGGATAACAGGAACTTACCTCAAAATTGTAAAAGCTATATATGCTAAACCTCAGGCTAGCATCATCCTAAATGGAGAAAAACTGAAGGCATTCCTTCTAAAATCTGGAACAAGACAGGGATGCCCTTTATCACCACTTCGATTCAATTTAGTTTTGAAATACTAGCCAGAGCAATTAAACAGACGAAAGAAATTAAAGGCATAAAAATAGGAAAAGAAGAATTTAAAGTATCACTATTTGCAGATGACATGATAATATATTTAACAGACACAAAAAGGTCTACAAAGAAATGGCTAGAGTTAATAAATGAATTCAGAAATGTGGCAGGATATATAATTAACACGCATAAATCAAAGGCATTCCTGTATAACAGCAACAAAACTTCTGAAATGGAAATGAGGAAAACCACTCTATTCACAATATCCTCAAATAAAATAAGATACTTGGGAATCAACCTAACAAAAGAGGTGAAAGATTTATATAATGAAAACTACAGAACTCTAAAGAGAGAGATAGAAGAAGATCTCAGAAGATGGAAACATGTGCCCTGTTCATGAATAGGCAGATCTAACAACATAAAAATGGCAATATTACACAAAGTTCTCTACAGGTTTAATGCAATGCCAATCAAAATCCCAACGGCATTTCTTGTAGAAATAGATAAATCAATCATGAATTTCATATGGAAAAACAAAAGACCCAGAATAGCAAAAGCAACTCTAAGCAGGAAGTGTGAATCTGGAGGTATAGCGATTCCAGAGTTCAAACTGTACTACAAAGCAATAGTAACAAAAACAGCATGGTACTGGTACCGAAAAAAGCAGGTGGACCAGTGGTACAGAAGAGAGGACACAGAAACCAATCCACAAAATTACAACTTTCTTATATTTGATAAAGGGGCTAAAAGCATGCAATGGAGGAAGGGTAGCATCTTCAACAAATGGTGCTGGGAAAATTGGAAATCCATATGCAACAAAATGAAAATGAATTCCCTTCTCTCGCCATGCACAAAGTTTAACTCAAAATGGATCATGGATCTAGATATAAAATCAGAGACACTGCATTTCATAGAAGAAAAAGTTGGCTACGATCTACATACTGTGGGGTCGGGCTCCAAATTTCTTAATAGGACGCGCATAGCCCAAGAGTTATTAACAAGAATAAAAAAATGAGACTTACTTAAACTAAAAAGTTTTTTTTCTCTGCCAGAGAAACAATAAGAGAGGTAAATGGAGAGCCTACATCCTGGGAACAAATTTTTACCCCTCACACTTCAGATAGAGCCCTAATATCCTGAATATACAAAGAATTCAAAAAAAACTATCAATAAGATAACAAATAACCTAATCAACAAATGGGGCAAGGACCTGAAATGACACTTCACCGAGGAGGACATACAATCAATCAACAAGTACATGAAAAAATGCTCACCACATCTAGCAGTCAGAGAAATGCAAATCAAACCCACCCTAAGATACCATCTCACTCCAGTATGATTGGCAGCCATTATGAAGTCAAACAACAAGTGTTTACGAGGATGTGGGGAAAAGGGGACACTTGTACACTGCTGGTGGGACTGCAAATTGGTGAGGCCAACATGGAAAGCAGTATGAGAATTCCTGGGAAAGCTAGGAATGGATCCACCATTTGAACCAGCTATCGCCCTTCTCGGACTATTCCCTGAGGATCTTAAAAGAGTGTACTAAAGGGATACTGCCACATCAATGATCATAGTGGCACAATTCACAATAGCTAGACTGTGGAACCAACCTAGATGCAATTCAATAGATGAATGGATAAAAAAAATGTGGCATCTATACACGATGGATGCAGCACTAAAAAATTACAAAATCATAGAATTTGCAGGGAAATGGATGGCATTAAAGCAGATTATGCTAAGAGAAGCTAGCCAATCCTTAAAAAAATGGCAAATGTCTTCTTTGATGAAAAGAGAGTAACTAAGAATAGAACAGTGAGGAAGAGCATGAGGAAAAGATTAATATTAAACAAAGATGAGTGGGAGAGAGAAAGGGAGAGAGAAGGGAAAGCATATGGAAATGGTAGTAGACCCTCATTGTTACATAGAATTACATATAAGACGTTGTGAGGGGAAAGGCGGGAACAAGAGAGAGAAGTGAAGAATAGCAGATGAGGAAGAGAGGGAAGATAGGATGGGAGGGGAGGGGGGATAGTAGGGGATAATAAAGGTAGCAGAGGACAACAGTCACTAATATGACATTATGTAAAAATGTGAATGTGTAACTGATGTGATTCTGCAATTCGTATTTGGGGAAAATTGGGAGTTCATAACCCATTTGAGTCAAATGTATGAAAGATGATATATCATGAGCTTTGTAATGTTTTGAAAAACCAATAAAAATAAATAAACAAAGGTTTAAAATTGAGTGGGAAGAAATCAGCTAAAAAAGAGTTGAGATGCATTCATTTTGATAAGCAGAAAGTTTGTTTTGTGTAGTTGTAAATATCACAAATTTATTTTACCAGAAAACTGGCTTTTAAAAATGAACATATATTGAGATTAAAGGATAATCCACCTACCTTCATGAAAAATTCATATCATTTCCTATATTTTTCATATTTCATTTTTTTCGTGAATATTTTCTCATGGACCAGGTCTAGTCTTAGGCTACCTCTTCTGACAAGTTCGTACAATGTGTTGGATTGTTCTTTTCATCTTTTATTTGATAGTTTCTAGCTGATAATGTGTATTTTTCCTTATCTTTATTTGGAAATACATACCCAACTACATCTTTGCATTTTATGTTTTACTGGGGAAGAGACTCATCAAAAGCTCTTTATTATATGTATCAACAATCAAACATTTAGAGCATGCAATTATTCTTAATTTTGCATGAAAATATCTTTGTACCATTTTTCTTATAAAGATGTAGAATTATTAATACTGTCCCTACTGTAATAAGTAACTACTTACAAGAAGAATTAAACAATTGACTTTATATCAATCATGAATATGAAAATTAATAATATAAGTATTTGGCAATAAATATGCAATTGATAGAAATTAAAATCACGAGAAAGCCATTTAAAATGTCAGTGCATATGGTCCTTAAATAATAGGTTGTTCAAATGAAATTTCTCTAATTCATAAGAGTTAATATGCCATATTACAGCTTAATGTAATATAAAAACTTAAATGATAAGTATTGATAAATAAGAATGATACCTGTTTACTTAAATATGTTTATTTGATTTTCACTGTAAGATGTTAATTCTGGAAGACTTGACAATTAAGAAAGACTTGGTCTATATTATTTCTAACTGGCTAATCAAAGTACTTTTAAATATATATGTATATATATAACATATGTAATACATATGCATGAATATAGATACATATGTATAATAAATGTATTGTAATATATCTATAGGTTATTATAATTATTAAATTTTCTCAAGAAAAAAGAATGACTATAAAAAACATTCTTAAATGTAAATTTCATAGCATATTACTGTTTGTAATGACATGAGAGAAAAACTCCTATGGAGGGAAAATGAAAAAGGAAGAGAGAGAAGGGGGAAAATGAGGAAGAAAGTGAGTAAAGAAGAGGGAGAGGAGTGTTTGATTATAAGATAAAAGTGGAGGGTCTCGGTGTCTGGCTCAGTGGTAACATGCTTGGCTAGCATGTGTGAGGCACTGGGTTATATTCTCATCACAACATATAAATAAATAAAATGAGGTCGATCAACAACTGAAAAAATTAAAATAAAAGTAGAAATATTACCAAAATTCCAAGTTTTTATGAATGCTAAATAAAAAAAATTGTTGCATAGCCTTATGTAATTTCTAGACTCCCAAAAATAGTCATTTAATGATAGATTACTAGTGCGATAACTAAAAATCCATTGCTCTTTCCTCGACATTCTGTGGCATGCTAGTGCTTAAATAAATTGTATTATAACATCAAAAAAATTCTAATATTTCTACAGTAACTGACCCAGTTTAACATAAATGCAAGAAGATTCCCATGGGATATAATTGTATTTTGACGTTCATTTTTATTCAACACTGGTACATTACTATTTCTCCAGTTTATGCACATCATAATATGTATATTTCATTCACAATTTAGCAAATTTATACGCATTTGTTTTACTTTCAATCACTTCCTGCTTCAGAACACATGTATTCCTCCACGTTTCTTGACTGCTCCTTTCATGAGACTTTTTTCAAAGACATTATTTTTGATTTCCATTATCATTTTTGAAGCAAAACTCACACACCCGTCATGATAAACCATAACCCTAATATTACCATTAGATGTAAAACTGGTGGGAATGAATGATTGTATATCGATATAAGATTTCTTGCATACTTTCAAATATCAATTCAATCCATTATTTAAAGTGGAAACAGTTATATTATTTAATCACAGTATGGTCTATTCATGCATTATCTCTATGTTGATAGACACAGGGTACACCTCTGTGTACCCCCAATAATAATTTGTATATCTTCAAAATTTTGCTCCCAGAAATGGTGGAAGAAATACTCATATCAACTGATCTACATATACATTTTATCACAGTAATATTCTGGACACAAAATGCAAAGGTCACACTTAGGATTGTCCCAAAGCCTAAATGGAAAGTGAACATGGATTACTAAAAACATCCATGTCTTGGATGCCTAATTCTCTCAAATATCAATCCTATTGGTGAGTACACATTTGTTTCTTCCCAAGATTATATATTCAACCTCAACCATGTTGAAAATGTCTAATCCTATCACTCACTTTATATTTTGTCTAATTTCCTAATGTCTCTATTGATATCTCTTTTCCTACATATTTTCCCCAGTTCATCATAGTGACTGATTCTTCACATGTGCTGACATTTACATTCACTCTTATTCCGAAACCCTATTGCTAAAGAACTTTTTGTCCAAATACTATACTCACTCTTTTTTCTAAACCTACCGACTATTTACCTAATCGGAAGACTATCCCTTTTTGACTGGATGATCTCTTCAACAATCAATCATCCAAGGTACAAGGTCCTATACCATTGTATATTGATTTATCTGAGACATCTGTGCAGAACATACTTCAAAGCTAAGTATCCCAATCACGGGCCCAATGCCTTTCTGGTCTTCAAATCTTACCTAGATTTCAGTTTTCATAATTATATTTTACCTGTATATTCTTATATATATTGCAGGTTCCCAATACCATTATTCATCCAGCAGAATGATTCCTAACACAAATCGAACATGTTATTAATCCTAACTATACACTGTTCCCTCAATCCAACTTTACAGAAGAGCAGGGACAGAGTTGGTCTTACAATACAGGGGTGTAGGGGATCTTCCACCTGTTGACAACCTCAAATTTCCATGCAGATATGATCCCTGGAGAAGATGCAGGCAGCTATGAAAGGCCTGAGAGAGCAAAAGTCATCTTCCATGGCAAACAACTGGGTCAGGTTGAAAGCATGTGTCTGAATCATCCTCTCTTTTCTTAATGTAGGGAAGATTGACCAAACTAGGCCTGTGTGGAGAGCTGTTCCCAGGTGCCTATGGTTTCTATACCATTTGAACTTGTGAAAGTGTCACAGGAAGTAGGGGCATCCTCCATATTATGAGACCCTAGGAAGCAAATTTTAGGACAAAGTGGTTGCAAAGGCAGTGACCACATTCAGTTCCTGAAGGAAGTGACCTCACCTCACATCCTTGTTGATGGAACTCTCCGAATTTGGGTTCCAGGAAGCCAGGAATCCAGACCCAGTCCAAGCTCCAGTCACAGTGGTCTCACTTGTTTGGATTTACCAAGGACAGAGTCAGTCTTTTGTGGTACCTAGTGATGTGAGGATGGCCAAATGCCAGGAAAGTTCTGAAGACGGGCCCTTCCGGAGAAAGAAGGTAGAGGCTCACTGCTGTCTCCTGACCACTTCACAGAGTTGACCCAGGAGACCAGATCTGAGACAGGACTGGCCATTTCTGGGGAACATAGTATGGCCCTCCAGTCAGAGGACACTCTGGATAGTTTCAGACCTACTTGAGGGAAGGAGGTGACTTTGTGGGTGTTTGAGTGGGATTGTGTTTTTTTCTCATGTTCTGAGAATAGTTAGGAAAGGGGGTTTGTTTGGTTTGGAGTGAACTGTTTCTAGTTAGTCCTTTGACAAGGCGAGTGTTTCTATGTCTGTGTATCCCACTGTGTCCATGGTTGTAGACATTAGAAAAGAGAATGCCTCAATGGGTGTGTTCTGTCAAAGAGAAAAATTCCAAGCATTCATCCTGCCCATTTTATAAATGGACTGTGGCTTGCCTTATCATTGGACAACACCTACTATTTTCTTACATTCCTGTATCCTTCCTGAATTCTGGCCACTCTCCAAAATAGGCTCATGGTTTTGTGTACAAGATATGTACCACTTCCAAGCTCTGTGACATGGCCATGTACTGGATAGCTGAAGGGAATGGCAAGCATCTCAGAAAACTCTGATATCAGTGTGACCAGTAAAGTCTCAGTGGAGAAACCCTGCTTTGGGCCTTTTGATTACCTATTGTTATGTTGCCCTGAATATCAGGAATGTCTTTTCCTCAGGCTACTCCTTCCTGAAGCCTGAAGAAAACAGTTTTCACATGGAAATGAATGGGCATTGCCTTTGTGTTTTACAATAAAACCTTCACAGAGATTAGGCTCTACTTAACTTAAAAATACTTTTAAATTGTATCTAAGTGTAAAAAGTAACATGTAACTGTACATATCTTTTTGATAACAAGTCCAATTATACAACACAAATGATACACAGAAATCTCCAACATGTTTTTATTTTAAGCCTAGAATTACCATACAACCTTAGAACACCAGCATGATACAATGCTCTTTTGAAGCTTCTACCCTACACACTTGTATACCTGGAAGATATGAACACATTAACACCACAATTACATTGATGTTTTTGTATTAACCAAGTTTAGCTTTTTAAAGAAATAACCTGGCATAATTTTATAAAAACAGTATTGTTTAACCAGCTGTTTAATTTTTTAAGATTACTTGCTCAAAACTTACACATATAACCAACTTACACAAACCTTTTTATTATTTACTTAAACCATTTTAATTACTTAATCATATAGACTCTCTTATCGAGAAACACATTTTCCCTCTATTAAATCTATATCTAGAAACTTTTAGTTTCTCTTTTCCATCTGTGAACCTCTTTCTGTTCACATTTTGAAACAATACTTATAAATTTCTGAATTTAAGCAGATTATTTTGTAGACATCAACATTTTATTAGGGCCTGTTTGTACACCTAGAAAACTTATAGGCCTAATTGTAAAGACATCTTTATTTTTATCTGTTTACCCAATTTGAATTGAGCCATTTGAATCACGTGAATCCAAGATATTTATATCAATTTTTAAATATTTTATGAGCGCTCCTCATCTGTCAATTGTCATATCACTGCATGATATATGGACATACACACATACAGACATACCAACATACAACACGTAACACAAGTGTAACACATAACACAATAGTGAAGGCCTTGTAGCTTTTTCAGGTGAAATATCCATTGCAATGTTTAAAAACTCCACAGTTGATCAAAAATAGAACTGATCAGAAAACATTAACCCATCTGCAGGATCAAGATCATGAGCTCAAAAAATAAAAAATACAGAATCTAAGAAAAAGCAAGAGTGCCAAAAAAGATGACTGGCCAGTAATTAGTAAATACCATATAATGTACTTTTTGTTTGGATCTAGTTTGAGTTCAGGTAAAAAGACACTTTTACTCCTTTTTATCTGTCTCCTGCTGAGTGCTGCAGGCTTCTTTTATTTGCATATCAACTTAAGTCCTGGCTGAGGACTTGAAAACTGTAAAGGCTGGAGTTCTGAGCAGAAACCTCATGCCTAAGGCATTTTAGCTATAAGTCATAATTTCCAGGTTTGAATGTTGAAAATTATGATGCAAGTTTAAGATGTAATTCTCAAAATTTTATATCTTTATGTTTTTCTACACTAGAAAATCTTGAGTCCCTTAGCCTCACCACAAAAAACTGAAAATATGATCATTTTTTGATAATATTAAAGCCACCATCATAAGAAGTTTCTCTAGGATCATTAAGCCACTTTCTTTGTTCTGAAGTTTCTAAAGTAGTAGTAAGCTACATTAAATTTCTTGAAAAAAATTTTAAAAACAACCACAGACTACCATTTGTAGCCCAAATTAAGCTTTAAAAATTTCCAAGACTGTTGCTAATTAATGTCATTTCACTAAGCCAGACCAACGTTTTAATTTAGCACGTTTTTAAAAAAATCTTACACATTGAAGGGAACAGATATCATATCATAATTTATTATCTTTGCCCAAGTTAATGCACTGGTATATCTAGTGAAATTTTCTCAGGCTACCTAGTTCAAAATTAAAACTCTTTAATTATTTTTTTATCCGAAGTATTTAAGTTTTCTAGCATCAGCTATCTTAAATCAAACTAAACTCTTGTTTAAACCCAACTTTTATCTGTGAGATAGTGCAATGCTTTAGAAACCCATTCAGATACCAGATTGTTACAATTAAAAATATCATCTTTTAAATACAATTTCAGCCAAGATCATCCCCAAGAAACAATCTAAAATATCAACATATTACTGCATTCATGCTCCCTTTTATTAAGTAAACAGAGGTGGAGCAATCCTTAAAGTGCAGGTAAGGAATAAGGGAGTTCCCCACAGCAAAATGGCTCTGGCACCTGCTGGGAGTCCCTTAGCCTCACCATTTACTTACAGGATTAGTCCTTCTGGTGGTTTGACCCAGGCACCAGGCATATTCTATATCTCCCACCTTTTCAGTAGTCAGCTTCCAAAAAATTCATCCTCTGCTTGCAATTGTTTTGAGTGCTAGGCTTCCCCAAGAGGGTAGAGTGTGGTTCATTGAAAGTCCCCACTGGTGTGTCAAAATTTATGACTGAAGGTTTGGTTCCCATCCCCAAAGCCAATTAATAACAATTTAATAATGAGGATAGGGTTTTGAGAAAAGTTTAAGCGAGATATCAATGTTCTTAGACCCCAGGCATTTCCTTCTGCAGTGGGCGTGCTCAAGCCAACTATGGGAAGAAAAGAAATCACTGCTTCCCTAATCTCGCTTAACAAAGAGAAGAAAAGTTTATCAAAGTTCTTTAAAACACAGCTAAGAGAGGTGTAAAAGGTGAGAACAGAAAAGCTGGTGGTTCTATTGACTTTTGGTCCCTCACAGAAGAAGCTTTAGGTTAAATTTTAGCTAAAGTTATTTCCACACATCTAAGGCAGGTTGGAACTCGGGACTCTGCATCGGTCCAAACAATGCCATCACATTTAACAGAAACACAGACAAAAAGACACACAAAGACCATCATGCAGCTCCCGTTTGTTCACAACCCCAAGATCAACAATCTTGTGACTCAGGGAGAATGGAGGGAAGAGGGGGAGGAGCAGAAGGTTTGAGTTATAGGATTGTGGGCAAAGGGGTCAGATTGGAGGCAGCGACCAGGAAAGGCTTCAGGGACAGAGGCATGGAATGGCTTTGTCCCATAATGAGAGTTACTCAAACAGAGACAAGGACAAAACAAACGTAACACAAACACGGGCACACAGTTAACGTTTAACACGAGTTCAGAAGTAAAGATTAGAACCCAGTAACTGGCATAACCTGATGAGTTACACCACAAAGACAGACAGTGAATTCAACCTGAGAGAAAAAAGTAGCCAGCAAGACCTGATGGGTTTGCAACAGAGTCACTTAATGAGGGCTCATCTGTCCCTCCTCACCTAATGAGGGCACTTCTGTATCTCCTCACCTAATGAGATCACATCTGTCCCTCCCCGAGTCCTTCAAGGTGTCCCTTGCAAGAACGTGGCCGGTGGCTTTAGGACACGTTTGTCCACCACTGCCAGGGGGAACTTACACGCTCTGCTGGCAGCCACTCTGCCAACCCAAACCGAAAACCGAAAAACCAAACCTGAACAAAAAGCTCTGAGCGATCACAAGGAAAAATGGAAAGAGGCGCCTTTCTTACCCTCAGAGGGGTCCGTTGGGATCTCCTTGTTCGGTGCCGCACGATTCCCGGCCAACTCAATAAAATTAAGGGTTCAGCGAATGTCGGAGGAAGAGACCACCAAGAGACCGCGGATCATGCAACAGCAAAAAGCATTTATTGAGTTCCAATCCATCATGCTGGGGCTCCGTGCTCACTCAAGAAGGGAGAGCAGCCCAGAGCCACAAGCAGGAGTTGAGCAGTGCTTAAGTACACTTTTTGGGGAGGGCGGGACTTTACATACATCACAGTCTCTTTTAAAAAATCATCATACACCACGGGAAAATCAAACAACAATTCCAAAGATGATTAGCTCATTCTTTGGTGGGAACAGGTCTGGCAGGAGTGATAGGTCAGTTCTAAAGTGGGGTACACATTGAAACTGATTGGTTTAGGCCCTGTGATGCCTATGTGCCAGGCCACAAAGGGTACTAGGTTATTAAACAATCAGGCAGTCAGGGGAAAATTTACTGGGCAGTCCAGGAATTGTCCTACAAGCTACAGGAATTTCAGGTTTTGTGTATAGCATAGGAACGTAACAATACCTGGTCCTTTACATTTTAACTCAGACCTTGCAGCTTAGAAACTTTGCAACACCCAGTCTTTTAAACTTTAAATTTTACACATTAATTTCAATTTCTTTTACACTTACAGATTACTTCTGGTTCACAACAAGGGTGTCAAAGCCACCCTGACTTTAGGCAAATGAGGGGCAAGGGAGCTTATTTTGGACACTGTTTTTGGCTGTGCCCCTCATGGCAACCTCCAGCCAGATGTTATGATGAGTGTCTTTATGGAAGATGAGTGCCATGTAGGAGTCTTGTGGTATTAATTGTGGTCATTTGTGTGGCGGTTGAAAGAGATGACTGGGTCCACATGGGCTTGAACTCTGCTGTGATTCCTCTTAGAGACTGAGTTCTGGAACTGACCTCAGAAAAGTATTGCCATGAATTGTGTTGGGATAACAGGAGGCCACGCATGAGCATCGCCCTTGGAAACTGAGATATAGGCCCAAGATGGCTTTCCACAGAGCACTGAGAATCTCAGCCAGGATATCACATTATTTTTTTGTGAAAGACTTGGCAGCCATAGTTGAGAGTCAAAACACACATGAACCTCACATTCAAGACTTCAATGGGCCTGGCTTCATGTGACCTTTTGGCCACTCTTTGGGAAGCCTTGCCTTAAAGAGTTCTGCAGAGCTTTCATTGAAATCAGCTTCCTCACCATGTAATGGTTCCTGAATGAATTGATACCCACAGTGCCTCCAACTTCATCCTTGAAAAATGGCTAGATAAATACCATGAATTTTTTTGAAATTTTCATGACCAGGTGGCCCTGGAGAACCTTTGGATGTTCTATTGCTGATCATGAGTGTACCAGACAGTGCCTTGATTGACTGGGTTTCATGAAAATGTTGTAGAACAGAGATGCTAGTGAGTTGGAGCCTCCTGAGTAGTGGGTGTAGAGCAGTGGACTATAGGTTTGTGAATAAATACCTGTGGTTTTACCACGTAGATCTGCCATTGGCTTCAAAAGACTTGTGACTGACATGGTGCAGGCCACAGATCCTTATATGTATAGGCATCTTGTTATATTGAGAGGTTTGAGGGCAATGTTCAGAATCCGGTTGCTATAGTCAAGGGGGAAAGCTATGTGGGATAGACCCCTGTTTTGAACATTCTCCTGGAGACCCTGACCAACCACACGTGACAGAACTCGCTCCAGCACTGTGTCCTTGTTGAACTACTTGTATTTCATTAAGCCAATACCAAACTCCCAGTGCCACAGTAAGAAACACCACGAAAATGGAGGATGATGACCAAATGGTTTCACAGACCACAAGGGGAGACACTTAACTACCAGTGACCACAGTTTACCTACAAAGGGAGAATTCAGAACTCCTTCCTCATGTTCATTAGAAAATAAGGAACCATTTTCTCCAGGTCACATAGATGCAGATCCAGATTTGATGGTGTCACTACAAAAGAAGCTAAATCTTCTGACAACTACATATATTTCATGTGCCCAACCTCAGAGGAAGTTTCTCAAGAAGTCTTTAGGCCAGCAGAGCTCCATGTTTGTGCAGTTTTTAACCTCTCCCTTACTTTTGGAAACTGTTCTAACACATCGAATGTTGTGAACTCCTGAGCATTTTCAGTTCCACATATGTAATCACAGGTTTTCGAACTCCTCACCACTAATTGGGTCTCACTTGGAGTGAAGTTAATGTCAAGGAATTGTTCTGGATGAGAGTGGCAAGATTTTTGTGTAGCACATACTTGCATACACATTAGATTCATTTTCCTATTTTCCATTTTAAATACTGATCCCTGACACTAACACATACCCGACTAGAATCTGAAAACTAATCCTAATATAATGGATAAAAAGAAACCCAACCGAAAAGAAATACAGGCCTTCCATAGGAGGCATGGTGTATACTTTGATTTGCCTTCTGCTTAATCAAGGGTATGTGTTATAAATCTTGTCAAATTTTCTTTGTAATATTTCTCCATGAGATATATATATATATATTTTTTTTCTCAAAACATAAAACATATGTGTATTATTAAACACTCCCTAAATTCATTCATGTTCCTGTATGTGGATTTATTATCAACTTTTCACAAGATTATTTCTCAGAAATATTCAACCACCTGAAATACATATTTCTTTCCTAGTACTGAAAACTAACTTCAATGAATGGTGCTTACAAATCCTAATATTTCTACAGTAACTGACCCAGTTTAACATCAATGCAAGTATATTCCTATGGGACATGATGTGTATTTTGAAGTTCATTTTTATTCAACACTGGCACATTACTATTTCTTCAGTTTATGGAAATCATAGGATATATCTTACATCCACAAGTACACAAATTTATAGACATTTGGCTCAATTTCAATCACTTTCTCCTTGAGAACACATATATTACTCCATGTTTCTTTATGGTCTATTCACTAGACTTCTTTCTAAACACATTATTTTCGATTCCATAATCATTTTTGAAGCAAAACTCACACTCTTCATGATAAACCGTAACCCTAATATTACCATTAGATATATAACTGGTTGGAATGAATGTATGTATATCAATATAAGATTTGCTATATATTTTCAGATATCAATTCAATCCATTATTTAAAGTTGGAAATAGTTATATAATTTATTCACAATATTGTCTATTCATGCATCATCTCTAGATTCATCAACACAGGTTACAACAATTTGTATCCTCAGTACTAATTTATAAGTTTTCAAAATTTTGCTCCCCAAAATGGTGGAAGAAATACTCATGTCACCTGATGTACATATACATTTTATCACAGTAATATAATGGACACAGTATTGATAAATAAGAATGATACCCTTTTACTTAAATATGTTTATTTGATTTTCACTGTAAGATGTTAATTCTGGAAGACTTGAGAATTAAGAAAGATTTTGTCTATATTATTTCAAACAGGCTAATCAAAGTACTTATATATATATATATATATATATATATATATATATATATGTATATATACACATATATATATATAACATATGTAATACATATGCATGAATATAGATAATATGTATAATTAATGTATTGTAATATATCTATCAGGTGATTATAATTTTTAAATTTTCTCAAGAAAAAGAATGACTATAAAAAACTGTCTTAAATGTAAATTTCATAGCATACTACTGTTTGTAATGACATGAGAGAAAAATACATATGGAGGGATAATGAAAAAGGAAGAGAAAGAAGGAAGAAAATGAGGAAGAAAGTGAGAAAAGAAGAGGGAGAGGAGTGTTTGATGATAAGATAAAAGTGGAGGGGCTGGGTTTGTGGCTCAGTGGTATCATGCTTGTCTACCATTTGTGAGGCACTGGGTTATATTCTCAGCACCAGATACAAATAAATAAAATGAAGGTCTATCACAAAGTGAAAAAATAAAAAAATAAAAAACTAGAAATATTACCATAATTCCACGGTTTTATGAATGTTAAATAAAAAAAATGTTATATAGCCTTATGTAATTTCTACACTCCCCAAAGTAGTCATTTAATGTTAGATAATTAATGCTATAACTGAAAATCCATTGCTCTTCCCTCTACCTTCTGTGGCATGCTAGTGCTAAAATAAATTGTATTATAACACCAAAAAAAATTCTAATATTTCTACAGTAACTGACCCAGTTTAACATCAATGCAAGAATATTCCTATGGGATATAATGTGTATTTTGACGTTCATTTTTATTCAACACTGGTATATTACTATTTCTCCAGTTTATGCACATAATAGGATGCATATTTCATCCACAATTTAGATAATTTATACGCATTTTTTTACTTTCAATCACTTCCTGCTACAGAACACATGTATTCCTCCATGTTTCTTGACTGCTCTTTTCATGAGACTTTTTTCCAAACACATTATTTTCGATTTCCATTATCACTTTTGAAGCAAAACTCACACACCCGTCATGATAAACCATAACCCTAATATTACCATTACATGTATAAGTGGTGGGAAAGAATGATTGTATATCAATATAAGATTTTTTACTTAGTTAAAGGTATCCATTCAATCCATTATTTAAAGTGGAACCAGTTATATTATTTGGTCACAGTATGGTCTATTCATGCATTACCTGTATATTGATAGACACAGGGTACACCTCTTTGTAAACCCAATACTAATTTATACGTCTTCAAAATATTGCTCCCAGAAATGGTGGAAGAAATACTCATGTCAACTGATTCTACATATGCATGTTATCATAGTAATATTCAGGACACAAAATGCAAAAGTCACACGTATGATTGTACCAAAGCCTAAAAGGGAACTGAACATGGATTACTAAAAACATCCATGTCCAGGTTGCCTAATGCTCTCAAATGTCAATCCTATTGGTGACTACATATTTGTTTCTTCCTAAGATTATATATTCAATCTCAAAACTGTTGAAAATGTCTATTTTTTTTTACTCACTTTATACTTTGCCTGATTTCCTAATGTCTCTATTGATATCTGCTTTCCTACATATTTTCCCCAGTTCAACATTGTGACTGACCCTTCAAATGTGCTGACATTGACATTCACTCTCTAACCGAAACCCTATTGCTAATGAACTTTGGTCCAAATCCTATACTCACTCTTCTTCCAAAGCATACTGACTATCTTCCTGATTCTATCGACTATCCCTTTTTGAGTGGATGTTCTCTTCTACATTCAATCATCTAAGGTACAATGTCATATGCCATTGTTTATCGATTTATCTGAGATATGTATGCAGAACGTAATTCAATGCTATGTATCCCAATCAATTTCCCAATGCACTTCTGAGCTTCAAATCTTACTTAGATTTCTGTTTTTATACTTATATTTCACCTATATATCCATGTTAAGTAAAATGAATATTTTTGGATCTGTAGATGATATATATTTCATCATGAATTTTCTACTCACCTGATATACATATATATTTATCTCAGTAATATTCCAGACACAAAATACAAGGGTCACACTTATGATTGTACCAAAGCCTAAATTGAATGTGACCATGTATTACTAACATCATCCATGTCCTTGTTCCCTAACACTCTCAAATATCATTGCTATTGGTGACTACATATTTGTTTCTTCCTAACATTATATATTCAACCTCAACCCTGTTAAAAATGTATTTTCCTATCACACACTTTGAACTTTGCCTGATTTCCTAATGTCTCTATTGATAAATGCTTTCCTACACCTTTTCTCCAGTTCATCATTGTGAATGACTCTTCACATGTGATGACATTGACATTCACTCTCTCACTGAATCCCTATTGCTAAAGAACTTTTGGTCCAAATGCTTTACTCAGTCTTCTTTTGAAACCTACCAACTATCTTCCTTATCCTACCAACTATCCCAGTTTGAGTGGATGTTCTCTTCTATATTCAATGATCCAATGTACAAGGTCCTATTACCATGATTATCTATTTAACTGAAACATCTGTGCAGAATGTAATTGAAAGCTATGTATACAAATCAAGTGCCCAATGACCTTCTGGGCTTCCAATCGTTCCTAGATTTCTGTTTTCATACTTATATTTCACCTCTATAGTCTTATAAATATCGCAGGTTCCCAATAACATTATTCATACAGCAGAACAATTCCTAACCCAAATCGAACATGTTATTAACCCTAACCATACACTGTTCCCTCAATCTAACTTTACAGAAGAGCAGGGAAAGAGTTGGTCTTACAATACAGGAATTTAGGGGATCTTCCACCTGCTGAGAACCTCAAACGTCCATGCAGAAATGATCCCTGTAGAAGATGTAGGCAGCTATGAAAGACCTGAGAGAGTAAGAGTCACCTTCCATGGCCAACGACCTGGTCAGGATGAAGGGATGTGTCTGAATCTGCCTCTCTCTTCTTAGTGTAGAGAAGATGGACCAAAACAGGCCAGTGTGGAGAGCTGTTCTGGAGTGCCTATGGATGATATACCATTCTAACTTGTGAAAGTGTCACAGGAACTAGGGGCAGCCTCCATCTAATGGGGCCTTTGGAAGCAACTATTAGGACAATGTGTTTGCCAAGGCAGTGACCTCATTCAGTTCCTGAAGGAAGTGACCTCACGTCATTTCCTTGGTGTTCGAAATCTCTGAACATGTGGTCCAGGAAGCCAGGCACCCAGAGCCAGTCCCAGTCCCAGTCCCAGTGATCTCACTTGTTTGGATTTACCAAGGACAGAGTCAGTCTTTCTTGGTACCTACTGATGTGAGGATGGCCAAATGCGAGTAAAGCTCTGAAGAGGGCCCTTTCCTGAGAAACCAGGTTGTGGCTCACCGCTGGCTCCTGTCAACATCACAGAGTTGGACAAGGAGAACAGATCTGAGACAGAACAGGCCATTTCATGGAAACATAGTATGGCCCACCAGTCAGAGGACACTCCGGATAGTCACAGACCTACTTGGGGGAAGGAGGTGCATTTGTGGGTGTGGATGTGGGTTTGTGGTTTTGTCTCAAGTTCTGAGAATAGGTAAGAAAGGCAGTTTGTTTGGTTTGGAGTTAATTGATTCTAGTAAGTCGTTTGAAAAGGCAAGTGTTTCTAGGTCTGTGTATCCCACTGTGTCCGTGGTTGTAGACATTAGAAAAGAGAATGCTTCAATGGATGTGTCCTGTCTAGTAGAAAGCTTCCCCGGATTCATACTTCCCATTTATGAATGGACTGTGGCTTGCATTATCGATGGGCAACCCCTGATATCTTCCTAAGTTCCTGTTTTCTTTCTGATTTCTGGCCACTTTCCAGAATAGGCTCATGGTTTTGTGTCCAAGATGTGTACCACCACCAAGCTCTGTGACATGGCCATGTACTGGATAGCTGAAGGGAATGGCAAGCATCTCAGAAAACTTAGATATCAGTGTGATCAGGAAAGTCTCAGTGGAGAAATACTGCTTTGGTACCTATTGTTCTGTTGCCCTCAATGTCAGGAAGCTTTTTGCCTCTGGCCACCCCTTTGGGAAGCCTAAAGAAAACAGTTTTCAAATGGAAATCAATGGGGATCACCTGTGACTCTTTGCTTAATTGCATTGGAAAGGGATATGTCTGAATCAGGCTCTAGGTCCTGTGTTAGGCTTTGGCTTAGATTCTCAGCACATGATGGATGTAAAGAAAATCCCATGTTTGCATCCAAAACTAAATTGGCCAAAAGAGCAGTCATTATGGAAGAAGTCTCTCGCCTTCCCCTGTAAGGTTCCTTACCTCCTTCAAGTGAGAATAGGAACCTTTGGATCAAATGAGTTCTTCAAAGCCCTTTAGAGGCTATCCCATAGGTGCTTGGGTTTTCTCCAGAATCCAAATCACATAAAGAATGTATACCTGACAGTCACTAGGCCTCAAAATGAAGGAGCAAAGCAATATTAACAGCAGGCCTATTTGCTCATTCCTGGTTCCCCGGACGAATGTCCAGGCCACCCTGACTTTAGGCAAATGAGGGGCAATGGAGGTTATTTTGGACACTGTCTTGGGCTGTGCCCCTCATGGAAACCTCAAGCCAGAGGTAATGATGAGTGTCCATATGGAAGAAGATGAGGGCCATGTGGGAGTGTTTTGGTTTTAATTGTGGTCATGTGTGGGCGTTGGAAGGGATGACTGGGTCCACCTTGGCTTGAACTCTGTTGTGATTCCCCTTAGAGACTGAGTTGTGGACCTCACCTCAGAGAAGTATTGCCATGAATGGTGTTGGGATTTTAGGAGGATTCACATGAGAGTCACCCTTGGAAAATGAGATCTAGGCCCAGGGTGGCTGTTCACAGAGCACTGGGAATCTCAGCCAGGTTACCACATGATTTTATTCTGAAAGACTTGGCAGCCATATATGAGAGTCAAAACACACATGGATGTCACAATGTATATCCTAATGGGCCTGGATTCATGTGATCATTTGGCCACTGTTTGGGAAGCCTTGCCTGTGAGACTTCTCCAGAGATTTCATTGAAATGAGCTTCCTAACCATGTAATAGTTCCAGAATGAAATGAAACACACAGTGCCTCCAACTTCAACCTTGAAAAATGGCTAGATAAATACCAAGAAATTTTTAAACTTCCCATGACCAGGTGGCACTGGAGAATCTTTGGATATCCTGTGGCTGATCATGAGATTACAAGACAGTGCTTTGATTGACTGGTTTTCATGAAAATGGTTCAGAACAGAGATACCAGGAAGTTGGAGCCTGCTGAGGAGTGGGCCTACAGCAGTGGTGGGCAGGTGTGTAATAAAACAACTGTGGTGGGGCCATGTGGATCTTCCATTGGCTTCCAAATGGCTTGTGACTGACATGGTGCAGCCAGCAGACCCTTGTATGTAAAGGCATCTTGTCATATGGACAGGATTCAGGGCAATGTTTAGAATCAGGTTGCTATGGTCAAGGGGGAAATTCATGTGGGATATAAGCCTGGTTGGTGCATTCTCCTGCAGACCCTGACCTACCAAAAGTGACTGAACTCACTCACGCACCGGGTAACTGTTGAATTCTTTGTATATCATGAAGCAAATACCAAAATCCCAGTGCAGCAGCAAGAAACACCACGAAAAGTGGAGGATGACCAAATGGCCTCACAGTGGACATGTGGATACACTTATCCCCCAGTTGCCACAGTTTACCTACAAAAGAGAATTCAGCACTGCTGCCACATATTCAGTGGAAAATAAGAAACCATGTCCTCCAGGTAACATAGATGCAGACACAGCTTTGATTGTCTCACTACAATGGAAGCTAAATCTCCCGACAACAACATATATTTCAAGTGCCCAAACTCAGAGTCAGTTTCTCAAGAAGGATTTAGGGAACCAGAGCTCCATGTTTGTGGACTGTTTTCCCTGTCCCTTACTTTTGAAATCTCCTCTACCGTCTTCAAGGTTGTGAACTCCTGAGCACATTCCATTCCAGATATTTATTCACAGATTTTCTAACTCTTCTCCTCTAATTGTGCCTTAGTCTCGGTGATTGTAATGTCAAGGCATCCCTTTCTCTGTAGCCTATTCAGCACATATATTTTTACATGCAATTATAGAATCTTACCTGATACCACACGTACATTCTTGTGAGGTGACTGACTTGGCAGATACAAATTGTAAGAGATCACTCCTCCTAAACGCTGTTGGAACTGAAAATTCAATCTATGAGTGAGCTTCCTTGTTGAACAACATTATACATAAATCTATATTCAATAAAATAAATATATTTGGATCTGTAGATGATATATATTTCATGGTGAATTTCAATTGGAATATATTATGCTATTTTTAATGTCTGTGTGTTTGTGTATGTATATATATATATATATATATATATATATATATATATATATATATATATACACACACTCTCCAGATTTTTCAAAATATGAAATATATATCTTGTTATACACTCCCTAAACTCATTCATATTCAAGTATGTATATTTATAATCAAAATTTCACAAGAGTATTCTCAAAATTATTCATTCACCTGAAATACATATTTGTTTCCTAGTACTGAAAACTATCTTCAGTGAATGGTGCATACAAATCCTAATATTTCCACAGTAACTGAACCAGTTTAACATCAATGCAAGTAGATTCCTATGGGACATGTTGTGCATTTTGACATTTATTTTATTCAACACTGGTACATTACTATTTCTTCAGTTTATGCTCATCATAGCAAATATGTTTCATCCAAAACTTTGCAAATTAATAGGCATTTTGTTCACTTTCAATCACTTTATTCTACAGAACACGTGTGTTCCTCCATGTTTTTGATGGGTCTTTTCATGAGACTTCTTTCCAAACACATTATTTTCGATTTCCATGATCACTTTTGAAGCAAAACTCAAAGACACTTCGTGATAAACCATAACCCTAATATTACCATTAGATCTATTGCTGGTTGGAATGAATGATGGTATATCGATATAAGATTTCTTATATATTTTCAGATATCAATTCAATCTATTATTTAAAGTGGGACCAGTTATATTATTTATTCACAATGTGGTCTATTCATGCACTGTCTCTATATTCATAGACACAGTGTATACCTCTTTGTACCACCAATACTAATTTATAGGACTTCAAAATATTGCTCCAAGAAATGCTGGAAGAAATACTCATGTCAGACGATCTACATATAGATTTTATCACAGTAATATTCTGGACACAAAATGCAAAGGTCACACTTATGATTGTACCAAAGCCTAAAAGGAAAGTGAACAGGGATTACTAAAAACATCCATGTCCACATTGCCTAATACTCTCAAATGTCAATCCTATTGGTGACTACATATTTGTTTCTTCCTAAGATTATATAGTCAAACTCAACCCTGTTCAAAATGTCTAATCCTATCACTCACTTTATACTTTCCCTGATTTTGTAATGTCTCTGTTATTATCTGATTTCCTACATATTTTCCAAAGTTCATCGTTGTGACTGAATCTTCATATGTGCTGACATTTACCTTCACCCTCTAACAGAAACCCTATTGCTAAAGAAGTTTTTTTTTTCCAAATCCTATACTCACTCTCCTTCCAAAACCTACCAACTATCTTCCTAATCTTACCTACTATCCCATTTTGACTCGATGTTCTCTTCCACATTCAATCATCCAATGTACAAGGTCCTATGCCATTGTATATGGATTTATCTGAGACATCTGTGCAGAAAGTAAGTCAACACTAAGTATCCCAATGAAGGGCCCAATGCCCTTCAGGGCTTCAAATCTTAGATTTCTGTTTTCATACATATATTTCACCTACATATTCTTATAAATATTGTAGGTTCCCAATAACATTATTCATCCAGCAGAATAGTTCCTAACACAGATTGAACATGTTATTAACCCTAACCATACACTCTTCCCTCAATCTAACTTTACAGAAGAGCAGAGACAGAGTTGGTCTTAAAGACAGAAATTAAGGGATCTTTCACCTGCTGAGAACCTCGAAGGTCATTAAAGAAATGATCCCTGGAGAAGATGTAGGTAGCTATTAAGGACCTCAGAGAGCAAAAGTCATCTTCCATGGCAAACAACCTGGTCAGGATGAAGGGTTGTGTCGGAATCAGCCTCTCTCTTCTTAATGTAAAGAAGATGCAGCAAACCAGGCCTGTGTGGAGAGCTGTTCCTGGGTGCCTATGGTTGTATACCATTCTAACTTGTGAAAATGTGAGAGTAAGTAGGTGCAGCCTCCATCTCATGGGACCCTTGGAAGCAACTGTTAGGACAAAGTGGTTGCGAAGGTAGGGACCTCATTCAGTTCCTGAAGGAAGTGACCTCACCTCACTTCCTTGGTGATGGCATTCTCTGAACTTGGGATCCAGGTAGCCAGGCATCCAGAGCCAGTCCCAGTCCCAGTCCCAGTGGTCAAAATTTTTCGGATTTACCAAAGACAGAGTCAGTCTTTCTTGGTACCTACTTATGTGAGGATGGCCAAATGCCAGGAAGGTCTGAAGAGGGGCCTTTCCTGAGAAAGCAGATAGTGGCTCACCACTGGCTCCTTACAGCTTCACAAAGTTTGCCACAGAGACTAGATCTGAGACAGGACAGCCCATTATGAGGGAATTTATTATGGCCCACTATCAAACGACACTCCATATTGTCACAGACGTACTTGGAGGTCTGTGTGGGTGTGGGTGTGGGTATTTGTTTGTGGTTTTGTCTCATGTTCTGAGAATAGGTAAGAAAGTCGGTTTGTTTGGTTTGGTGTGAACCGATTCTAGTAAGTCGTTTGACAAGGCTAGTCTTTCTATGTCTGTGTATCCCACTGTGTCCATGGTTGTAGACAATAGAAAAGAGAATGCATAAATACATGTGTCCTTTCTAGTAGAAATCTTCCCAGCATTCATTCTGCCCAATTTATGAATGGTCTGCGGCTTGCCTAATGGATGGGCAACACCTAATATCTTCTTAAGTTCCTGTTCTCTACCTGAATTATGGGCAATCTCCAGAATACGCTCATGGTATTGTGTCCAAGATATGTACCACCTCCACGCTCTGTGATACGGCCATGCACTAGAGAGCTGAAGGAAATGATTAGCATCTCAGAAAACTCAGATATCAGTGTGACCAGGAAAGTCTCAGTGGAGAAACCCCGCTTTGGGCCTTTTGCTTACATATCCTTCTGTTGCCCTGAATGTCAGGAAGGTCTTTGCCTCAGGCTACGCCTTTTTGAAGCCTGAAGAAAACAGTTTTCAAATGGAAATGTATGGACATTACCTGTGGCTCTTTCTTAATTGCTTTGGAAAGGGATGTGTCTGAATCAGCCTCTTGGCCATGTGTGAGGCTGTGGCTTAGATTCTCAGCACCTGATGGATCTAAAGAAAAATCCCATGTGTGCATCCAAATCAAAAAGCCAAAAGAGCAGTAATTTTGGATGAAGTCTCTCACCTTCCTCTGTAAGGTTTCTGACTTCCATCATTGAGAATACAGATCCTTTGCGTCAAATGAGTTCTTCAAAGCCCTGCAGACACTAGACCATAGGTTCTTGGGTTTTCTCATGACTCCAATTAACATAAAGAATCTAAACCCCACAGTCAGTAGGCCTCAAAATCGAGAATAAGAGCAATATTAACGGCAGGCCTCTTTGAACACTCCTGGTTCACAGGAAGGATGTCCCGGCCACACTGACTTTAGGCAAATGGATGCAAGGGAGCTTATTTTGGACACTGTCTTGGGCTGTGCCCCTCATGGAAACCTCCAGCCAGAGGTTATGATGAGTGTCTATATGGAAGAAAATGAGGGCCATGTGGGAGTGTCTTGACTTTAATTGCGGTCATTTGTGTGGCGCTTGGAATAGATGACTGGGTCCACCTGGGCTTGAACACTGGTGTGATTCTCCTTAGAGACTGAGTTCTGGAACTTACCTCAAAGAAGTATTGCCTTGTATTGTGTTGGGATTTTAGGAGGCCACACATGAGAGTCGCCCTTGGAAAGTGAGATCTGGGCCCAGGTTGGCTTTCCACAGAGCACTGGGAATCTCGGGAAGGATATCACATGATTTTATTCTTAAAGACTTGGCAGCCATAGTTGCAAGTCAAAACACACATGGACCTCAAATTTTAGACCTCAGTAGGTCTGGCTTCATGGGACCTTTTGGCCTGTCTTTGGGAAGCCTTGCGTGTGATAGTTCTCCAGAGCTTTCATTGAAATGAGCTTCCTCTCCATTTAATCGTTCCTGAATGAATTGAAACCCACAGTGCCTCCAAGTTCACCCTTGAAAAATGGCTAGATAAACACCTTTAAATTTTTGACATTCCCATGACCAGGTGGCCATGGAGAACCTTTGGATGTCCTATTGATGACCATCAGTGTTCCAGACAGTGCCTTGATTGACTGGATTTCATGAAAATGGTGTAGAACAGAGATGCCAGTAATTTGGAGCCTGCTGAGTAGTCGGCCTAGAGGAGTGGTGTGCAGGTGTGTGTTAAAACATCTGTGGTCGGGTCATCTGCATCTGCCCTTCGCTTCCAAATGGTTTGTGACTGACATGCTACAAGCCACAGACCCTTGTATGTAAAGGCATCTTGTTATATGGAGAGGATTCAGGGCAATGTTTACAATCAGATTGCTATGGTCAAGGGGGCAAGCTATGTGGGATAGAAGCCTTGTTGGTGCATTCTCCTGCAGACCCTTACCCACCACACGTGACAGAACTCCCTCCATCACTGTGTCCCAGTTGAACTTCTTGTATTTCGTGAAGCAAATATCAAACTCCCAGTGCAGCTGCAAGAAACACCACAAAAATTGGAGGATGACCAATGGCTTCACATTCCACACTGGGAGACACTTAGCCACCAGTGGCCACAGTTAACCTACAAAGAGAGAATTCAGCACTGCTGCCTCATGTTCATTGGAAAATAAGTAACAATGTCCTCTAGGTCACATAGATTCTGACCCAGCTTTGATCGTCTCATTACAAAGGAAGCTAAAGCTCCTAAAAACAACCTCAGATGAAGTTTCTCAAGAAATCTTTAGGCCAGCAGAGCTCCATGTTTGTGGAGTTTTTACCCTGTCCATTACTTTTGGAAACTCCTATACCACCTCCAAGGTTGTGAACTCCTGAGCATTTTCTATTCCAGATGTGTATTCACAGATTTTCTAACTCTTCTCCTCTAATTGTGTCTTACTTGGGATGAAGGTAATGTCAAGGCATTGTTTTGAATACACATTGGATTCTTTTTCCAATTTTCCATTCGAAATACTGAATCCCTGACTGTCAGGGGTAGAAGGAATTCACCTTAAAGAATAGCCTGACACTTACAAGAAACAGCCCCCATGGAGACATCCTGTCTGGGAGACATCCTGTAGCCAACTGTGTCCCTGAGACATCCTGTTGCCATCTGTCTTCCTGAAACATCCTGAGTTTATCTCACCTTGTGAAGACATCCAGAAACTTCGGATAAGAGAGCTTTCCCATCTCCAGCATATAAATGCCCCTGTGTGAAAAATAAAAGTTTGCAGCTTGATCAGAACTCCTGTCATGCTGTCATCTCTCGTGTCTCTTGTCCCTTCATTCCTCCGCATCTAGGTTCGCTGCCCCTGTTGATGTGTCTTTCCAGCAGGGACTACTGGCACCCACTGACTGGGGCTCGAGCCTTTGACTCATTGGGAACCCCGTCCTCCTGGAAGACTTCATCAAGTGGAGCTTGCGATTGCCTCAGCAGACACCACCAAGAGACAGATCCAGGAGGAGAGTGGGGATGACGCACCCTGAGTGACCCACCATGGGACAAGCAGTTTCGCCACATGATTTGTTTTTGTCAGGCCTCAAGGAGTCCTTCAAGACATGGGGGTGTGTGTTAAGAAAAAGGACTTATTTTTTTTTTTCTAATACATAGGAGAATTGTGTCCATGGTTTCACCTTGAAGTGACCATTGATGGTAAAAGATGGCTTAGAGTAAGAGACTGTTTAAAACATTATTATGAAACCTTTGGCCCAGAAAAAGTGCCAGTTCCCACATTTTCTTACTGGAACCTAATTAATGAAATTCTTAAAAGTTCACCCTTTGACAATGGTACCTTACAACTTGTCAGGATTGGAGAAGAGACTATGCAAAACACCTCTCGTCTCCCCAAGGCATGCCCATCAGTTAGTATAGACATTGACCCTTCTCAGTCTCCCCAGGACCCTGGGAACCTTCCTGGTCCCCCTCAAAATACCACCCTAATGAATAAGGCTCTAATGGTTACCAGACGCCTTTATCGAGTTTTAAATCCCAGAGACACATTGACCCCTGGGACGGAGGCTACCTTGGAGAAGGAAGCAGCAAGCTACCATTCAGAAGATGCGCCACCTCTCAGGACCCTGCCACAGCCTATAGGACTTACACATCTACCTACCTCCTATATCCCTCCTGCCTTTTGTGCTCCAGCCCTTCAGGAGCAAAATACCACCCAGATATTTTTTTCCCCACTTCCCTTGCCTAGCCTGGCTCCCTTGTGAGAGTCTCTCCAACATAGACGGGAACAGATCAAACTTTTAAAAGAATTAAGATCCCTTGACTCTGAGCTCTGTTCATTAGCCTTAGGCATGGAGTCAATGAAAGCTGGCCCACGGTGGTCTAATACAAAGGCTAAGCCACTCCATCAGCCTGTTCTCGCCTTCCCAGTCACCCGCAGTCAGATAGATATGCCTGCAAAGGCTGAGGTCAAAGACTTAGAGGAGGATCAAGAGGAGGAAGCGGGGGAAATGGATCAAGGAGATCAGGACTCAGAGGATGAAGAGTTCACCCCTAGGCAGGAAGGAACCCAGAGTGTTTACAAAAAATTAAGCCTGCGTTTTCTTGAAAAACATAAAAAGACTTGTGCTTACAATGGCCCCACTGTGCCCTACACGTTGACTTTATTAGAAAGCCACAGCGCACAATGGCTTACTCCCAATGATTGGAAATTTTTAGACCAAGCTACCCTCAGTGCCGGAGATTTCCTGTTATGAAATGCAGATTTCAAGGAGCACTGTCAGGAAACTGCTCAAAAAAAATTAACTAAGGCCTCCTATAAATCCTGAACTTATGTTAAGCTAGTGGGCTATGAGCCATTTGACACTAAAACTAAATAGGCACGTTTCCCTGCTGGACTTTTGGCGCAGATTCAGATGGCTGGCTTACATGCTTGGAGATGCCTCCCTCAAACGGGCTCGGCTACCACTTCTTTGGCAAAAATTTGACAAGGACCCAACGACCCTTATAGAAACTTTGTTCCCCGGCTTAACCTAGCTGCAGATTGCTTGCTTGGACCAAGCGAAAGCGAAAGAACTTTTGTAAAACATCTTGCCTTTGAAAACGCCAACCCGGCATGTCAGGATGTTCTTCGACCACATAAGGAAAAAGGGAAACTTTCTGACTTTATTAGACTCTGTGCAGAGGTGGGTGCAGCCCATGCCATGGGTCTCGCCCTACGTGCCCCCTTTACCAAGGCCTTTCACAATCCTGGCTCATGTACTTGCTTTACTTGTAAACAACCTGGCCATTTTGCACGCAAGTGTCCGAAAGGCAAACAAAGCCTAGGAATATCGTCTCCTCAAACTGGGGCTAAATCGCCCCCAGCTACCCTTTGTTCTAGATGTGGTAAATGTCATCACTGGGCCAGTAAGTGTAGATCTAAGACAAATGGCCTCAGACAGTCTATTTCTTCCTGCTTCTCAGGAAACTCCCTGCGGGGCCAGCCCCTGGCCACGACCTCCCCCAGGACAAAACCAGGGGCAATAAGGTTTGTTCCCTCCCAAACTCCAAACCTACCACAAAATTCTTCCCCACAATTGCCTCCCTCCAACTAGCCACCCCAGGCAGCGCAGGATTGGACCTCTGTGCTACCACCGATACAATATTAGACTCAATGCAAGGGCACCAGATAATACCCCCTAGAATTATGGGTCCCCCTTCATCTCATACAAGTGCCCTTATTCTTGGAAGAGCCTCTGCTACGTTAAATGCTGTTCAGGTCTTCCCTGGCATTAATGATAATGATTTCACTGGAGAAATAAAAATACTGGCAACAGCTATTAATGGAGTTCCGGCCATCCCAGCAGGAACAAGACTTGCACAATTAACATTCCTTCCCTTGGATTCAGGAGGCACTTCCACTGCCCAAACCTACAACGGGGGACAGCCTCCCTCGGCTCCTCTGATGTATATTGGGTTCAGCCCATTTCTCATAATAGACCCACCCTTACCTTACTTATTGAAGGAAAGGAATTCCAAGGAATTCTAGATACTGGAGCTGATGCCACAATTATTTCTCACAAATACTGGCCATCAGGTTGGCCCATCACCCCATCCTTGAATGATCTAAAAGGGTTAAGAGTCAAAAAATTTCCATGTCAGTTCTAGGGCTTTTAGCTGGACTGATAAAGAGGGTAATAAGGTGACTGTCACTCTTTTCATTGTTCCTGACCTCCCTGTTAACCTATGGGGCCGAGATATTTTGAGTCAAATAGAAGTTATTCTTGCCAGTCCCAATTCCATGGTGACTCATCAAATGCTTTGTATGAATTTTGTCCCTGGTACAGGCCTTGTGAGACTGAGACAAGGACTGGTGGGGACTATAAAACCCATAAAAAAAACAAATACATATGGACTTGGGTATTCTGATTTTTAGTGTCGGTTCCTGACCCTCCTGTACCCCGTGCAGATAAAATTATTTTGGAGACTCAGACTCTTGTGTGGGTGAATCAGTGGCCCCTTACCCCCCAGAAAAATTGGAGGCTGCCTCCATGTTAGTGCAGGAACAGCTGGCAGCCGGCCATGTAGAGCCCTCAACCTCACCATGGAATACTCCTATTGTTATCAAGAAAAAATCAGGCAAGTGGCGTCTTTTACAATATTTGTGTGCCATTAATAAAGTTATGTGCCTGATGGGAGCACTACTGCCTGGAATTTCCACACCAGTGGCTATTCCCAAAAACTATTGTAAAATGGTTATTGACTTAAAAGTTTGCTTTTTTACCATTCCTTTACATCCCGAGGATAGACCCTATTTTGCCTTTAGTCTTCCTTGCATTAATTTCCACGGCCCTATGCAGAGATTTCAATGGAAGGTTCTTCCCCAAGGTATGGCCAACAGCTCTAGTCTTTGCTAAAAATAAGCTGTTCAAGCAGTAGACCCTGTGAGAGAGTGATGACCACAATTTTATGTTTTACATAATATGGATGATTCTTTAATTGCTGCACCTAATTACCATGACCTTAATAATTGTTACTTGGACCTTTAGAAAACACTCACTACCTTGAGACTACAGATAGCTCCTGATAAGGTTTAAACACAGGACCCTTATACCTATTTGGGCCTTAAACTTCAAGATAATCAGATCCAAATTCCTAAAATACAACTACGTGTGGACCATCTTCACACCCTTAATGATTCTCAAAAATTACTGGGAGATATTCAATGGCTAAGAACATATTTAAAATTACCCACTTGTGTACTTTTGCCCCTTAATGATATTTTGAGAGGTGATTCCTACCCCTCTTCCCCTCAAAAGCTTACTCCCGAGGCATGACAGGCATTAAACCAAGTCACAGAAGCCATTGCCAAACAGGTTGTTACACAAATTTCTTATAACCTTCCTCTGGTTCTGGTTCTTTTACACGCTCCTCATATACCCTCAGAAAAATTTTGACAGGATATCCATATTTTAAAAATAAAGGCTTCCCCTTGCTTTGGGTCCATTTATCCACCACATCCTCCAAGTTTATTACCGTTTATCTTGCTCAGGTAGCTTCTATTATTATTAAAGGTCGTTTGCTTTCTCGACAACATTTTGGCAAAGACCCTGATAATATTTTAATTCCATATACTAATCACCAAACCCAATTTTTACTACAGAGAGGGGATGAATGGGGTATTGCCCAATCAGGCCATTTGGGAACAATTGATAACCATGTCCCCAATGACACCATTTTACATTTTGTCCAGATACATCCATTCATTTTTCCCAAAATTACTCAAAAGGCTCCCAGTCCTCAAGCCCTTACTGTCTTTACAGAGGGTTCCAGTAATGGCTGTGCGGTCTTTGTTGTAAATAACCAGCCTACCACCTTTGATACTGTCTATCATTAAGCACAGTTTGTGGAATTGTTTGCCATAACACAAGTTTTTATAACATTTTGTGATAATCCTGTTAATATTCATACAGACAGTGCCTACATTGCTCATTCTGTGGCCTGCTGGAGATTTCACCCGCCATTAAAGCTTCTTCCAATGTGGCCTTTCTGTTTCACCAGCTTCAGCAGCTAATTCAGGCCAAACAACACCCATTTTTCTTAGGACACATCAGGGCACACTCTGATCTTTCCGGTCCTCTAACACAGGTAATGCTTAAGCTGATGCAGCAACTCCTACCATCTTTCCAATTTTTGGTGGCTCCATTCAAAAGGCCATGGAGCTAAACAATCTTCACCAACTAAATTCCCAGAGCCTTTGATTACTTTGTAAAATTACCAGGCAACAGGCACGAGAAATAGTAAAAGAATGCCCTGCTTGCGCTCTCTCTCTCCCGATTCAACACTTGGGAGTTAACCCCTGAGGATTACTGCCAAATCAGGTTTGGCAAATGGATGTTACTCATTTTCCTGAATTTGGATAAACCAAATATATACATGTTTCTATCGATACCTTCAGCAGCTTTATTTTTGCATCACCACATTCTGGAGAGGTTACCAAAGATGTCCTTTCTCATCTTGTTTCAGCCTTTTCCATAATGGGTAAACCAATACATATTAAAACAGATAATTGTCCTCCATATACCAGTGCCAATTTTAAACAGTTTTGTGCTACCTTGCAATTTTGTCATACTACTGGAATTCAATACAAACCTCAGGGCCGAGGCATTGTGGAACGTTCCACCTTACCTTAAAGACTTGGCTATCCCGCCTTAAGGCTTCCGCCCTTGTATTTACCACTCACAGGCATTGCCTTAACCATGCATTATTTGCCCTTTTTTTTTTCTTACCCTAGACAGTGAAGGCCTTTCGGCTGCAGACAGACACTGGCATCCCTTTTCCAATTCTGATCACCCACCTGTTATGTGGCAAAATCCCCTTACAAATAAATGGAAACGCCCAGATCCTGTCCTCATCTGGGAACGAGGCTCAGCTTGTGTTTTGGACCAAGAGCTAGCAGCCCCAAGATGGTTACCAGAACACCTGGTTAAACAGGTTAATGACTTACCTCAAACCGGGGACGGAGGCCCTCCCCATGAGTACAATTTTTCCTCTTTTTCGGATCCATCCAACAATCTGTGTGAGGATCCTGCTTAAGGAACTTATGCTGAACAGGTTTGTGCACGGAGGCCTTGGCCCTCCACCTTCCAACATCATGGAGTACCTTTTTGCCCCCCCGCCCCCGTGAATGCAAGGGAGGATCTTGGACTCAGGCTTCCACTAGTTGGACCCAGACTGCTGACTGCATGACTAAGGTGGCTTACCTCCGTGCCGAGGTTGACCATAAACTCAGAGGAGTTCATCAGCCTAAATGGGTATGTGTTAACAAGCCAAAGATTATTCCCCCTAGTACAAGTAAAGCTCTCCAAAATTGTTCTGCAACCCGTACGCATACCCAGGCGATGCATGTCTCTTGTTATGTGTCGGCCTCAATTTGTGTTAACAAGCAGGGAAAATGATTTTTTGAAGCCTCCCTAATTAAAACTCATGAAGCAGGGGGGACCACTATTCATCATACCCCCGTTCTCTTTGACCGGGGAGGAGAAGGCAAATACACCAAGCTACAGTAAGCTGGGTGCCAAGGCACTCTCGGAAAACCTTCCGACTGGCCCATTAAGGCCCCTACAGGGGTCTCTGATGGTAGAGGACCCACTTATTCTGTCAAGCATCCTCAGATAATCAAACTTTTGAAACACCAAATCCCTGAGCTCACATATCATCCCTTAATGTAGCCGAAATCCCAGTTCCCAGGTTTAGATACCAATACATTAGATATTTTGCAAACTACCTTCTCCTTCCTTAGTAATTCCAACCCCACCCTTGCTGGTAATTGCTGGCTCTGCATGACAACAGGGGCAAGCATTCCTATGGCAGTTCCTATTAATTTTACTATGGACAATGATAATACATGCCAACCCAGATTTCCCTTTAAAAAATAGCCTATAGGCACTTTTACATTATGTCTTTTAGGTGCGATGCAGAATAATACCTATGATATGGATTTTGGAATTACTTCCTTTGGAAATTGCTCAACAGTACAAAATTATTCCTCACCCATCCCATCTCTTTGTCCCCCCAATGGCACAGTTGTTATGTGTGGAGGAAATGTGGCCTTCCCCAGGCTTCCAGTGAATTGGACCAGTGATTGTGTTCTTGCCTTATTACTCCCTGATATAACTATTGTCCCAGGAGACGAACCTCTAGCCTAGACACCTTAGTCAAAAGACAGAGGCGGGTGATACAGGCCTTACCACTCATTGCCAGCCTTGGAATAACAGCTGCTGTGGTCACAGGTACACTGGCTTTGGCACGACTATACACCCTTACCATCGCATGTCTCAACAACTTAAAATGATGTACAAACTCTATCAGAAACCATTAAAGATTTGTAGGACCAAATAGACTTCCTGGCAAAAGTGTTCCTTCAAAACAGACGAGGCTTAGATTTGCTGACTGCTAACCAGGGAGATATTTGATTGGCCTTAGGGGAACGATGCTGCTTTTATGCCAATAAATCAGTCATAGTATGCACTAAATTTAAGCAGCTTCAAGAAGATCTAGAAAAGAGATGAAGAGAACTATTTGAAAATCCCCTCTGGACTAAGCTTAATGGATTTCTACCCTACCTTCTTCCCCTATTAGGCCCTTTGTTGGGTTTACGTTTAATGGTGACCATAGGACCCTGCATTATAAACAGTGTGGTACAATTTATTAAAGAACACATTAATATTATGGCCTCTAAGCCCATACAGATCCACTATCATCATCTGGAGATGGAAGACCACGCTGTCAACTTTTTAAAGGATGTTCTACCCTTCTCACAGGCTTATTTCTTAAGTTTACATCCCCACAGATCTCTCTTTCTTACATAAAACTATAAGTAAAAGCTCTGACAAACCATCTTCTGCCCTTGCCATAAGGGTTCGTCTCCATGGGCCCTTCAGCTTGGGGGAAGACGCACCCATGGAGTGAGGACGTTAGGCCATAATATTGGAGGGTGCAGGAAGGATTGCAAAAGGATGGATCCACGGATCCCCAAACACAAGACCTCTGAGTGACACGCTCTGGTGCATGGCGGTTGGCATGCTTCCCCTTCAAGGCCATCTCCTCCAAAAACATGCCAAGGCCACCACGAAATCTGCTAGTAAAGATGCTTGCTCGGATCAGGAGATATTCTAAGGCCTCCTAGACAAACAGAGCTTCTAACCCCCCCTAAAAACATGGCCGGTAAGGTAGGTCAAATATTTTATATAAGAAAGGGGGAGATGTCAGGGCCTAGAAGGAAGTTCTCCTTCAAAGAATAGCCTGACACTTACAAGAAACAGCCCCCTGGGAGACATCCTGCCTGGGAGATATCCCACAACCATCTATCTCCCTGAGACATCCTGTCGCCATCTGTCTTCCTGAAATATCCTGAGGTTATCTAACCCTGTGAAGACATCCAGCAACTGCCGATAAGAGAGTTTTCCCATCGGCAGCATATAAACACCCTGTGAGAAAAATAAAAGTTTGCAGCTTGATCAGAACTCCTGTCTGGCTGTCATCTCTCCTGTCTCTTGTCCCTTCATTCCTCCCCAACTATGTTCGATGCCCACATTGATGTGTCCTGCCGGCTGGGACCCCTGGCACTAACCCATATCCTACTAGACTATGACTACTAATACTAATATGATGGAGGAAAGTAACCCAAATAGAATAGAAATACAAGCAGTTCAGAGGAGGCATGGTGTATAGTTGGAGTTGCCTTTTGCATGATATAGGGTAGGTGTTATAAATCTAGCTAATTTTTAATTGAAATAATTCTCCATGTGTTTTTAAAGTTAAAAAATATGTGAATACCTGGCTCCTTTTCTCTGTAGCCTATTCACCACATGTATTTTATATGCACATATAGAATCCTACATGGTATCACACGTATATTCTTGTGACGTGGCTGACTTAGCAGATTCAAATTGTGAGAAGAGATCATTTCTCCTAAACGCTGTTGGAACTGAAAATTCAACGTATGGGGGAGCCTCCTAGTAGAAAAACATTATACATAAATCCATGTTAAGTAAAATAAATATTTTTGCATCAGTGGATGATATATATTTCATGAAGAATTTCGTTTGGCATATATATTGCTACGTTTTATTGTCTGTGTTTGTGTTTTGTGTGTGTGTGTATATATATATATATATATATATATATATATATATATATATATATATACTCTCCAAATTTTTCAAAATATAAAATATATGTGTCCTATATACACTACCTAAATTCATTCATGTTCATGTATGTGGATTCATAATCAACTTTTCACAAGATTATTCTCAGAAATATACATCCACCTGAAATACATATTTGTTTTCTAGTACTGAAAAGTAACTTCAGTGAATGGTGCATAAAATCCTAATATTTCTACAGTAGCTGACCCAGTTTAACATCAATGCAAATAGATTCCTATGGGACATGATGTGTATTTTGAAGTTTATTTTATTTAACACTGGTACATTACTATTTCTTCAGTTTATGCACACCATAGGATATATATTTCATCCACAGGTTCACAAATTAATAGGCATTTGTTTCACTTTCAATCATTTCCTGCTTTAGAACACATGTATTCCTCCAGGTTTCTTGACTGTTCTTCTCATGAGACTTCTTTCCAAACACATTTTTTTCGATTTCCATAAAAATTTGAAGCAAAACTCCCACACTCTTCATGATAAACCATAACCCTAAAATTACCATTAGATGTATAACTGGTTGGAATGAATGATTGTATATCAATATAAGATTTCCTGTATATTTTCAGATAACAATTCAATCCATTATTTAAAGTTGGAACCAGTTATATAATTTATGTTGAGTGTCTATATGGAAGAAGCTGAAGGCCATTTTAGAGGGTTTTGGTTTTAATTGTGGTCATTTGTTGGTGGTTGGAAGAGATGACTGGGTCCACCTGGGCTTGAACACTGGTGTGATTCCCCATAAGACTGAGTTCTGGAACCGAACTCAGAGAAGTATTGCCATGAAGTCATGTTGGGATTTTAGGAGGCCACGTATGAGAGTCGCCCTAGGAAACTGAGTTCTAGGCCCAGGATGGCTTCCCACATCGCCATGGGAATCTCATCCAGGATATTACATGATTTTATTTTTAAAGAGTTGGCAGCCATAATTAAGAGACAAAACACACATGGATCTCACATTGTAGACCTCAAGGGGCCTGGCTTCATGTGACCTTTTGCCCCCTCTTTGGGAAGCCTTTCCTGTGAGAGTTCTCCAGAGGTTTCATTCAAATAAGCTTCCTCAAAATTTTATGGTTCCTGGATGAATGGGAAACTCACAGTGGCTCCAAATTCATCCTTGAAAAATGGCGAGATAAATACCATGAAATTTTGGACATTCCCTTGACCAGGTGGCACTGGAAAACATTTCCATGTCCTATTGCTGATCAGGAGTATACCAGACAGTGCCTTGATTGACTGGGTTTCATGAAAATGCTGTAGAACAGAGATGCCAGTAATTTGGAGCCTTCTGAGTAGTGAGCCTAGAGTAGTGGTTAGCAAGTGTGTGATAATACATCTGTGCTGTGGCCATGGAGATCTGCCATTGGCTTCCAAATGTCCTGTGACTGACATGGTGCAGCCAGCAGACAATTATATAAAAAGGCATCTTGGTATATGGAGACGTTTCTGGGCAATGTTCAGAATCAGGTTGCTATGGACAAGGGCGCAAGCTTTGTGGGATAGAAGCCTGGTTGGTGCGTTCTCCAGCAGACACTGACCAACCACATGTGACAGAATGCCGTGCAGCACTGCGACCCATTTGAACTCCTTGTATTTTGTGAAGCCAATACCAAACTCCCATTGTAGCAGCAAGAAAGACCATTAAAAGTGGAGTATGACCAAAGGGCTTCACAGTCCACACGGGGAGAGGCTTAGCCCCAATGGCCATTGTTTACCTACAAAAAGAGAATTCATCACTGCTGCACCATGTTCATTGGAAAATAAGAACACATGTCCTTCAGGTCACATAGATGCATATCTAGCTTTGATAGTCTCACTACAAAGGAAGCTAAAGCTACTGACAACAACATATATTTCAAGTGCCCAGCCTCAGAGGCAGTTTCTCAAAATGTCTTTAGGCCAGAAAACCTCTATATTCATAGACACAGGGTACAACTTTTTGTACCGCCAATACTAATTTATATGTCTTCAAAATATTGCTCCCAGAAATGGTTACGAGAAATACTCATGTCACCTGATCTACATATACATTGTATCACAGTAATATTCTGAACACAAAATGCAAAGGTCACACTTATGATTGTACCAAAACCTAAATGGAAAGTGAACCTGCATTACTAAAATCATCCATGTCCACTTGCCTAATGCTCTCAAATGTCAATCCTATTGATGACTACATATTTCTTTTTTCCTAAGATTATATAATTAAAGTCAACCCTGTTGAATGTGTAATCCTATCACTAACTTTATGCTTTGCCTGATTTCATAATGTCTCTATTGATATCTGCTTTCCTACATGTTTTCTCCAGTTCATCATTGTGACTGACTCTTCACATGTGCTGATATTTACATTCACTCTCTATATGAAACCCTATTGCTAAAGGACTTTTTTTCCAAATCCAATATTCACTCTTCTTCCTAAACCTACCAACTATATTCCTAATCTTACTGACTATCCCGTTTTGAATGGATGTTCTTTTCTACATTCAATCATCCAAGTAAATGTCAGGTGAGCGTCGGAGGAAGAGACCACCCAGAATCTATCTCATGCAACAGCAAAGGGTTTATTGGGGGTCCAGCGTGCTGGTGCTCATACCTCACTTGAATAGAGCAGAGAGCACTGAGAACAGCTTAAGCAGAGCTTGTATACTTTCCTTGAAGAGGGCAGGGAGGGAATTTTATTAATGGATCAGGGCGAGTGGGCAGTTTGCACGCAACCGGGTGAGGGAGTGCATTCTGTAGTTTGGCTGTTGGGGACAGCACATTCTGGGAACAAGATTAGCAAACATTTCTCAAGATTTCAACAGTGTTTTGTTAAGCGTACAGAAAAACAGGAAGTGACAAGTGCCTATTTTATTAACCTTTCATTCCCCACTTCTTCTTCTGGCTACTTTTAGTCATAAAAGTGATCATTGGGGGGTGTCACAATTTATGTCTGCTAGTGGGGTATTAACATAAGTTTAACTTGTCCAATTTGAAATTGGAGAAAAGAAATTACATGGTTGAGCAAACAGAGTTTATAGTTAGCAATAATATGAGGAATACACAATTTGAAAGGGTTACCAGTCTTTTCCAGTTTCCAGCCAGTGTCTCAACAGGCCGCAGGCTTGAGATGAGAGGTATGGATCCAGGAAATGATTCTGTCTACCTTTACCGCTGTAGGTGTTATAAGTAGCACCTGGTATGGTCCTTTCAAGCGGGGTTCCAGGGATGACACCTGATGTCGTCTTACATAGAAGAAGTATCTTACTTGATGTTGATTTGGAGTCCTCTCGTCCCCAGGTTGTTAGGCAGTGGCCATCTGTTTTCACAGGTATCCTGAGTTCTTTCAAGAGCTTTAAGTCTGTCAAGCAAGGGGGTGTGAAAGGGATCGTTAGGTCTTAGAGTTGGAGTTAGGTCCCTTACTGGAGGAGGGGCACCATAGAAAATTTCATAGGGGGTGAGGTTACACAAAGAAACAGAGGGAGTATTTCTTGCATGAAACAGTTCATAAGGCAGTAGCATAGTCCAATATTTTATGCCGGTCACTAAGCTTAATTTCGTTATGGTTTCTTTAATGGTTCTATTCATTCATTCTGCCTGTCCTGAACTCGGGGGTCTATAAGCACAATGTAACTTTCAATAAATCCCCAAGGTCCTGGCTAACCCCTGACTTATGTGGGTTATGAACGCGGGTCCATTATAACACCCTATTACTTTAGGCAGGCCGTATCTTGGAAAAATATCTCCCAGGATCTTCTTCACCACAATTTGCACTGTTTCTTTTTTTTTCTTTTTTTCCTTTTTTTTTTTGGTGGGAAAGGCTTCAATCCATCTGAAAATGTATCTACAAAGACTAGGAGATATATAAGTCCATAACTTGCTGGCTTTTTTTCAGTAAAGTACACTTCCCAGAATTGTCCTTGTCTGGTTCCTCATAGGTGCTTTCCTGCAATAAGCTTGGAAGGATAAGAATTGACCAATTGATGGACCTGACAGGCTTTTGTTAACCATTCAGTTATTTCCTTTAACTGTGAGTCGGTTAGTGGAAAACTCTGTTCTTGATCCTTCATGAATGAATGTAGTTTCTTTGAACTAAGGTGAGTGATTTGGTGTACATTATCTACTGACATAGTTAGAGCTGTGAATATAGGAGTTTTTATTGAAGGATTTAGAAATTCCACTTGGGGGCCTTCAGGGTTAAAAGTTATTTTGGCCTGGAGCTTGCTGAGCAGAACTCTGCCCATCAATGGGGCCGGGCATTCTGGAATTACTAGGAAGAAGTGATGGATTTTTCCTTTCCCCTGGTCCCAGGTCCTCTTAGTTGTCCAAGCCCGATATTTACTGCAATTAGCCCCTTGAATTAGAGACCTTTTATTTTATAGAGGGCAAAATGGGGCCTTAATGGCTGAGTATATTGCCCCTGTATCCACTTCAATGTTTACTGGGGTGCCCTCCACTTCAAAAGTTAACCTGAGCTCGGGGAGGGGATCTGATCCCCAACTTTCTTAGTCATCCTCCAGAGTCAGAATGGCTGGCTGGCGTGGTTGTCTCTTTCTAAGGCTCTCTTTGGCCCAGTGTCCTTTTTCTTTACAGTAGGCACATTGATCTGAGGCCAGGGGTGGCCTCTAGTTTGGGCCCAGGTATCCCTTCCTGTCTCCATGTTTCTTATTTCTGGCCTATTTGTTGTTGTGACCAGAACCTTAGTCAATTCCTTAGTCTGTCTTTTGTTTCTTTTATCCTCCCTTTGCTTCCTTATCTTCTTCAGTTTCTCTCGTATAGTATACCTTTTTGGCTTCGCTGACTAAATCTCTCAAAGTCATATCTTGTAATCCATCTAAGTGTTTTAAATTTCTTTAAATATCCAGGGCAGCTTGCCCAATAAAGGCCATCATGACAGATGCCTTTTGAGCCTCTGCCTGAGTATCAAAAGGAGTATATCTCCTATATGCCTCCATAATTCTCCCTAGAAACATAGAGGGAGATACGTCAGGCCCTTGAATAAACTCTATTACCTTGGCCAAATTAGTTGGTCGCCTAGCAGCCACTAAGATACCCGCTATTAGAGCCCGGAGATAAGTGAACAGATGCTCCCTACCTTCAAAGGTATTGGGGTCCGTGTTTGGTCGATTCTAGGGAAAGCCGGGTTGAATATGTTGGGAAGTTGTGTCAGTCACCCACCTGGTCTGAGGATATTATTTTCTAGCTTCCAGGAGGATTCTCTTTTGTTCCTCTGTCATGAAGAGAGTCCCTAGGTGTTGTTGGCAGTTATTCCAAGTAGGCTGGTGTGAAAACATCTATGAATCAACCACACCTGAGAGACGAGTGGGGTCCTCGGTAAAAGGGGGATTGTTATTTTTCCAGTTATATAGGTCTGAAGAGGAGAAAGGCCAATACTGGTAGGCTTGCATTTTTTCCCCATGACCATCATCAATCATTGGCACATAGGGACGGAGGGGGAGCATCACGGGAGTTCCAGGGTTTTCAATCATTCATTGCCGGTGAGTTTCTTTAGCCGGGCCAGGTTCCTCCAGCGGAGGAGGGGCTGTGTGTGCCACGGGGGAGTTTTCTGGAGGGTGCTGGGCTGGCTTAGCTTCCTCCAATGGCGGAGAGGCTGAGTCAGCAGCAGGGGAATCACTTAGAGGGTGTTGGGGGTTGGGAGACCAGGGCAAGGGATAAGGAGAGGGATGAGAGTCCAGTAGGCAGAAAAGAGGGTGGAGGAGGAGGAGGAGCAGAGGGTTTGAGAGATCGTGGGGGAAAGATTAGGAGCGGGGGCAGGGGCAAAGAAAGGCTTCACCCATGGAGGAGATTTGCAGAGGTAATGCCGGGTTAAGATATATGGCTTTTGATCTGGATGGCTATGTGGCCCTTCCTGAAAGACAATATCTCTGACTTTTTAAATTACTGAGAAGTAGAAAAATTCTTCTAAGGGCCATCCGAATCCAAAGGTGGGCCATCCTGAGGCACAGAGAGTCTGGCAGGTCCAGCGGTTTACTGAAAAAGAAAGATTCTGAGCCCTTAAGCGGAATTTGGTCCAGTGATCAAGGGTCAGGTACAGAGGCATTGAAGTGCTCTTTCCCATAATGAAAAATGCACAAACAGTAAAAGCAACGACACATGACACAGACAAGACAAGACAATAAAGACAGGCAATGGACGTCCAACACTGAGACAAGGACTGAGTAGCCGGCAATACCTGATGGGCTGGCAATACCGAATCTGAAACAAAATATCACTGAGTTAAGGAGACTATTGTTCCTCGATTTTCAGAGTCCTCTGGGGTGTCCCTCAGGGTGGTTGCCTGTGGCTGTGTGACACATCTGTCAGCCACCGTGAGAGAGAGCTCACGCTCTTTATTGACAGCCATTTTGCCAAGACCTAACCTGAAACCTGAAACCAGAAAGAGGCGCCTTACGAATCCCGAGAGGAGCCTGTTGGGGTCTCTCGTCCGCTGCTCCCAGAACTCGGTGGAACCTCCATATGTAAAGGTCGGACGAGTGTCAGGCGAAGAGACCTCCAAGAGACTGTCTCATGCAAAAGCAAAGGGTTTATTGGGGGTCCAGCATGCTGGGGCTCAGAGCTCACTTAAATATAGCAGAGAGTCCTGAGAACAGCTTAAACAGGGCTTATATACTTTCCTTGGGGAGGGCAGGGAGGGAAGTTAAGTATACAGAAAAACATGAAGAGACAACTACCTATTTTACTAACTTTTCACTAACGACTATACTTTGCCAGATTTCCTAATGTCTCTATTGATATCTATTTTCCTACATACTTTTCCAAGTTCATCTTTGTGACTGACTCTTCACATGTGCTGACATTTACATTTACTCTATACCCGAAAAGCTATAGCTAAAGAACTTTTGGTGCAAATTCTATACTCACTATCCTTTCTAAACTACCGACTATCTTCTTAATCTTACCGACTATCACTTTTTGACTGGATGTTATCTTTGACAATCAATCATCCAAGGCACAAGGTCCAATGCAATTGTATATCGATGTACCTGAGACATCTGTGCAGAAAATATATCAAAGCTAAGTATCACAATCAAGGTCCTAATACACTTCTGGGTTTTAAATCTTACCTAGATTTCTGTTTTCATACTTATATTTTACCTATATATTCTTGTAATTATCGCAGGTTATCAATACCATTTTTCATCCAGCTGAATGATTCCTAACCCAAATCAAACCTGTTATTAACCCTAACCATTCACTGTTGCCTCAATCTAACTTTACAGAAGAGCAGGGACAGAGATGGTCTTACAATACAAAAATGTAGGATTCATTCCAACTACTGAGAAACTCAAAGGTCCATGCAAAAATGATCCCTGCAGAAGTTGTAGGCAGCTATGTAGGAACTGAGAGAGCAAAAGTCATCTTCCATTGTAAAAAACCTGGTCAGGATGAAGGAATGTGTCTGAATCAGCCTCTGTCTTCTTAATTTAGAGAAGAAGGACCAAACCAGGCCTGTGTTGAGAGCTGTTCCCGGTTGCCTATGGTTGATATACCATTCTAAGTTGTGAAAGTGTCACAGGAAGTAGGGGCAGCCTCAATTTCATGGGACCCTTTGAAACAACTGTTAGGACAACGTGGTTGCCAAGGCAGTGACCTTATTCAATTCCTGAAGGAAGTGACCTCACCTAACATCCTTAGAGACAGAACTCTCTGAACTTGGGATCCAGGAAGCCAGTCACCCAAATCCACTCCCAGTCCCACTCCCAGGGGTCTCAATTTCTTGGATTTACCAAGGACAGATTTAGTCTTTCTTGGTACATACTGATGTGAGGATGGCCAAATGCCAGAAAGCTCTGAAAAGTCGCCTTTACTGAGAAAGCAGGTATTGGATCACCGCTGGCTCCTCAGTACTTCACAATGTTGACCAAAGAGACCAGATCTGAGACAGGACAGGCCATTTTGGGGGAAGAAAATATGGCCTACAATCAGAGAAACTCTGGATAGTCACAGACCTACTTTCGGGAAGGAGGTGCCTTTGTGGGTGTGGGTGTGAGTTTGTGGATTTGTCTCATGTTCTCAGAATAGGTAGGAAAGTCGGTATGTTTGGTTTGGTGTAGACTGTTTCCAGTAAGTCGTTTGACAAGGCGAGTGTTTCTATGTCTGTGTATCCCACGGTGTCCATGGTTGTAGACATTAGAAAAGAGAATGCATCAATTGATATGTCCTGTCTAGTTGAAAGCTTCCCAGCATTCATCATGCCCAATTTATGAATGGATTTCAGCTTGCCTTATCGATGGGCAACACTTGCTATCTTTCAAAGTTTCTGCTTTCTTCCTGAATTCTGGCCACTCTCCAGAATAGGCTCATGGTTTTGTGTCCAATATATGTACCACTTCCAAGCCCTGTGACATCATCATGTACTGGATAGCTGAAGGGAATGGCGAGCATCTCAGAAAACTCTGATACCAGTGTGATCAGGATAGTCTCAGTGGAGAAAACTTTTGGGCCTTTTAATTATCAATTGTTCTGCTGCCCTCAATGTCTGAAAGGTCTTTGCCTCAGGCCACCTTTTTTTGATGCCTGAAAAAAACTGTTTTCACATGGAAATGAATGGGCATCACCTGAAGCTTTTTGCTTAATTCCTTTGGAAAGGATGTGTCTGAATCAGTCTTTTGGCCCTGTGTGAGGCTTAGGCTTAGATTCTCAGCACCTGATGGATCTAAAGAAAGATTCCATGTGTGCATCCAAAACCAAAATAGCCAAAAGAGCAGTCATTCTGCATGAAGTCTCTCCCCTTTCTTTGTGAGGTTCCAGACCTACATCAAGTTAGAATAGGAATGCTTTGGGTCAAATAATTTCTTCAAAGCCCTGCAGAGGCTAGCCCATAGGTGCTTGGGTTTCCTCATGTCTCCAATTCAGACAAAGAATCTAAACCCCACAGTAGTCCTCAAATTGGAGAAGCAGAGAAGTATTAACAGCAGCCCTATGTGATCACACCAGGTTCACAGGAAGGGTGTCCAAGCCACCCTGATTTTAGGCAAATTAGGGGCAAGGGAGATTATTTTGGAGACTGTCTTGGTCTGCGCCCCTCATCGAAACATCCAACCAGAGGTTATGAAGAGTGTTTATATGAAATATCATGAGGACCATGTGGGAGTGTGTTGGTTTTAATTGTGGTCATTTGTGTGGTGGTTGGAAGAGATGACTGGGTCCACCTTGACATGATCTCTGGTGTGATTCCCCTAAGAGACTGAGTTCTGGAACTGACCTCAGAGAAGTATTGCCATGAATTGTGTTGGGATGTTAAGAGACTACGCATGAGAGTCACCCTTGGAAACTGAGATGTATGCCCAGGTTGTATTTCCACAAAGCACTGGGAATCACAGCCAAGATATCACATGATTTTATTCTGAAAGACTTGGCAGCCATAGTTGAGAGTCAAAACACACATGGACCTTACATTGTAGACATCAATGGGCCTGGATTCACGTGACCATTTAGCCACTCTTTGGGAAGCCTTGCCTGTGAGAATTCTCCATTGTCTTTTATTGACATGAGCTTCCTCAAAATTTATTGGTTCTGGATTGATTTGAAATGCACAGTGCATCCAACTTCATCTTTCAAAAATGGCTAGATAAATACCAAGAAATTTTTGAAATTCCCATGACCAGGTGGCACTGGAGAACCTTTGGATGTCCTGTTGCTGATCATGAGTATACCAGACAGTGCCTTGATTGACTGGGTTTCATGAAAATGGTGTAGAACAGAGATGCCAATAAATTGGAGGCTGCTGAGTACTGGGCCTAGACCAGTAGTGGGCAGGTGTGTGATAAAACATTTGTGGTGGGGGCATGTGGATCTGCCATTAGCTTCCAAGTGTCTTGTGACTGAAATGGTGCAGCAAGCAGTCCCTTCTATGTAAAGGCATCTTGTAATATTGAGAAGTCTCAGGGCAAGTTTCAGAATCAAGTTGCTATGGTCAATGGGGCAAGCTATGTGGGATAGAAGCATGGTTCATGCATTGTCCTAGAGAAACTGACCCACCACACGTGACAGAACTCCCTCCAGCACTGTGTCCCAGTTGACCTCTTTGTATTTTGTGAAGCAAATACCAAACTCCCAGTGAAGCCGCAAGAAACACCATGAAAATTTTAGGATCACAAAATGGCTTCACAGTCCACACGGGAAGACACTTAGACCCAGTGTCCACAGTTTAGCTACAAATAGCAAATTCAGCACTGCTGCTCATGTTCAGTGGAAAATAAGAAACAATGTCCTCCAGATCACATAGATGCAGAACCACCTTTATTGGTCTCACTAGAAACGAAGCTAAAGCACTTGACAACAACATATGTTTCAAGTGCCCAACCTCAGAGGCAGTTCCACAAGAAGTCTTTAGGCCAGAAGAGCTCCAGTGTGTGTAGTGTTTACCCTGTCCCTTACTTTTGGAAACTCCTTAGCATATTCCATTCCAGATATGTATTCACAGATTTTCTAACTCTTCTCCTCTAATTTTGTCTTACTTGGGGAGTAGGTAATGTCAAGCCATTGTTCTGGATGACAGTGGGAACAATTATTTGTAGCACATATTTGCATACACATTGGATTCATTTTACAATTTTCCAGTCAAAATAGTGAATCCCTCACACTAACCCCTACGCTACTAAACTCTGACTACTAATCATAATATGATGGAGACTAATAACCCAAACAGAATTGAAATACAAGCAGTTCAGAGGAGGCATCGTGTATAGTTGGACTTGCCTTTTGCATTATATAGGGTAGGAGTTATGAATCTAGTCAATTATTTGGTTGAAAGAATTCTCCATGTTTTTTTAAAGTTAACAAATATGTGAATTCCTGTCTCCCTTTCTCTGTAGCCTGTTTAGCACATGTAATTTTATATGCACATATAGAATCATACCTGGTATCACACGTATATTTTTGGTGAGGTGGCTGACTTGGCATTTCGAAATTGTGAGAAGATATCACTCCTTCTAAAAGCTGTTGGAACTGAGAAGATATCACTCCTTCTAAAAGCTGTTGGAACTGAGAATTCAACCTATGGGTGATCCTCCTATTTGAATAGCATTATAAATAAATCCATGTTCAGTAAAATGAATATTTTTGAATCTGTGGATGATATGTATTTCATGATGAATTTCGATTGGCATATATAATGCTACTTTTTAATGTCTCTCTGTGTGTGTCTGTGTATATATATATATATATATATATATATATATATATATATATATCCTCCAGATTTTTCAAAATATGAAATATATGTGTCTTATTATGCACTCCCAAATTTCATTCATATTCATGTATGTGGATTTATAATCTACTTTTCAAAAGATTATTCTCAGAAATATTCATCTACCCGAAATACATTTTGGTTTACTAGTACTGAAATCTATCTTCAGTAAATGGTGCATAGAAATCCTAATATTTTGACATTGCAAGATGGCCATGAATAGAGTGCATCACACCCTTTGTACTGCGCCACTTCATATGTGAATAAGGAGTTAGAATGACGAAAAAGTATCTTGTTAGGATCTTACAGAAAAATGGGTGTGCCTGGAACCTAGAAGAATGATTTCCACCACCAAGGTCCTGTAATTGAGTCTCAAACAAGAGCCAACTATGCGACCAAAGATCTGGGGTGACTGATCCGTGCGGCCCGTGCCATGGCTACAGACGGTGGGCCTCCACTGAGAAGCGACCAGCATGCAGGGAGAAACGTTGCTGCAAATTCTGTGGAATCCGGCTGGCTCACCAGCCACTGAGCCCGGGGCTGAGCTCGGGATTTCAGATGGGGAAGAAAGCGCTACAGTTCTATCCCCCACAACCGAAACTCCATCGAGGAAATCAACGGCCACCATCTTGGAGAGCTGAAGTATCCACCGCCACTCTCCGACAGATTTCAACAACAAAACAGGTGTGTGTTACTCAGCTTATCTCCCATACAGCAGGAAATTTGCAAAAATTCTCTCTTAGGCTTTCCGGGGGAGGGATTACCAGAGAAAGCCTTCACAAAGACGGGGGGAAAACTAGTGGCACCTGACCTTCAACTTCCCCTCCCATCACTGGTGAAAACGAAACTTGCCTAGCCAGCGCAATGGGTGGGGCAAGCGGAAAAATTCAAAACAATAGAGTGCCAGGGTTCCCAATAGACACCCTCCACACCCAAGAAACAGCAGGCAAAGAGTACAGTTTGATCTGCCAAGAGGCATCACTCAGTGGAAATCTGGTGTAGCAGGGGAAATCAGGACTCGCAGAGGAAACCAGGGGACTAGAGGAGAGACCCGCTTGACTAGGCGGCTGGAGAACGCCTGCCCACCAGCAACCAATCACCCGCTGGCTGCCTGCGCAATTGGGCAGCTAGAGATCACCCGTCCGCCGGTGACAGCCCATTCGCTGATTGCACGACTGGATGGCTGGAGACCGCCCGCCCGCCAGCGACCGGGAGGTGAAACCAACCAGAGACAGTCCAGTCCCACCCCCCCATTCAAACACCCCGGCAAGGAGCCTGGGGCCCGCCATAGCAGACAGGTGACATCACTGGAGCTCAGCTGTCGGAATTCCTTCCAAGCGGAATCCACTTTTGCAGGCATAGTCTACAAACACAAAAGAGAGACAACAGAGATATACAAAACCAAAACAAATCTATTGAAGAGAGCAGAAACACAGCAATCAATAGAGCTGAAAAGTAATGTGAACATCATGAAAAAACAAGGGAAAAAAATTCTACAGGAAGACCGAGAAGCATCAGAAATAGGAATAGGGAAAAAACTCAAGGCATACCTAACTCAGATGGAAAGGGATATTAGAGAAGACATGAGGCAGCAAGTCCAAGCAATAAAAGTATATTTTGAAAATCAAATAAACAAACAAATTCAAATGGCAAAGAACGAGCTTTACCAGGAGATAGAGATCTTAAAAAGAAATATCAAACAGTAATCCTAGAAATGCAGAAAACTATAAACCAAATTAAAAACTCAAACGAAGAATATTACAAATAGACTAGATCAATTAGAAGTTAGAACATCAGATAATGAAGACAAAGTTTATCAACTTGAAAAGAATAGAGTAAACACAGAAAAGATGCTTAAATCCCATGAGCAATCTATTCAAGAGATATGGGATGTCATAAAAAAAACAAATTTGAGTGTCATCTGGATAGAAGAAGGCATAGAGATTCAAACCAAAGGAATGGACAACATATTAAATGAAATATTTCTGGAAAATTTCCCAGAGATGGAAGATGGAATGAATTGCCAAATCCTGGAAGCCTACAGGACCCCAAGCATTCAAAACCATAATAGACCAACTCCAAGACAAATAATTATGAAGATAGCCAGAACAAGGACATACAGAACAAAGAGAGAATATTAAAAGCTACGAGAGAAAATAGGCAGATTACATTCAGGGGTAAACCAATAAAGTTAACCACTGATTTTTTATCACAAACTTTGAAAGCAAGAAGATCCTGGAAAAAAGTATTTCAAACGCTCAAAAATAATGGATTCCAACCAAGAATACTGTATCCAGCAAAATTAAGCTTCAGATTTGACAATGAAATTTAAGTCTTTCACGATAAACAAAAGCTAAAAGAATTCACAGCCAGAACACCAGCAGTGCAAAGCATTTTGAGCAAAATACTACAAGAAGAGGATTTGAAAAGTAATGCCTGAAACTAGCAGCGGGAGGTATCTCAGTAAAGGGAGAGGAAAATAACCAAAAAGTAAAAACTAACCAAAATAAATAAATAAATAAATAAATAAACATGACTGGAAGTACAAATCATATTTCAATTGTAACCTTAAATGTTAATGGCCTAAACTCACCAATCAAGAGACATAAGCTAGTAACCTTGATCAAAAAAGAAAAAAATCCAACAATATGCTGCCTTCAGGAGACTCATATGATAGGTAAAGACATACAGAGGCTGAAATTAAAAGTTTGGGAAAAATAATACCACTCACATGACCCTCGGAAGCAAGCAGGAGTGGCCATACTCATATCGAATAAAATCAACTTCAACCCTACGTTAATCAAAAGGGATAAAGAAGGACACTATATACTGTTAAAAGGAACCTTGCACCAACAATGCATAACCATTATCAATTTGTATGCACCAAACAATTGAGCTGCAACACTCATAAAACAAACTCGCCTCAAGTTCAAGAGTCAAATAAACTACAACACAATAATTATGGGTGACTTCAACACACCGCTCTAGCCATTAGACAGATCCTCTAGACAAAAACTGAATAAAGAAACTATAGAATTCAACAGCAAAATCAGTAACCTAGACTTCACCGACATATATAGAATATATCAACCATCAAAAAGTGGATACACGTTCTTCTCAGTAGCACATGGATCCTACTCAAAGGTAGACCATATATTATGCCATAGGGCAATTATTAGTAACTATAAAGTCGTGGAGATAATACCATGCACCATATCTGATCATAATGGAATGAATCTGGAAATCAATGATAAAAGAAGGAAGGAAAAATCCTACATCACATGGAAAATGAACAACATGCTACTGAATGATAAATGGTTTACAGAAGACATAAAGGAGGAGATAAAAAAAATTCATAGAGACAAATGACAATACAGACACAACACACTGGAATCTATGGGACACAATGAAAGCAGTTTTAAGAGGGAAATTCATTTCTTGGAGTTCTTTCCTCAAAAAAAAAAAGAAAAAAACAGCAAATAAATGAACTCACACTACACCTCAAAAACCTAGAAATGGAAGAGCAAAACAACAGCAAATGTAGTAGAAGACAAGAAATAATTAAAATTAGAGCAGAAATCAAGGAAATTGAAACAAAAAAAAACATTGAAAATATTGATAAAAATAAAGTTGGTTCTTTGAAAAAATAAATAAGATTTATAGACCCTTATCCATGCTAAGGAAGAGAAGAAAAGAGAGAACTCAAATTACTAACATACGGGATGAAAAAGGCAATATCACAACAGACACTACAGAAATAAGAAGATAATTAGAAAGTATATGGAAAACCTATGTTCCAATAAAATAGATGATAGTGAAGATATCAATAAACTTCTTAAGTCATGCGATCTGCCCAGATTGAGTCAGGAAGACAGACACAATTTTAACAGAACAATAACAAAGGAAGAAATTGAAGAAGCCATCAAAATACTACCAACAAAAAAAAGCCATGGACCGGATGGGTATACAGCAGAGATCTACATAACCTTCAAAAAGGAATTAATACCAATACTTTTCAAGCTATTTCAAAAAATAGAAAAAGAAGAAACTCTTCCAAATTCATTCTATGAGGCCAATATCACCCTGATCCCAAAACCAGACAAAGACACTTCAAAGAAAGAAAACTACAGACCAATATCTCTAATAAACTTGGATGCAAAAATTCTCAATAAAATCTTGGTGAATCGAATACAAAAGCATATCAAAAAAATTATGCACCATGATCATGTAGGATTCATCCCTGGGATTCAAGGCTGGTTCATTATACGGAAATCAATAAATGCTAATCACCACATCAATAGACTTAAAGACAACAACCATATGATCATCTCGATAGATTCAGAAAAAACATTCGACAAAGTTCAACATCCCTTTATGTTGAAAACACTAGAAAAACTAGGGATAACAGGAACTTACCTCAAGATTGCAAAAGCTATATATGATAAACCTCAGGCTGGCATCATCCTAAATTGAGAAAAGCTGAAGGCATTCCCTCTAAAATCTGGAACAAGAGGGATGCCCTCTATCACCACTTCTATTTAATTTAGTTCTTGAAATACTAGGCATAGCAATTAGACAGACAAAAGAAATTAAAGGCATAAAACTAGGAAAAGTAGAACTTAAATTATCGCTATTTGCGGATGACATGATAATATATTTAACAGACCCAAAAGGGTCTACAGAGGAACTGCTAGAGTTAATAAATGAATTCAGCAGAGTGGCAGGATATACAATCAACTCGCATAAATCAAAGGCATTGCTGTATATCAGCAGCAAAACTTCTGAAATGGAAATGAGGAAAACCACTCCATTCAAAATATCCTCAAAGAAAATAAGATAATTGGAAAAACAATTAAATAGTTGGGAAACAACCTAACAAAAGAGGTGAAAGATTTATAAATGAAAACTACAGAACCCTAAAGAGATAGAAGAGATCTTAGAATATGGAAAAATATACCCAATTCATAGATAGGCAGAAATAACATCATCAAAATGGCGATAATACCCAAATTCTCTACAGGTTTAAATTGATGCCAATCAAAATCCCAACGACATTTCTTGTAGAAATGATAAAGCAATCATGAAATTCATATGGAAAAACAAAAGACCCAGAATAGAAACAGCAATTCTAAGCAGGAAGTTTGAATCTGGAGGTATAGCGATACCAGAGTTCAAACTGTACTACAAAGCAATAGTAACAAAAACAGCATGGTACTGGTACCAAAACAGGCAGGTGGACCAATGGAACAGAATAGAGGACACAGAAACCAATCCACAAAATTACAACTTTCTTATATTTGATAAAAGGGGCTAAAAACCTGCAATATACGAAGGATAGCATCTTCAACAAATGGTGCTAGAAAAATTGAAAATCGATATGCTACAAAATGACACTGAATCCCTTTCTCTCGCCAAGCAAGGAAGTTAACTCAAAGTGGATCAAGGAGCTAGATATCAAATCAGAGACACTGCATCTGATAGAAGAAAAAGTTGGCTACGATCTACATACAGTGGGGTCGGGCTCCAAATTCCTTAATAGGACACCCATAGCCCAAGAGTTAATAACAAGAATAAATTAATGGGACTTACTTAAACTAAAAAGTTTTTTTTTTTTTCTCAGCAAGAAAAACAATAAGAGAGGTAAATAAAGAACCTACATCCTGGGAACAAATTTTAACCCCTCACACTTCAGATAAAGCCCTAATATCCAAAATATACAAAGAACTCAAAAAATTAAAAAATAAGATAACAAATAACCCAATCAACAAATGAGCCAAGGACCTGAACAGACACTTCACAGAGGAGGACATACAACCAATCAACAAGTACATGAAAAAATGCTCACAATCTCTAGCAGTCAGAGAAATGCAAATCAAAACCACCCTAGGATACCATCTCACTCCAGTAAGATCGGCAGCCATTAGAAAGTCAAACAACAGTAAGTGTTGGCGAGGATGTGGGGAAAAGGGGACACTTGTACAATGCTGGTGGGACTGTAAATTGGTGCAGCCAATTTGGAAAACAGTATGGAGATTCCTGGGAAAGCTGGGAATGGATCCACCATTTGACAAAGATATCACCCTTCTTGGACAATTCTCTGAGCATCTTAAAACAGCGTACTATTGGGATACTGCCACATCAATGATCATAGCGGCACAATTCACAATAGCTAGACTGTGGAACCAACTTAGATGCCCTTCAATAGATGAATGGATAAAAAAATGTGGAATCTACACACAATGGAGTATTACGCAGCACTAAAAAATTACAAAATCATAGAATTTGCAGGGAAATGTATGGCATTAGAGCAGAATATGCTAAGCGAAGCTAGCCAATCCTTAAAAAACAAATGCCAAATGTCTTCTTTGATATAAAGAGAGCAACTAAGAACAGAAAGGGAGGAAGAGCATGAGGAAAAGATTAACATTATACAAAATGAGTGAGGGGAGAGAAAGGGAGAGAGAACAGAAAGCATATGGAAATGGTAGGAAACCCTCAATGATACACAAAATTACACATAATAGGTTGTGAGCGGAAATGGGAGGGAAATAATGGAGAGAATTAAACAACAGCACATGAGGTAGAGAGGGAAGATGGGAGGGGAGGGGAGGGGGGATAGTAGGGTATAGGAAAGGTAGAAGAATACAACAGTCACTAATATGCCATTATGTAAAAATGTGAATGTGTAACCAATGTATTTCTGCAATTCTTATTTGGGGAAAAAAATGGGAGTTCATAATTCAAATGAGAAAAATGTATCAAAGATGATATATCATGAACTTTGTAATGTTTTGAACAACCAATAAAAATAAATAAATAAATAAAGGTTTAAAATTCAGTGGGAAGAAATCAGCTAAAAATGTGTTGAGATGCATTCATTTTTCTTAGCAGAAACTTTGTTTTGTGTAGTTGTAACTATCACAAATTTATTTTACCAGAAATTTGGCTTTTGAAAATGCACATAAATTGAGATTAAAGGATAATTCACCTACCTTCATGAAAAATTCATAGCATTTCCTATATTTTTCATATTTCATTTTTTTAGTTAATATTTTGTCATGGACCAGGTCTAGCCTTAGGCTATTCTTCCAGAATACTACCTCATCTGACAAGTTCGTACAATGTGTTGGATTTTTCTTTTCTTCTTTTATTTAATTGTTTCTAGCTAATAATGTGTATTTCTCCTTATCTTTATTTGGACATACATACCCAACTATATCTTTGCATTTTATGTTTTACTGGGGAAGAGACTCATCAAAAGCTTTTTGTTATATGTATTAACAATCAAACATTCAGAGCATGCAATTATTCTTAATTTTGCATGAAAATATCTTTGCACAATTTTTCTTATAAAGATTTAGAATTATTAATAATGTCCCTGCTGTAATAAGTAACTACTTACAAGAAGAATTAAACAATTGACTTTATATCAATTATGAATATGAAAAGTACTAAAATTAATATTTGGCAATTAATACACAATTGATAGAAATTGAAATCACGAGAAAGCCATTTAAAATGTCAGTGCATATGGTCCTTAAATAATAGGTTTTTTAAAAATTTTTTCTCTAATTCATAAGATATATTATGCCATATTTTTGCTTAATGTGATATAAAACCTTAAATTATCAGTATAGATAAATAAGAAAGAAACCTGTTTACTTAAATATGTTTAATTGATTTTCACTGTAAGATGTTAATTCTGGAAGACTTGAGAATTAAGAAAGATATGGTCTATATTATATCTAACAGGCTAATCAAAGTACTTTTAAATATAAATGTATATATACATATATAATATATGTAATGCATATGCATGAATATAGATACATATATATAATAAATGTATAGTGATATATCTATCATGTGATTATAATTTTAACGTTTTCTCAAGAAAAAAGAATGACTATAAAAACAGTCTTAAATTTAAATTTCATAGCAAGATACTGTTTGTAATGACATGAGAGAAAAATTGATATGGATGGAAAATGAAAAAGGAAGAGAGAGAAGGGGGAAAATGAGGAAGAAAGTGAGTAAAGAAGAGGGAGAGGCATATTTGATGTTAAGAAAAAATGGAGGGGCTGGGTTTATGGCTCAGTGGTAACATGATTGTCTAGCATGTGTGAGGCACTGGGTTCTATTCTCAGCACCACATAAAAATAAACAAAATGAAGGTCCATCAACAACTGAAAAACAAAAAATAAAAAAGTAGAAATATTACCAAAATTCCAAGCTTTGTTGAATGTTAAATAAAAAACAATATGTTAAATAGCCTTATGTAATTTCTAGACTCCCCAAAATAGTCATTAAATGTTAGATCATTAGTGCTATAACTAAAAATCCATTGTTCCTTCCTCTACATTCTGTGGCATGCTAGTACTAAAATAAATTGTATTATAACACCAAAAAAAAAAAAAGCCAAATCATAATATTTCTACAGTAACTGACCCGAGTTTAACATCAATGCAAGTAGATTCCTATGGGACATGATGTGCATTTTGATGTTCATTTTTATTCAACAGTGGAACATTACTATTTCTTCAGTTTATGCACATCATAGGATACATATTTCATCCACAATTTAGCAAATTTATACTCATTTGTTTAACTTCAAATCACTTCCTGCTTCAGTACCCATGTATTCCTCCATGTTTCTTGACTGCTCTTTTCATGAGACTTCTTTAGAAACACATTATTTTCGATTTCCATTATCATATTTGAAGCAAAACACCCGTCATGATAAACCATAACCCTAATATTACCATTAAATGTATAAGTGGTTGGAAAGAATGATTGTATATCAATATAAGATTTCTTACTTAGTTACAGATATCAATTCAATCCATTATTTAAAGTGGAACCAGTTATATTATTTATTCACAGTATGGTCTATTCATGTATTATCTCTATATTCATAGACACAGGGTACACCTCTTTGTACCCCCAATACTAATTTATACGTCTTCAAAATATTGCTCCCAGAAATGGTGGAACAAATACATGTAACCTGATCTACATATACATTTTATCACAGTAGTATTCTGAACAGCAAAAAGCAAAGTTCACACTTATGATTGTACCATACCTAAATGGAAAGTGAACATGGATTACTAAAAATATCCATGTCCAGGTTGCCTAATGATCTCAAATAAAAATCCTATTGGTGACTACATTTTTGTTTCTTCCAAAGATTATATATTCAAACTCAACCCTGTTGAATATGTCTAAAGCTGTCACTCACTTTACACTTTGAATGATTTTGTAATGTGTCTATTGATATCTGCTTTCCTACATATTTTCCCCAGTTCATCATTGTGACTGAATCTTCACATGTGCTATCACTAACATTCACTCTCTAACCGAAACCCTATTGCTAAAAAACTTTGGTCCAAATCCTGTATTCACTCTTCTTCCTAAACCTACCTACTGTCTTCCTAATCCTACCGACTATCCCTTTTTGACTGGATGTTCTCTTCTACATTCAATCATCCAAGGTACAAGGTCCTATGCCATTGTATATCGATTTATCTGAGACATCTGTGCAGAACGTAATTCAATGCTAAGTATCCCAATCAAGGACCCAATGACCTTCTGGGCTTCAATTCTTACTTAGATTTCTCTTTTCGTTCATATATTTCACCTCTATATTCTTATAAATATCGCAGGTTCCCAATACCATTGTTCATCGAGCAGAATGGTTCCTAACCAAAATTGAAAATGTTATTAACACTAACCATACACTCTTCCCTCAATCTAACTTTACAGAAAAGCAGTGACAGTGTTGGTATTACAATTCAGGAATGTATGGGATCTTCCACCTGATGAGAACCTCAAAGGTATGTGCAGAAATGATCCCTGGAGAAGATGTAGGCAGCTATGAAGGACCTGAGAGAGCAAAAGTCATCTTCCATGGAAAACAACCTGGTAGGATGAAGTTTGGTGTCTGAATCAGCCTCTGTCTTCTTAATGTAGAGAAGACGGACCAAACCAGGCCTTATGGAGAGCTGTTCCTGAGAGCCTATGGATTATATCTCATTCTAACTTATGAAAGCGTCACAGGAAGTAGGGGCAGCCTCCATCTAAAGGGACCATAAGAAGCAACTGTTAAAACAAACTGGTTGCCAAGGCAGTGACCTCATTCAGTTCCTGAAGGAAGTGACCTCACCTCACTTCCTTGGTGTTGGAACTCTGTGAACTTGGGATCCAGGAAGCCAGGCACCCCGAGCCAGTCCCAGTCCCAGTCCCAGTTGTCTCACTTGTTTGGATTTACCAAGGACAGGGTCAGTCTTTCTTGGTACCTACTGATTTGAAGATGTCCAAATGCCAGAAGAGCTCTGAAGAGGGGCCTTTCCTGAGAAAGAAGGTAGTGGCTCACCGCTGGTTCCTGTCAACTTCACAGAGTTGGCCAAGGAGACCAGATCTGAGAGAAGACAGGCCATTTCGGAGGAACATAGTATGGCCCAGCAGTCAGAGAACACTCCGAATAGTCACAGACCTACTTGGGGGAAGGAGGTGCCTTTGTGGGTGTGGTTGTGGGTTTGTGGTTTGGTTTCATGTTCTGAGAATAAGTTTTTTCAGATATCAGCTCCGGAGCCCAGGAATTAGTTCTCATTGGGGCTAAGGTTCCCCACCAGCGAGATTTGAAATTGGCTCTGGCTGCATTGTTAACAAGGGCGGGGACTTTTCACGCCACTGCAGAAAAGAAGAAGGTAGGAAGAAGAAGTCCTTAGGCGCCATGTTGGGGTTTTTCTCTGGGGTATGGCTGCCATTTATACTTTTCCTAACATTCCTCCCTTTTTGTTTTTTTAGAAATTGGGGTGTTGTTTGTCATTTCTGGCTGATTCCTGCTGTGTAGGGGTGCTGTGGGGCCTAGAAAGGGAAGTGGACGAATGCTCGGGGTCAGGTCTTGGGATATCATGGCAGCCAGAAATAAAACCCAGTGGTATAGATAGCTACTTCAGTAGGGGTAAAGTCTATGAAAGTTCCCTGATGCCACAAGTTGTCGATGGCATGAAACCAGTCCTGGATGGAGGAGATTGTTGGTATCAGCCACTGGTCCTTTAACAGAGACTCAAGGAAATACTGGAAGCGTTGCCTGGACATGGCGTCACCAGCACCTGAAGAAGATCAGAGCGAATAAAAACAGAATGAAGATAAAAATTAAAGCAAAGGTCAATTTTTGGCAGAAGTTCCATGTTGGGGGACTGACATAGAAGAGGCCAAGGGCCATGAGGAAGCTTAGAATGTCATAAAGACTCATGAATCCAGGATCGCAGATTAGGAGGTTCTCCAAGCTCGTTGCCTCCCGCTGTCTGATGTACGTTGCATTCCATCGTGCCTGGTAGTGAGCTTCATCACTGAGTGAACTGTTCTCTTGGAGATGTTAGGGGTTCATCGGTCATCAGAGGCTGGTAGTGCCTAAGCAAAAGCTGGTTGAAATTTTGATTAAAAATTTTTTGCAGTTGGGTTTGAAGGAACTTCATTATGCATGGCAAGAGAGCACAAAAAGGGAGCATCCCAATAAGGGGCCCCAAGATAGGTAGTAAGTACATGGCAAGATAGGATTGGAAGAACCCTGTTATGGGATTGGAGGAGCTAGGTTTGAGCAATTTGGTCGATAATTCCTGCAATTTAACAACATTTTTTTCCATCAGCCCAGATTCATTAACATAATAGCAACATTCCTCTCTGAGGAATAGGCATGTACCCCCTTTTTCTGCAGTGAGAAGATCAATTGCCCTTTGTTTCTGTAAAGCCACGTGTGCCAATGAAGTAACCTGGCGCTGCAAGGAGCCCAGAGACTCAGCAGTGGTATCGAGTGCTTCCTGCAGTTTTTGTTGCAGGTCATTGGATGCCCATAGAACATGACCTATAGCTCCACCAGAGAGTCCGAGACCCGCCACTGAGGTTGTTAAAGTGAGGCCTACAAGAACCGGCAGAAAGACTGCCCTACGGGTTCGGGAAGGTAGGGCCAACTGTCGGAATTCGGTGGGAGTATACAAAGACAGCTGAGGAACTACAGTAACCAAGAAACAGGTGCCAGAGACATTGATCGTTGAGGTACTTAAAGACCCATTACACCAGAGGAAATTTCCAGGTTGCATAAACGCAGGGCTCGATTGGGTGCTTAAGCTCAAGGAACAAATTAGTAAAGGATTCATTATTGGCAGGTGGAAACAGTTGAAAGCAAATAAAGCATTGGTGGAATAACTTTCCCACAGTGGGATACGTGTCACATGTAGGGGTTGTCCTTTCTTAGAGAAATTGTAGGTTTTTGCTGAAATATTTCCTGCCGCTAATGGGACCGCTGCTAGAAGTGGACGACTAATTGAAGCACAGAGAAAGCACTGAGAAGGAGGCACAGAAAGAGGGGTGGATTTTAATAATTGAAGAGTTTGGTGTAACAAATTGAGCCATGTGTCAGGGGGACCTGAGGGGGTTGAAGGGTCTGAATCCTTTTTGGATGAGCTATGGATAAGATCTCGAAGTTTTGATTCTGACTCCTTAATGTGTTCGACTACCTGGATGGTTGCCTTAGGTGGCATAATCAGGGTGCTGCCAACAGTCATCCACATTGTGGGTCTGGCTGAGGTTGTCCGAGCATAGACAGCAAACTCAACATAGCCCCAACGTTTGGCCTTGGGGTCAGGTATATCTAAAGTATACCATCCATTGTTATCAGATGAAGAGCCTTTATGCCACTTTAGGTAACTAGATGTCCACCCTTTTGGGTAACCAAGTGAGTGGTAAGAATAGCTACCATGTTCATCATGGAACCTGCATGACCAATAGGGGCACCCATTATATATCTCAGGCCACCAATGACAATAGTCTTTTGTTTGATCAAAAAGGAAGCAAATGAAAGGCCAGTTCCAGCTACCAGGGACGAAGGTCCTTGAAGGTGACAATTTTAGGGAAATAGAGGTGCAATTGTGGATGAAGCAAGTAGTTGCATCCACTGCACGGACCTTCTGCATGCCATGTTCTGAGTATCGTTCCTGAAGAGTGATTAAATACATGGTAGGAGAGGTGGGTAAAGACCAGTCCCGATAGAGTACAGAAAATAAGCAGAGCACAAAAAAACAAGCAGTTACAGAAGATTAGGGTGTTGGGAGAGCTCATTGTGACTTTTTTAAGAGGAATTGGGCTGCATGGAACACCGTGTGAGCTGCAACTTAAATGGGTGAGATGAGTGTGGAGAGCAGGAGTTAAGGGGAGGTTCAGGAGGTGATTCTTGGAGTTCCTCTGGGTGGTCCTGTCGTCAGCAGGTGGGACCTCCTGGTGATATGGCTTCAACCTAGAAATGTGAATCAAGGGAGTGAGACGGTTGTCTGGTAAGGAGAGTTTGGCGGCAGTGGGGGTACAGAGAATGACAGGATAGGGGCATTTCCATTTTGGGGCAAGAGTCCCTTTCTCCTCTGGGGTATTATAATAGACTAGACTCCCAGGTGTTATGGGGGGAGTGTTTGGAGAGGACACTGGGTCCGGATGAAGCCAGTCCTGATATTTCCAGATTTCTGAGCAGAGATGATATAAAAGAGGCAAAGACAAATCTCGGGTGAGAGATCCTTTTGAAATGACCAACCCAGGGCGTATAAGAGGTCTTCCATACATTATCTCAAAGGGAGACAGTAAAGATGGTTTTTAGGGAGAGCTCTGATTCGAAGCAAATCCAAGGGAAGGAGTTTGACCCAGTCTAAGTTTAATTCCATTGTCAATTTGGTAAGGACTTCCTTTAGAGTACGATTTACCCTTTCCACTTTCCCTGAAGCTTGGGGGTAATATGGACAGTGGGAATGCCACTTGAAGGAGAGGGCTTGAGAGACCTTTTGTGTGATCCTAGAAATAAACTCAGGGCCATTGTCATATTGTAGAGAAGTGGGCATACCAAACCTGGGGATGATGTCTGTCAGTAAGATTAAAGCTACAGTGGAAGCCGTTTTATTGGAAGTGGGAAATGCCTCAACCCAACCAGAGAAAGTGTCCACAAAGACAAGGAGGTATTTAGTGCGCCATTCTGTGAGCATGTTGGTGAAGTCTACCTGCCAGTCAGCAGTGGGAATGTGTCCCCGGGCTTGGTGGGAAGGGAAAGGTTTGGGCCTTAAAGGAGTATAAGTGTTGGTCCACTGACAGATCTGACAATTAGAGGCTATATTCTGTAGCATGGCTTTGTCAGAGAGGGTGAGCGAGAAGAAGCTCTGTAAAAAGAGGGTCAAAGACTGAGAATTGGAAAGGAATAGATTATGAAGGAACTTGAAGAGATCCTTGTTCTTACTGGAAGAAGCAGGGGCTTCAGATGAGCTGTCTAAAGTGGCCATTATATGTCCCCCAGGGGGTCCATCATTGGAAGTGGTAGCAGCCATTTGTGCCACCTGGTCAGCTTTGGCATTGCCCTCAGTGATAAGAGAGAAGTCCTTCTGATTAGACCTACAATGGACAACTCCCACCTGGGTGGGTAAGTGGGAGACCTCTATCAGATTTGTTATAAGAGCCGAATTAGTGATCACATTACCTTTGGTGGTAAGTAGGCCTCACTCCTTTTATATTGCAGGATGGGATAAGATATGGAAGACATATTTTGAATCAGTATAAAGGGTGAGGGATTTGCCTTGTGCTAGAAGGCTGGCACGAGTGGCTACTATAAGTTCAGACTGCTGGTTGGTAGTTCCTGAAGGCAGAGCTTTGGCCTCTATAATCTCAGTGGCTGATACTACAGCGTATCCAAAGTAATGAGTGCCGTTCTGCCTAAAGGAACTGCCATCAGTAAACCAGATAAGGTCAGGCTTGGCTATTAGTCACTCAGAAATGGAAGAATGACAGGGGAGGAAATCATCTAAGGTTTCCAACCAATTATGAGTTGGTGTGTTAGACGTGGGAGTCATTGGGAGCAGTGAGGCAGGGTTCTGTGCAGAGCAGGGAAGGAAAGTAATATTAGGGTTTTCCAGAAAGGAAGTGAGGAGCGACAGAAATCTGGATGGAGGAAGGGTTTGAAAGCCCTTATAAGCTAAAAGATCCTTCAAGTGATGTGGGGAGTGGATAGTTAAAGGGGCCCCAAAAGTAAGCTTAGAGGCTTCTTTGTGTAAAATTTGTCCAGCAGCCAGAGCTCTTAAGCAAGGGGACCACTTACGGATGGTAGGGTCAAGTTGCTTGGACAAATATGCCACAGGTGCAAATGTAGGCCCATAGTTTTGACCTAAGACCCCAAGTTCTTGCCTCCCATTTTCATGGACATATACATGAAATGGTCTTGAAAGATCAGGAAGGTGAAGGGCAGGTGCCTTTAAGACAAGTTGCTGAAGCCTGCGCAAGTTGTAGTTTGGGGAGGAGGCAAGAGATTCACTAGGGGGTCCCTTTGCTAGGTCATACAGGATTTGTAAAGAAGAGAATAATTTGGGATCCAGGCCCTAAAATAACCTGCTAGTCCTAGGAATGATAGTATTTTGGCTTTTGTATGGGGAACTGGAAGATAAGAGAGGAGTTGCCTCCTATCCAGTGTTATTTCCTTTTTTCTGGGTGTAAGGCAAAAACCAAGATAGGTGACAGAAGATTGGGAAACCTGGGCCTTGTGGGGAGACTCCCTATTTCCCTTGTCTGCTAGGAAATTAAGAAGCTGAGCAGTGTGGGATTGAGAGTGTTCCCAGAGGGACTACATAGAAGAAGGTTATCGACATATTGAAGGAGAGTAGAGTCAGGACAGGTCGGGTGAAAGGATGTGAGGTCCTGGGCAAGAACTTGGCCAAAGAGATGGGGGCTATCCCTGAATCCCTGTGGGAGGACAGTCCAGGTAAGCTGATGAGAATGGCGGGTGTGAGAGTCAGTGCAAGTAAAAGCAAAGATATACTGAGATTCTGAGAACAAGGGAATAGAAAAGAACGCATGTTTTAAATTTAGGACCAAGAAGTGGGTAATAGTGGCAGGGATCTGAGAGAAAAGGGTGTAAGGGTTGGACACTAGCGCGTGGATGGGGACCACAGAGGAGTTGACAAGGGGAAGGTCTAGAACCAGCCTGTAGGACACGTTAGGTTTCTTTACTGCCAGAATGGGGGTGTTGAAAGGAGAGTGTGTAGGCCTAAGATACCCCTTTCATAATAAATCCTGGATGATGGCTTCTAATCCGAGGAAGGCTGTGGTTGTGAGTGGATATCATGGTTGACTAATATATCTTGAAGGGTCCCATAAGACAATATGAATAGGACTGCATTTAGCCATAAAGGGTGTAGTTGTGTCCCAAAACTCAGGGTTAACTGGTTTAGATAGTCGTGGGAGAGTGCATGAAGGAGGTGTATCTGCCCCTAGGAACATCATGAGGAAATGAGAGGTAGGAGAGGTGTGGGGTGATATGTGAATGGTGACTTTTAATAGTGAGAGTATGTCCCTTTCCAGAAGGGGAATGGGGCAATGGCTCATAACGAGAAAGGAGTGAGTGAAGGACAAAAGGGATTTTGAGGGAAAATACGTTTACCTCCTACCACGACAATAGGAGTTTTTGAGGGTGTGGTAGGACCCCAATACTCCCTCAAGACTGAAAAAGTGGCACCAATATCCAAGAGGAAGGTAATGAAGCGTCCATCCACCAGGAAGGTGACCCTAGGCTCTTGATTCTTGATGGTAATAGTCTGGAGGGAAGGCCCAGGGCTCCATCAATCCTCCTCTGCCAAGCCCAGGAGAGGCTGGGGTTGCCGGGTGGCTGAACAACCTCCCTTCCGGGTTGTTGGGGAGTCTGCCCCCCAGTGTCTCCTTTGATGGCATGTTGGGCAGGGGTTTTACGGTGTTCTCGGCGAAGGACAATCCTTACCACATTTGAAGAAAGCTCCAGGGGGTGTCACATTGGGACGGCTTGGTGATGGCCTTCTCTGAATGACCTGGGCCAACATTTGGAATTTGGCATTTTCAGCTCTCTGCCTACGGCAATCACTTTCATCCTCTCTACCATGAAAAACCTTTAAAGCGACAGCGAGGATTTTGGTCTGAGGAGTAGCAGGGCCCTGTTCAAGCTTTTTAAGCTTGGCTTTAATGTCAGAGTATTTTTGGGACAGAACATATGTCATTAAGACATGACGGCCATCAGGGGTTTCTGGGTCGAGTTATGTGCACTGTTGAAGGGCCTTGGTTAGTCTATCCAGGAATTCTGAAGGTGTTTCCTCCTTCCTTTGAATGACCTCCTGCACCTTTTTAAAGTTAACAGCCTTGCGAGTGGCCTTTTTCAGGCCCGCCAAGAGGCAGGATGTAAAAAGGTCATGAGTCTGTAAGCCTTCAGGGGTGTTGTAATCCCATAGGGGATCCTGCTCTGGGACAGCATGAGGGCCCGTGGGATGGTTAGGATTGGTCCTATGATTTTCATCAGCATGGGCTTGGGCTAGCTCCCAGACCCATTGCCTTTCCTCGGGGAGATGTGTATTGGCCAAGAGCATGTATATGTCATGAAGAGTGAGGCTATATGCTTGCAGGACCCATTGAAACTCCCGTATGTAAGTGGTGGGTTTAGTGGTGATTGAGCCTAACTTCCTCTCTAGCTGAGTAATGTCTGACCTGGAGAAGAGCACGTGGACTCTGATGACACCCTCGGGACCAGCTACCTCACGAAGGGGTGCGATTGTCTTAGGGGTGGGAAGGAGTCCTTTAGACCTGGTAACAGGAGGACTGAAAGAGGCAGACGGCGGACAGGAAGGAGAGGAAGGGGAAGGGAGTGTCTCTTTGGAAGAGGAGGAGGTAGAGCAGGCAGAAGAGGACGGAGGGGAGGGGGATAAAATGGAAGGCTGAGGATCCATGGAATCAGGCAGAGGATGAGGAGGGTATAGCAGAAGAGAAGGGGCAGATGGGGCTGGGGATAAGGTGGGGGTTCATCTGCTGGGTCGAATGAGAAAGAATCTGTGAAGTCAGAAGTAGAAGTAGGGGAAGAGAGGGGATTGCAAGCAAGGAGGACCTGAGGGGGAGGGCAGGAGGAGCAGAGACAAGGTGCTGTGTGGGAAGGCTAAAACCTTCAATGCAGGGAATCTTCCTCCACTTTTTCAGACGCTGGCAGTAGTTAAAAAGGTTCCGGGGGAGGTTTGGATCTAAGGATCCTTCTTGGACTGATCCCCTCATGGAAACCTCAAGCCACAGGTTATGATGAGTGTCTATATGGAAGAAGATGAGGGCCTTGTGGGAGTGCTTTGGTTTTAATTGTGGTCATTTGTGTGGTGGTTGGAAGTGATGACTGGGTCTACCTGGGCTTGAACTCTGGTGTGATTCCCCTTAGAGTCTGAGTTCTGGAACTGATCTCAGAGAAATATTGCCATGAACTGTGTTCAGATTTTAGGAGGCCACGCATGGGATTCGCCCTTGGAAACTGAGATCAAGGACAGAGTGGCTTTCCACAGAGCCTTGGAATCTCAGATAGGATATCATATGATTTTATTCTGAAAGATTTGGCAGCCATAGTTGAGAGTCAGAACACCCATGGACGTCACATTGAAGACCTCAATGGGCCTGGCTTCATGTGACCTTTTGAAGACTCTATGGGAAGACTTGCCTGTGAGAGTTCTCCAGAGCTTTCATTGAAATGAGCTTCCTCACCATTTAATGGTTCCTGAATGAACTGAAACCCACAGTGTCTCCAACTTCATCCATGAAAAAAAGCTAGATAAATACAATGAAATTTTTGAAATTCCAATAATCAGGTGGCACTGGAGAACCTTTGGATGTCTTATTGCTGATCATGAGTGTACGAGAGAATGCCAAGGTTGACCGGGTTTCATGAAAATGGTGTAGAACAAAGATGCCAGTAAGTTGGAGCCTGCTGAGTAGTGGGCCTATTGCAGTGGTGGGCAGGTGTGTGATAATATATCTGTGGTGTGGCCATGAGGATTTGCCATTGCCTTCCAAATGGCTTGTGACTGACATTGTGCATCCAGCAGACCCTTCTATGTAAAGGCATCTTCTTACATGGAGAGGTTCCAGGGCAAAGTTCAGAGTCAGATTTCTATGGACAAGGGGGCAAGCTCTGTGAGATATAACCTGGTTGTTGCATTCTCCTGCAGACCCTGACACACCACAAGTGACTGAACTCCTTCCAAAACTGGGTCCCAGTTGAACTCATTGTATTTCATGCAGCAAATACCAACCTCCAGTGCAGCAGCAAGAAACACCACGAAAAGTGGAGGATGAACAAATGGCTTCACAGTCCACACGGGAAGACACTTAGCACCCAGTGGCCACAGTTTACCTAAAAAGAGAAAATTCAGCACTGCTGCCTTATGTTCATTAGAATACAAGAAACCATGTCCTCCAGGTCACATAGATTTAAACCCAGCTTTGATGGTCTCACTAGAAAGGAAGCTAAAGCTCCTTACAACAACATATGTTTCAAGTGCCCAACCTCAGAGGAAGTTCCTCAAGAAGTCTTTAGGCCGGCAGAGCTCCATGTTTTTGGAGTGTTAACTGTTAGACCAGGACACAAGAAAAGACCAGTGACTCTAATTAAAATCAAATTAAATTAATCTTATTATTTCCACCTTTCATGCTGCCTCCCCTCCCAAAACAGCCGGAACAAGACAGCAACCCCAGCTTTCCTACAGCCCAGCTTTATAGCCCAGAAAGTTACACAAAAGGGGTGTTACAGATAACAGAACTCTGACAAGCATCACACTAATGGTAGTTTAGATTTTTTTTTCTGTCCCTACATCAGAATTCAGAGGACCATTAGAGCCTCAGAGAGGGATGTTGTCTGGCCAGAGAAGGCAAATATTTATGATGTGTCACTAAAGTTTCAGAGAGGGCTGCTATCTGGTCAGAGAGCTGGGCATGCGTGAGTTCAAGGCACGGGCAGGCATTTCAAGCAGGTTCAGAACTTGCAGTAATTTATGGTAAAGCCAAAATTATCTTTTCATGGCTTTGTGGCAAGATGGCTCCCAATTTTAATAAAAGATCAGGTTGGGTCTATCATTTCCCCCTTTTCTCTGTGTCCCTTTCAAATCTTTAATAGATTAGGGGAAGAACACTGAGGAAATTTTAATCCCTCAGGTAAGATTCTCCAAATTTTTAGAACTCACCCAAAACCGATCTCCCTGATTTTACCTGACTTAATTAATTACTTATATTGATAGTCTATTTATCTTTCTCTTCATTGTTGTAAGAAGAGTGGCGTCAATCATTATTTCTTCTTCTGACCTGAGACAGGGTGAAGTGAGTGGGCGTGAGGGACATGAGTTGCCTTTTATAAGTCAGTTGGGGGACATGAGTTGCCTTTTAGAAGTCAGTTCGGATTGAAGTCTGGTTGGGGAAGAACAGGTTGTAAAGTCATCTGGGGATGGGTTCTTCTATGAGAGAAACAAAAACCATGAGTACTGAATAAATGTTGCAGCAGCTGGAACATGTCACTGTATGGAAGTTCCCTCACCAGTCTTTAATATCCCCAGTTATCAGGACTATCAAATTAATATTTAACTTTTAGTGTTACAGTTGTCCCTCCCCGTAAGATACAGTTTAACAATTTAATGTCATCTGATCTTGTAAAATCCTTTTTTTTTGTATGACCTCTATGTCTAATAGAGAAACCTTTAATTCTGTTACTCAGGGCTGGATAATCGTACTAGCAAACACCAAGCCTACCTGTGTAGGTTAGGAATATCTGCAGGCCTTAAATTAGAAATTTCTGCCTGTGGCAGCTCTTCTTGATAGTCTCTTTTTATAAGTATCAGGCATTCCTGTCTGAGAATCCTTCTTTGTAGCCTCCAGTCTTACTTATTTTGGGAGGCTAAAATAAAGTGCATACCTTAAAATATTATTATTATTATTATTATTATTATATTATTATTATTATTTAAAATGCCCAGGAATGGCTGTATTTTGGTCTTAACTGTCTTTCCAAAGTGTTTAAGATGAAGCAGTCAAACGGACTTTTGTTTCTATCTATTGTTAACAGTCAGCTGAGCTTTATGGGAGTCAATTCTGGAAAAACGAGAGCAGATTTTCAATTCTGCTAGTGCCATTTGCGCTAGGTGGGTCCAGGTCTTGCTTGACCATTTGGCTTCCCTCAGAAGCATCAGGGATATCTCCTTTCTCTGATGACTCTCGTAACAAATGCACTGATTCGCTTTCTGTTCTCCAGTGGTCTCATTAATCTCCCTGATCAGGAGGTTATGTGGCTCAGAGTTGAAAAGCTCTTTAGAGAAGTCCCCTGTTCCCTGGATTCAGATTGACTCAGAGGGTAAGAGGCAAAATATTGGTTTTCTTGGCCCTTTTCATTTAACTTTAATTTTAAATCCTAATCTTAAACATCCAGCAAATAAATTTTAACAGCCTTATATTAAGAGTACTGGACTTTAATGTCTATAACTTTATAATTATCTTTTAATTAATTGGGATCTGTATTATTCTGTCTGTATTGTAGGTGATGACTTATTATCTTGAATAAACCCATGTTGTGTTCTTAAAGCAACTAACAGGGAATCTTTAGATCACTTATAAGAAAATTTCAAAATAAAATTAACAAAAGTAAAAATACTTAGTTCGTGTAATAGCTACCCTAAATTTTTTGACTGAGTATTACTTTATATCCCCTGTTTTAGATCCTAGGAATCTTGACATTTTTTAGGTTTTTAACATAACTTTAAAGAAATATTATCTGACCTACTGGTTTCGTAGTCATTCTCACATATAGTAAGATGGGACACACAGCCTTATCTCAGGTAAGGCAGGGCTCTTTATAAATCTTAAGTATTTTAGTTCTAAAGCTGATCTTTATTTTTAAATATCATTTGACAAAGTTTACATAAATTGTGGTCTCATGAACATTAGCTAACACCATATGATATCACATTTAAAACATGAATTAAAGAAAGCCTGAAAGTTTTCAACTTTTACATAGATTAGGCTCTCATTAACTTAAAAATACATTTAAATTGTTCCACAATGTAAAAAGTAACATGAAACTTTACATATCTTATTGATAACAGGTAAATAAATCTCCAATATATTTTTTTTACCATACAACTTCAGAACACCAGCTTGATATAATGCTCTTTTAAAGTTTCTACCTTACAGACTTGCATACCTGTAAGATATGAAAACATTAATAGCATCACAATTACATTGATGTTTCTACATTAACCAAGTTTACCTTTCAAAGAAATGGCAGTACAGTGCTCTAAAATAACAGGTCTGATTTAATAAGTGGTTTAATTTTTATGGTTCCTTGCTCTAGAAAAAATAAAACTTAATAAACAAAATGTTATGGGTAAACTTATGTTTCAAAAAATTTTTGTCTCATTAACACATGACTGATTTTTAAAATCTTATATAGAGTTTAGTAAAAACTCATACAGACCTTAGTAAATGAATCAGATATCTAACAAAAGTACTCACGAATGAGTAATCCCATATCAAATTTACTTTACTTATTTATCAAAATATTAGAGAAATGTATTGAACAGTGTAAACCATTTTTATGTTGAAGAAAATGTCCTAGAACCAAGGCACATTAGACGTTTTGTAGATATTAATATTTTATTAGATTTTTGAACACCTAGAAAAATTTGTAAGCTTAAATTTAAAAACATTTATTTTTATCTGTTTATCCAATTTAAATTGAAACATTTAAACCACGTGAACTAAAGATCTTTGGATCCACTTTTTAAAATTTGTTTTTATGAGTGCTTTTTTTATGAGCGCTCCTTATATATGTTAATTTGTGTATCATATATATGATATACGAACATATGTATATATAGACAGACAACACATAACAAAATTGTACACACATAATAATAGTAAAGGCCTTGTAGTTTTTCGCAGGTTAAATCTTTGTTGCAATGTTTCAAAAAGTCCACAGTTGGTCAAAGATAGAACTGATCAGAAAAACATTAACCTAGGTCTGCATGCTCAGAATCATGAGCTCAAAAAGAAAATACAGAATCTAAGGAAAAAAATAAGAGTCCTAGAAAAAACGACTGGCCAGTAATTAGTAAATACCATACAATTTACTTTTTCTTTCCGTTAGGCATCAAATCAGTCTCCTACTAAGCTTGCAGGCTTCTTTCATTTGCATTTCAACATAAGTCATGGCTGAGGTCTGGAAGGAGCAGGAAAAAACTGCTATTCTGAGCAGACACCTCAGGCCTAAGGCATTTTAACCATAATTTTCAGGTTCGGGTGTTGAAAATTATGATACAAGTTTAAGATACAATTCACAAAATTTTATATCTTTACATCTTATTTTGTCAACAGATACCATACTATGGTTTACTATCCTTATCCAAATTAATGCACTGGTACACACAGTGACATTTTCCCTAGCTACCGAAATCAAAATTGGTTAAAAAAAAAAAAAGACTGAATGATTGGGAAGTTACTTGCCAATTGGAAGTAGAGTTCTTCAGTTTTCCATCCTAAGTATTTAAGTTCCTGGCATGAATTACCTGAAATCTTAAACTAAACAATTACCTAAACCCGACTTTTAACTGCAAGATTGTGCAATGCTTCAAAAACCCATTCAGATACCAGTTTGTTATGATAAAACATCATCATTTAGACACACATTCAGCTAAGATCATTCCCAAGAAAAATTTTGTAATATCAACACATTATTGCACATGTCTTAAAGGACCAGAAACAAAGACACAAGACAGACAGAAAGGAGGTAGAGACTATGGTTGCCAGACAGAATCCTTTAAACCAGAGCAGATAAGAGAAAAATCTACTACACCAGTGGCACCATAAAAATCTACTACACCAGTGGCACCATGGGGGGACCAGATGTTTTAACAGAGGGGCAACCTGAAATGTAAAATAAAGTGTCTATATGGTGACTTTAATGAATTTAGTGTCCCCTTTTTCTTTTTCTCTTTTTTAACAAGACAGAGGTGGCGTAATTCTTACAGTGCACGGAAGGAAGGAGGGTATTCCCTTAATCAACAGGGCTTTGGCAGCTGCTGGGGGTCCCTCAGTCCCTCCTTTTACTTACAGGATTAGCTCCTCTGGTTCAGTTCCACCCCAAGCAAGCTCCATCTCCTAACATTTCAGTAGACAGCTCTCACAAAGTTCTGGGGCGGAGGGGGGATACCAAATTTGTAACTTAAAGTTCGGTTCCTGACCTAGAAGCCAATTTATACCAATTAAATAATGAGGAATGGGTTCTGAGAAAAAGAAAAGGGGAGGTTAATTGCTTTGCTAACAAAGGAGAAACACAGGGGACTCTGCCAAATGTTGTGACTCTCTTGATCTGGAGGGACAAGGGGTTTTAAAGGAGTTTCACTTGTTAACCTGGGAGATACTCAGTTCTTAGGTCCCCAGCAGGCATTGCCCTCTGCAATGGGTGTGCTCCAGGCAGCCAGCTAGGGGCTTCTATCATCCTCCTTAACAAAGGGGGGTAAAGTTCATCGCAGTTCCTTAAAACACAGTTCAAACGGGTGTCAGGCTTACTCTCTTTATTACCCATTTTCACGTCCAATATCCTTAAGTTTTTACCACTGAAATCACACAACAAAATGAACAAAAGCAAACAAACAAACAAAAAAAATAGAACGCAGAACAAAACACACACACACACACACACACACACACACACACACACACACACACAAAAAGAAAAACAGAAACCCGGCGCCTAAACAGAAAAACAGTGGTACAGTGCAAGATCTTGCTAAAGCTCCAGGGTACGAGCGCGTGCGTGCCCGTGGGCACCTCTCTACACTTCCAGAGGAATTTCCTACAGAACAGAACAGAGGACAGAATGATTCTTGTTACTGTCCTGGACAGGAGTATATGTGAGTCTCCCCAGGCCACATCTCTGTCATCAGAAGAGATCTCCCTTAACCGGATATCAGATGTTATAAAGGCGCCACTTACCTATGGAGGCCTCCTCCATCAGGTGCTTGCTAATAGTTTTAGTGCGGAGGTTCACTGCAATGCTCCCGGGACTAAAGGCTCTCTTCCTAATATAGAGAAGATGGACCAAACCAGGCCTGAGTGGAGAGCTGTTCCTTGGTGCCTATGGTTTATATACCATTCTAATTTGTGAAAGTGCCACAGAAAGTAGGGTCAGCCTCTTTCTCATGGTACGCTTGGAAGCAACTGTTTGGACAAAGTGGTTGCCAAGGCAGTGACCTCATTCAGTTCCTGAAGGATGCGACCTCACCTCACTTCCTTGGTAATGGAACTCTCTGAACTTGGGATCCAGGAAGCCAGGCACAGAGAGCCAATCCCCGTCCCAGTCCCAGTGGTCTCACTTGCTTCGATTTAGCAAGGACAGAGTCAGTCTTTCTTGGTACCTACTGATGTGAGGATGGCCAAATGCCAGGAAAACTCTGAAGAGGGGCCTTTTTTGAAAAAGCAGGTAGTGGCTCACAGCTGGCTCCTGACCACTTCACAGAGTTGGACAAGGAGACCAGATCTGAGACAGGACAGGCCATATCGGGGGAACACAGTATGGCCCAGCAGTCAGAGGACACTCCGGAGAGTGAGAGACCTACTTGGGGGAAGGAGGTGCCTTTGTGGATGTGGATGTGTGCTTGTGGTTTTGTCTCATGTTCAGAGAATAGGTAGGAAAGTCGGTTTGTTTGGTTTGGAGTGAACTGTTTCTAGTAAGTTGTTGGACAAGGCGAGTGTTTCTATGTCTGTGTAACCCACTGTGTCCGTGGTTGTAGACGTTAGAAAAGAGAATGCATCAATGGATGTTTCCTGTCTATTAGAAAGCTTCCCAGCATTCATCCTGTTCAACTAATGAATGCTCTAGGGCTTGCCTTATCAATGGGCATCACCGGCTATCTTCCTAAGTTCCTGTTTTCTTCCTGAATTCTGGCCACTCTCCAGAATAGACTCATGCTTTTGTGTCCACGATATGTAGCACCTCCAAGCACTGTGACATGGACATGTACTGGATAGCTGAAGGAATTGGCAAGAATCTCAGAAAACTCAGATACCAGTGTGACCAGGATAGTCTCAGTGGAGAAACCCTGCAATTGGCCTTTTGATTACCTATTTTTCTGTTGCCCTGAATGTCAGGAAGGTCTTTGCCTCAGGCCACGCCTTCGAGATTCCAGAAGAAAACAGTTTTCAAACGGAAATGAGTGGGCATCACCTGTGGCTGTTTGCTTAATTGCTTTGGAAAGGGATGTGTCTGAATCAGCCCCTTGGCCCTGTGTGAGCCTAGAGCTTAGATTCTTAGCACCTGATGGATCATAAGAAAGATCCCATGTGTGGATCCAAATCAAAATGACCAAAAATCAGTCATTGTGGATGAAGTCTCTCGCATTCCTCCGTAAGGTTCTTTACCTCCCTCAAGTGAGAATAGGGATCCAATGGGTCAAATGAGTTATTCAAAGCCCTGCAGATGCTAGCCCATAGGTTCTTGGGTTTTCTTATGAATCCAATTCAAATAAAGAATCTAAACCAACAGTCAGTAGACCTCAAATTGGAGAACAGAGCTGTGTTAACGGCAGGCATATTTGATCACTCCTGGATCACAGGAAGGGTGTCCAGGCCACCCTGACTTTTGGTAAATGAGGGGAAAGGGAGCTTATTTGGGACACTGTCTTGTGCTGCGCCTCTCATGGAATCCTCCTGCCAGAAGTTATGATGAGTGTCTATATGGAAGAAGATGAGTGTCATGTGAGAGTGTTTTGGTTTTAACTGCGGTCATTTGTGTGGAAGTTGGAAGAGATAACTGGGTCCAACTTGGCTTGCACTTTGGTGTGATTCTGCTTAGAGACTGTGTTTTGGAACTGACCTCCGAGAAGGTACAAGGTCCTATGACATTGTATATCCATATTTCTGCGACATCTCTACAGAACGTAATTCAATGCTAAGTATACCAATCAAGGGCCAAATGAACTTCTGGACTTCAAATCTTACCTAGATTTCTGTTTTCATAGTTATATTGAAAGGTTAATAAAATAGATACTTGTCACTTCCTGTTTTTCTGTATGCTTAACAAAACACCGTTGTAATCTTGAGAACTGTTTACTATTCTTGTTCCCAGAATGTGCTGTCCCCAACTGCCAAACTGCAGAATGTACTCCGTCAACCAGTTGCACGCAAACTGCCCACTTGCCATTACCCATCAATAAATTTCTCTCCCTGCCCTCTCCAAGGAAAATATATAAGCATTTCTTAAAGCTGTTCTCAGGGCTCTCTGCTCTGTTCAAGTGATCTCTGAGCCCTTCATGCCGGACTCCCAATATTCCCTTTGCTGTTGCGTGAGACAGTCTCTTGGTGGTCTCTGCCACAGATGCTCGCCCAACCTTTACATCTGGTGGCCCTAGCGAGATCCGGCAGCTGCAGACAAAATACCCCCAACGGGCTCCTCTGGGGGTAAATAAGACCCATCTTTCTGGTTTCAGGCTTCAGGTTAGGGTATGGCAAAATGGCTATTGGTAAAGAGCGTGAGCTCTCTCCCATGGTGGCTGACACACATGCCACAGAGCCACAGACCATGTCCCTGGGAGACAGACTCGGGAAATCGAGGAACAATAGTCTCCTTGACTCAGTGATATTTTGTTTCTGATTCGGTATTGCCAGCCCTTCAGGTTTTGCCGACTAGTCAGTCCTGGTCTCAGTATTGGACGTCCATTGCCTGTCTTTATTGTCTTGTCTTGTCTGTGTTGTGTGTCGTTGCTTTCACTGTCTGTGTATATTTTATTATGGGACAGATAATTTCAATGCCTCTGTCCCTGACCCTTGATCACTGGACCAAATTCTGCTTAAGGGCTCAGAATCTTTCTTATTCAGTAAAACGCCAGACCTGGCAGATTCTGTGTCACAGAATGACCCACCATTGCAGTCGGATGGCTCCTAGAAGGATCTTTGTACTTCGCACTTATTTGAAAAGTCCGAGATATTGTCTTTCAGCAGGGGCCACATAGACATCCAGATCAACAGCCATATATCTTAACTTGTCAGTACCTCTACAAATCTCCTCCTCCATGGGTCAAGCCTTTCCTTGTCCCTGCACCTGCTCCTACTCCTTCCCCAACAATTCTATCTCTCAAACTCTCTGCTCCTCCTCCTCCACCCTCTGTTCTCCTTGAGTCTCAAGACTCTACTGGACTCTCCTCCCCCTCCTTATCATCTGCCCTCGTCTCCCAACCCCCAACACCCTCTAAGTGATTCCCCTTCTGCTGACTCAGCCTCTCCACCATTCGAGGAAGCTATGCTGGCCCAGTGCCATCAAGATGACTGTCCCGCAGCACAGACAGACCCTCCTTCCCTGGAGGAAGCTGGCCCGGCTAAAAGAACTCAGAGAACTCACCGACGTTTTCACACCTGCCTACTTGGGGTGACTGCCAACACCACCTAGCGACTCTCTTCATGACAGAGCAATGAGAGAAAAATCTCCTGGAATGTAGAAAAAATATCCTCAGACCTGATGGGCGACCAACACAACTTCCCAACATAATGAAAGCTGGCTTCTCCTTAAACCTATTCAACAGGGACCCCAACACGTTGGAAGATAGGGAGCATCTGTTCAATTATTGCCAGGCTCTAACAGCGGGTCTCCAAGGGGCCGCTGGGTGACCAACTAATTTGGCCATGGTAAGAGAAATTATTCAAAGGCCTGATGAATCTCCCTTTATGTTTCTAGAGAGAATCATGGAGGCATATAAGAGATATACTTCTTTCGATCCTCAGGCAGCGGATTAAAAGGCATCTGTCATGATGGCCTTAATTGAGCAAGCTGCCATGGATATTAAAAAAAATTTAAAAGAGAGATTTAGTCAAAGAAGCCAAGAAAGTATACTATAAGAGAGAAACATGGAGAAAGAAAGGGAGCAAACGGAGGATGAGAGAAGCAAAAGACAGACTAAGGCATTGACTAAGGTCCTGATCACAACAAGAAAGAGGCCAGAAATTAAGACACAGGGTGACAGGAAGGGCCCATGCCAGAGGCCACCCCTGGCCTCAGATCAGTGTGCCTACTCTAAAGAAAAAGGATACTGGGCCATAGAGTTCCCTATAAAGAGACAGCCACGCCAGCTGGCCATTCTGACTCTGGAGGATGACTAAGAAAGTCGGGGCTCAGATCCCTTCCCCTAGCTCAGGGTAACTTTTGAAGTGGAGGGGACTCCAGTAAACTTTGAAGTGAATACAGGAGCAGTATACTCAGCCCTTAAGGCCCCATTGGGCCCTCTATCAAATAAAAGGTCTCTAGTTCAAAGTGCTGATGACAGTAAATATCGGGCTTAGACAACTAAGAGGACCATGGACCTGGGGAAAGAAAAAATCCATCACTCCTTCCTAGTAAGACCAGAATGCCCGCACCCATTGATGGGCAGAGATCTGCTCACCAAGCTCTGGGCCAAAATAACTTTTAACCCTGAAGGCCCCCAAATGAAATTTGTAAATCCTTCAGTAAAACTCCTATAGTCACCGCTTTAACTATATTAGTAGAAGATGAACGTCCACTCTTCACACCCCCCAAGACTGATCAAACAGGCAAGCTACCCCAAAAATGGATAACAGATTACCCAGATGCCTGGGCAAAAACTGCGGTGTTAGGTCTGGCCGTGAAACAACCTCCAATAACAGTGGAGTTAAAAACCTCAGTCTCCCCAATCAATGTCAAATAATATCCTCTAAGCAAAAAAACTAAAGGTGGGATAAGGCCCCATATTCAGAAATATCTGGCCTTAGGAGTCCTAAGGCCCTGTCAATCGGCCTGGAACACTCTCCTGCTACTAGAAAAAAAAAAAAAGCCAGGAACCGGGGACTATCGCCCCATTAAAGAGCTAAGAGAGATCAACAACAGAGTGCAGGACATTCACCCCACGGTACCTAATCCGTACAATCTGCTTAGCACTCTGAACCCTGAGCGGAAATTATATACTGTTCTGAACTTAAAAGATGCTTTCTTTTGCTTGCCTCTGCATAAAGATAATAAGTTGCTGTTTGCTTTCGGGTGGGTAGACCCAGAAACCAAAACGTCTGGTCAACTAACTTGGACTAGACTCCCACAGGGGTTCAAAAACTCCCCCACTCTCTTTGATGAAGCCCTCCACAGAGATCTCAACAACATCAGAACTACGCACCCTGAAGTTACCCAGCTTCAATACGTGGATGACCTGCTACTGGCAGCCAACACCAAGGAAAACTGTGAGTCTGGGACCCAAGCACTATTATATGAGCTTGCTCAACTCAGGTATAGAGTTTCGGCCAAAAAGGCCCAAATTTGCTAGCATGAAGTAATCTTCCTGGGCTATTCCCTTAGGGGCAGTAAACGATGGCTCACTGAGCCCAGAAAACAAACCATTGTGTAGATACCACCCCCATCTTACAGCAGACAACTCAGAGAATTTCTTGGGACTGCTGGCTTTTGCAGGTTATGGATACCTGGGTTTGCGTCCTTAGCTGCTCCTTTATACCGCTGTTAAAGGAAGATGCCCAATTCCAATGGAACCCTGAGTACCAGGAAGTTTTTGATAACATCTAAGGACACTGACACTGAACACCTCAACTTCACTGAGCTCAGCCTGCAATTACAGCAAGCCCTACACTACGTTAAAAATGCACATCAACTCACTCACCTTGGTTCAAAGAAACTGCAGGCATTACTGTAGGATTAAGAACAGAGTTCTCCACTAACCAACTCACAGCGAAAGGAAATAACTGAACGGGTAACAAAAGCCTGTCGGATCCGTCAATTGGGTAATGCTTACCCTTCCAAGTTTCCTAGAGGAAAGCACCTACGAGGAACCAGACCAGGACAATTCTGGGAAGTGGACATTAATGAAATTAAGCCAGCAAGGTATGGACTTAAATATCTCCTAGTCTTTGTAGATACATTTTCAGGATGGATTGAAGCCTTACACACACACACACACACACAAAAAAAAAAAAAAAAAAAAAAAAAAAAAAAAAACGGCGCAAATGGTTTTCAAGAAGATCCTGAAAGATATTTTTCCAAGATACGATCTGCCTAATGGACTGATAATGGACTGGTGTTCATGGCCCAGGTAAGTCAGGTGTTAACCAGGACCCTGTGGATTAATTGGAAGTTACATTATGCTTATATATCCCAGAACTCAGGACAGGTAGAAAAAATAAATAGAACCATTAAAGAGACCTTAACGACACCCTTAGGGATCTGGTGGCTATCTCTCCACCCAGACATTTTTCAGCTCGGTAGAGGTCTTTCCTTTTGAGATATACCTGATGAAGAGGATCTCACTAAAATTTCATTAAATCCCTTTCATACCATAGATAATTGAAACAAACATTATGGATGCAGGGACACGCGAGCCAGATGCAGGTTGGCTAGCCTATATTACTATGTATGCCCGGCAGACTATCAAAGCGACAAACAGCCATGGCTGTGTGGGGGAAAAGCCGACTTCTTGTGTAACTCATGGGGATGTGAGCATACAGGGGCTGCCTGGTGGAACCCAAACTCCTCATCAAATTCAGTACACAGCATTGGCCATATTACCAATTAGACAACCAAAAACTATGGCCCCCAGAGGGTTCTCTAGATCTTCAAATTCTGCATGACATTTTTAACTTTGGCAAGTGCTCAAAAGGGGGAAATTCCCCTATGTGGAATCCTTTTTCCTCCTGCGCTCACATCCTGTACTATGCTTCCCCAATAGTTCCTCACACTCAGCCTTCTGCTCTAGACTCTCTGCTTTCACTCCCACCTCAGCAACCTGATTTCTCCCCTCCAATTACTAGATCAAAAACCCAAACCTCCGCTGGATCTCAGAACATTGCCCCCTTGCTGAGGAAGCAGGTACCGAGGTACCCCTCCACCCACTCACTCCTCTCTTTTCCTGTCAGTGTCTGCACTAGGTCCCACCAAGTCCTCTAGCAAGCTTAGCCAAAGCTCAAACCAGCTGAGAAGAGCCCTCAGACCCCTATCCAAGATGTAATGAAAATGACCTTTAAAGTTGATTTGTCATCACTGAAAACAGGTTCTAAGAATTTAAAGTCCCTCACAGGCTTTTTGGAATACTCACTCCCGTCTTCCCCTCTGCTCTACCTGTTCTACTGCTCAAGTTTTTGTTCTATGAAAATCCCGAACCCCTTTCCCATTATTCTTTGGCATCTCTCCTTCCTCATTCTCAGATCCACAGAGCTGCTCTCAGCATCGCCTTCCCTGTCATCCCCCTCTGTACCAGGTCCACAGAAATGTCTTAAATGACCTTCTCCAGAAGTCTTCACCAAGGCTTACTTTAGGTCTTTCAGCAAAAGAGTACCTCTGAAAAAGTTCAATGGAGATAAACTTCCACTCTTCGTGTTGCCCTGTTCTACTTGGCCACTGGCTGGAAAAATCACCACCCTTAATCTAGACATCGCCTTACCAGTTTTTCACAAAATATGTGAACAAGGACTCTGGCCTTGAGCTGGGGCTTCACAGAGATGGCTACATTTCTAAGATAAAAAAGTTACCAACTGGGCTCCATGGTGACAGCTGGCAAGGAGGAAAAAAAAGAGACAAAAAAGCTCTCCCGTTCCAAGGTGTCCTTGAAAAGTTAACGTGCACAGAACAGAGGAAAAAAACAGAAACAAAAACTGATTTGTGTAAATTTCTGCAGACTGTGAACTTCTGAGCCCCTTCCCTTACATGTTGGGTACAAATACTAAAACTACCAAAACTTGGGGTTCAGTGGATTAATTGATTACAACAGAAGCAATGCCCTCTAAATATGGATGCGACCAAATAAAACTGCTTTCCTGTCTTTGGTGCTATCTTAGGTGCCTTTCCTTGTCCATCCCTACAACAGTATAATTCTATACACTTTAACATTATTTATGTTTTCATAAAATGGTCAATAGATGCGATTAATTATGTAATGATGCAGATGTTTTCGAGAGTGCTCTATCAGGATGCAGGTTCATTTAAAGATCAAATAGGGGGGCATACAACCCGGTTCCACCAGGAACCTGTATCCCTCACTTTAGCCATCCTATTAAGAATAATAGTTGCTAAAGGGGTGGGCACAGGAACAAATGCCCTAGTCCATGAGACACTCCAAAGACACAATTAGAAGCAGAAATAGACCAAAGCTTAAAGACATTAAAAACCGCATCACAGCTTTACAGGAATTTTAACCTCTCTCTCTCTGAAGTTGTTTACAGAGCAGGCGAGTGTTGGCCCTCCTCTTCATGAGAGAAGGGTGCCTTTTTGCTTGCATTGAGGAAAGAATGATGTTTTTATGCCGACAATACTGGAGTTGTAAAAGAATCTATGAGTAAATTAAGAAAACGACTTGAAGAGGGTCAAAGAAAGACAGAGGCCCCCAAAGGGAGGTTTGAGTCTTGGTTCACATAGTCCACCTGGTTAACTACGCTTTTATCCACCCAGGCTGGTCCATTAATAATTCTCATATTATTGTTAACTGTAGGACCCTGTTTGCTCAACCATGTAGTTTCTTTTCTCACCCAAATTGAACCTGTTATTAACCCTAACCATACACTGTTCTCTCAATCTAATTTTACAGAAGAGCGGGGACAGAGTTGGTCTTAAAATACAGCAATATAGAGGATCTTCCACCTGCTGAGAACCTCAAAGGTCCATGAAGAAATGATCCCTGGAGAAGATGTAGTCAACTATGAAGGACCTGAGAGAGCAAAAGTCTTCCATGGCAAACAACCTGCTCATGATGAAGGGATGTGTCTGAATCAGCCACTCTCTTCTTAATGTAGAGAAGATGGACCAAAGCAGGGATGTGTTGAGAGCTTCTCCTGTGTGCCAATGGTTGACATACCATTCTAACTTGTGAAAGTGTCACAGAAAGTAGGGGCAGCCTCCTTCTCATGGGAACCTTAGAAGCAACTGTTAGGACAAAGTTGTTGCCAAGGCAGTGACCAAATTCAGTTCCTAAAGGAAGTGACCTCACCTAACTTCTATGGTGATAGAACTCTCTGAACTTGGAATCCAGGAAGCCTGGCACCCAGAGCCAGTCCCGGTCCCAGTCACAGTTGTCAAACTTATTTTGATTTACCAAGGACAGACTCAGTCTTTCTTGGGACCTACTGATGTGAGGATGGCCAAATGCAAGAAAAGCTATGGAGAGGGGGCTTTCCTGAGAAAGCAGGCATTGACTCACCACTTGATCCTGAAAACTTCACAGAGTTGGCCAAGAAGACCAGATTTGAGACAGAACAGGCCATTTCTGGGAACATAGTATGGCCCACCAGTCAGAGGACTCTCCGGATAGTCACAGACCTTCATGGGGGAAGGAGGTGCCTTTGTGATGTGGGTGTGAGTTTGTGGTTTTTGTCTCATGTTCTGAGAATAGGTATGAAAGAAGGTTTGTTTTGTTTGGAGTGAACGGTTTCTAGTAAGTCGTTTGACAACGCGAGTGTTTCTATGTCAGTGTATCCCACTGCGCCCGTGGTTGTAGACATTAGAAGAGAGAATGCATCAATGAATATGTCCTGTCAGCTAGAAAGCTTCCCAGCATTCATCCTTCCCAATTAATTAATGGACTGCAGCTTGCCTTATTGATGGGCAACACCTACTATCTTCCTAAGATCCTGTTTTCTTCCTGAATTCTGGCCACTCTCCAGAATAGGCTCATGGTTTTGTGTTTAAGATATGTACAACCACGAAGCTCTGTGAAATGACCATGTACTAGATAGCTAAAGGGAATGGCGAGCATCTCAGAAAACTCAGATATCAGTGTGATCAGTAAAGTCTCAGTGGAGAAACCATGCTTGGGGCCTTTTGCTTACCTTTTCTTCTGTTGCCCTGAATGTCAGGAAGGTCTTTTCCGCAGGCCACCACTTTGTGAAGCCTGAAGAAAACAGTTTTCAAATGGAAATGAATGGGTATTACCTGTGGTTCCTTGCTTAATTGTTTTGGAGAGGATGTGTCTGAATCAGCCTATTTGCCCTGTGTGAGGCTGTGGCTTAGTTTCTCACCTTCTGATGGATATAAAGAAAGATCCCATGTGTACATCCAAAACCAAAATGGCCAAAGAGCAGTCCTTGTGGATGAAGTCTCTCGCCTTCCTCTGTAACTTTCCTGAACTCCATCAAGTCAGAATAGGGATCCTTTGGGTAAAATGAGATCTTCAGAGCTCTGCAGAGGCTAGCCCATGGTTGCTTGGGTTTTCTCAAGACTCCAATTCACATAAAGAATCCAAACCCCACAGTCAGTTGACCTCAAATTGAAGAAGTGGAGCAGTATTAATGGGAGGCCTATTTGATCTCTCCTGGTTCACAAGAAGGGTGTCCATGCCACCCTGAATTAGGCAATTTAGGTGCAAGAGAGCTTATTTGGGACACGGACTTGAGCTGTCCCCCTCATGGATAACTCTAGCCAGAGGTTATTATGTGTGTTGGAGTCTTTTAATTTAAATTGTGTTCATTTGGGTGGCGGTTAGAAGAGATGACTTGGTCCACATGTGCTTGAACTCTGGTGTGATTCCCTTAGAGACTGAGTTCTGCAACTGAACTCAGAGAAGTATTGCCATGAATAGTGTTGAGGTTTCAGAAAGCCAGGCATGAGTGTCGCCCTTGGAAACTGAGTTCTAGGCCCAGGGTGGCTTTCCACAGAGCACTGGGCCTCTCAGCCAGGATACCACATGATTTTATTCTGAAAGACTTGGCACCCATCATTGAGAGTCAAAACTCATATGGACCTCACATTGTAGAGCTAAATGAGCTAAACATCATGTGATCTTTTCACCACTCTTTGGGAAGCCTTACCTGTGAGTGTTCTCCAGAGCTTTCATTGAAATGAGCTTCCTAACCATTTAATGGTTCCTGAATGAATTGAAACTCACAGTGCCTCCAACTTCATCCTTGAAAAATGGCTAGATAAATACCATGAAATTTTTGAAATTCCCATCACCAGGTGGCACTGGAGAACCTTTGGATGACATGTTGCTGATCATGAATGTTCCAGACAGTGTCTTGTTTTACTGGGTTTCATGTAAATGGTGTAGAACAGAGATGTCAGTAAGTTGGACTCTGTTGAGTAGTGGGCCTAGAGCAGTGTTGGGCAGGTATGTGATAAAACATCTGTGTGGGGCCATTTGGATCTGCCATTGGTTTCCAAATGGCTTGTGACTGATATGGCGCAGCCAGCAGAACCTTCTGTGTAAAGGCAACTTGTTATATGGAGAGATTTCAGGACATTGTTCAGAATCAGGTTGCTATGGTCAAGGGGTCAAGCTATGTGGGATAGAAGCCTGGTTCTTGTATCATCCTGCAGACCCTGACCCACCACACGTGACAGAACTCCCTCTTGCACTTTGTCCCAGTTGAACTCCTTGTATTTCGTGAAGCAAATACCAAACTCCCAGTGCAGCAGAAAGAAACACCACGAAATGGAGGATGACCATATGGCTTCACAGTCCACACGGGGAGACACTAAGCGCCCAGTGGCCACAGTTTACCTACAAAGAGAGAATTCAGCACTGCTGCCTCGTGTTCATTGTAAAATAAGAAACTTTGTCCTCCTGGTCACATAGATGCAGACCCAGCTTTGAGGTTCTCACTACAAAGGAAGCTTAACTCGTGACAACAACCTATATTTCAGTGCCCAACCTCAGTGGCAGTTTCTCAAAAAGTTTTAGGCAAGCAGAGCTCCATGTTTGTGGAGTGTGTACTTTGTCCTTATTTTTGGAAACTCCTATACCACCTCCAAGTTTGTGCACTCTTGAGCATTTTCCATTCCAGAAATGTAATCACAGATTTTGTAACTCTTCTTCTCTAATTGTGTCTTACTTGGGGCGAAGGTAATGTCAAGGCATGGTTCTGGATGAGAGTGGGAAGATTTGTTGTAGCACATATTTGCATACACTTTGGATTAATTTTCCTATTTTCCATTCGAAATTCTGAATCCCTGACACTAACACATATTCTACTAGACTCTGACTACTAATTCTAATATGATGGAGAAAAATAACCCAAACAGTATATAAGTACATGCAGTTCAGAGTTCCACTTCCCTTTTGCATGATAAAGGGTAGGTGTTATAAATCTAGTCAATTTTTAATTGAAATAGTTCTCGATGTGTTTTCAAAGGTAACAAATATGTGAACTACTGTCTCCCATTCTCTGGAGCCTATTCAGCACATGTATTTTTATATGCACAAATAGAATCCTGCATGGTATCACACGTACATTCTTGTGAATTACATGACATAGCAGATACAAAGTGTGAGAAGTGATCACTCCTCCTAAACCCTGTTGGAACTGAAAATTCAACCTATGGGTGAGCTTCCCAGTAGAACAACATAATACATAAACCCATGTTCAGTAAAATGAATGTTTTTGCATCTTTATGATATATATTTCATGATGAATTTCGATTGGCATATATATTGCTACTTATTAATGTCTATGTTTGTGTGTGTGTGTGTGTGTGTGTGTGTGTGTGTGTGTGTATATATATATATATATATATATATATATATATATATATATATATATATATATATTTATACTCTCCAGATTTTTAAAAATATGAAATATACGTGTCTTATATACAATCCCTAAATTCATTCATGTTCATGTATGTGGATTAATAATCAACTTTTCACAAGATTATTCTTAGAAATATTCATCCACCCGAAATACATATTTGTTTCCTAGTACTGAAAACTAACTTCAGTGAAAGGTGCATACAAATCCTAATATGTCTACATTAACTAACCCAGTTTAACATCAATGCATGTAGGTTACTATGGAACATGATGTGTATTTTGACGTTAATTTTTATTCCACACTGGTAAATTACTATTTCTTCAGTTTATGTACATCATAGAATATATATTTGATTCACTAGTTGGCAAATTTATAGGCATTTGTTTCACTTTCAATCACTTCCTGCTCCAGAACACATGTATTCCTCTATGTTTCTTTACTGGTCTATTCATGAGACTTTTTTCCAAATATATTATTTTTGATTTCCATAATCAATTTTGAAACAAAACTCACAAACCCTTCATGATAAACCATAACCCTAAGATGATCATTAGATATATAACTGGTTGGAATGAATGATTGTATATCAATATAACATTTCTTATATATTTTCAGATATCTATTCAATCCATTATTTAAAGTGGATCCAGTTATATTATTTATTCACAGTATGGTCTATTCATGCATTATCTGTATATTCATAGAAATAGGGTACACCTCTTTGTACGACCATACTAATTTATAAGTCTTCAAAATATTGCTCCAAGAAATGGTGGAAGAAATACTCATGTCACCTGATCTACATACACATTTTATCACAGAAATATTCTGGACACCAAAAGCAAAGGTCACACTTACAATTGTACCAAAGCCTAAATAGAAAGTGAGCATGGATTACTAAAAACATCCATGTCCAGGTTGCCTAATGCTCTCAAATATCAATCCTATTGGTGACTACATATTTGTTTCTTCCTAATATTATATATTCAACCTCAAACCTGTTGAAAATGTCTAACCCTATCACACACTTCATACTTTGCTTGATTTCCTAATGTCTCTATTGATATCTGCTTTCCTACATGTTTTCCCCAGTTCATCATTGTGACTGACTCTTCACATGTACTGACATTTACATACACTCTCTACCCGAAACCCTATTGCTAAAGAACTTTTGGTCCAAATCCTATACTCACTCTTCTTTCTAAACCTACCGACTACCTTCCTAATCCTACCGATTATCGCTTTTTGACTGGATGTTCTCTTCAACATTCAATCATCCAAAGTACAAGGTCCGATGCCAGTGTATATTGCTTTATTTGAGACATCTGTGCAGCACATAACTCAAAGCTAAGTATCCCACTCAAGTCCCCAATGCCCTTCTGGGCTTCAAATCTTACCTAGATTTCTGCTTTCATAGTTATATTTCACATATATACTCTTGTAAATACCACAGGTTGCCAATGCCATTATTCATCCTGCAGAATGATTCGTAACCCAAATCGAACCTATTATTAACCCTAACCATACACTCTTCCTTCAATACAACTTACAGAAGAGCAGGGACAGAGTGGGTCTTACAATATAGGAATGTAGATTATCTTCCACCTGCTGAGAACCTAAAAGATCCATGGAGAAATGATCCTTGGAGAATATGTAGGCAGCTATGTAGGACCTGAGAGAGCAATAGTCATCTTCCATGGCAAACAACCTGGTCAGGAAGAATTGATGTGTCTGAATCAGCCTCTGCCTTCTTAAAGTAGAGAAGATGGACCTATGCAGGCCTGTGTGGAGAGCTGTTCCTGGGTGCCTATGGTTGATATACCATTCTAACTTCTGAATGTGTCACAGGATGTTGGGGCAGCCTCCATCTCATAGGAACCTTGGAAGCAACTGTTAGGACAAAGTGGTTACCAAGGCAGTGACCATATTCAGTTCCTGAAAGAAGTGACCTCACTTCACTTCCTTGGTGATGGAATTCTCTGAACTTGGGATCCCGGAAGCCAGGCACCCAGAGTCAGTCTCACTCCGAGTCCCAGTGGGCTAACTTATTTGTTTTTCCCAAAGACATAGTCAGTCTTTCTTGGTACCTACTGATGTGAGGATGGCCAAATTCCAGCAGAGCTCGGAAGAGGGGCCTTTCCTGAGAAAGTAGGTAGTGGCGAACCACTGGCTCCTGACAACTTCACAGAATTGGCCAAGGAGACCAGATCTGAAACAGGACAGGCCATTTTTGGGGGAACATAATATGGCCCCCCAGTCAGAAGACACTTCGAATAATCACAGACCTACTTGGGTGAAAGAATCGCCTTTGCTGTTGTAGGTGTGAGTTTGTGGTTTTTTCTGATGTTCTGAGAATAGCTAGGAAAGGTGGTTTATTTGGTTTGGAGTGGACTATTTCTAGTAAGTCCTTTGACATGGTGAGTGTTTCTATGTCTGTGTATCCCAGTGTATCCGTTGTTGTAGACATTAGAAAAGATAATGCATCAATGGAAGCGTTGTCTCTAGTTGAAAGCTTCCCCACATTCTTACTGCCAATTGATGAATGGACTGCAGCTTGCCTTATGGATTGTCAACATCTACTATCTTCTTAAGTTCCTGTTTTCTTCGTGTTTTCCAGCCACTCTCCAGAATAGGCTCATGGTTTTGAGTCCCAGATATGTAACACCACAGGGCTCTGTGACATGGCCATGTACTGGATAGCTTAAGGGAATGGGAGCATCTCAGAAAACTCAGATATCAGTGTGACCAGTAATGTCTCAGTGGAGAAACCCTTCTTTGGGCCATTTGCTTACTTCTGTTTCTATTATCCTGAATATCAGGAAAGTCTTTGCCTTAGGCCACCCAGTTGTGTAGCATTAAGAAGACTGTTTTCATATGGAAATGAATGGACATCACCTGTGGCTCTTTGCTTAATTGCTTTGGAATGGAATGTGTCTGAATCAGCCTCTTGTCCTTGAATGAGGTTGTGGCTTAGATTCTCAGCACCTGATGGATCTAAAGAAAGATCCCATGTGGTTCCAAAACCAAAATGACCAAAAGAGAAGTCATTGTGGATGAATATTTTTGCCTTCTTGTTTTAGGTTCCTGACCTCCATCAAGTGAGAATAGGGATCCTTAGGGTCAAATGAGTCTTTGAAATCCCTGCAGAGGCTAGCCCACATGTGCTTGGGTTTTCTCATGACTCCAAATCACATCAAGAATTTATAGGCTTCAGCCAGTAGGCCTCAAATTGAGAAGCAGAACACTTTAACAGCAGGAATATTTGATCACTCCTGGTTCACAGGAATAGTGTTCAGGCCACCATGTTTTTAGGCAAATGAGGGGCAAGTGAGCTTATTTTGGACACTACCTTGTGCTCATTGAAACCTCCAGCTAGAGGTTATGATGAGTGTCTACAAGGAAAAAGATTATGGCCCTGTGGGAGTGATTTCAATTTAATTTTGGTCATTTTTGTGGCAGTTGGAAGGGATGACTGGGTCCACCTGGGCTTGAAATCTGGTATGATTTACCCTTAGAGACTGAGTTCTGGAACTGACCTCAGAGAAGTATTGCCATGAATTGTGTTGGGATTTTAGGAGGCCACGCATGAGACTCACTCTTGGAAACTGAGATCTTGGCCCAGGGTGGCTTTCCACAGAGGCCTGGGAATCTCAGCCAGGATATCACATGATTTTATTCTGAAAGACTTGGTAGCCATAGTTGAGATTCAAAACACACATGGACCTCACATTGTAGACGTCAATTGGCCTGGCTTCATGTGACCTGTTGGCAACTCTTTGAGAAGCCTTGACTTTAAAGTTCTCCAGAGCATTCATTGAAATGGGCTTTCTCAACACTTAACGGTTCCTGAATGAATTGAAACCCACAGTGCCTGTAACTTCATCCTTGAAAAATTGCTAGATAAATACCATAAAAGTTTTGAAATTCCCATGACCAGGTGGCACTACAGAAACTTTGGATGTCCTGTTGCTGATCATGTGTATACCAGACAGTGCCTTGTTTGACTGGGTTTCATGAAAATGGTGTAGAATACGAGATGCCAGGAATTTGGAGCCTTGTGAGTAGTGGGCCTAGAGTAGTGGTGGGCAGGTATGTGATGAAACATCAAGGTGGGGCCATGTGGATCGGCTATCGGCTTACAAATGGCTTGTGACTGCTATGGCGCAGCCCCCATTCCCTTGTAGGTAAAGGCATCTTGTTATGTGGATAGGTTTCAGGGCAATGTTCATAATCAGGTTGCTATGGTTATTGGGACAAGCTATGTGGGATAGAAGACTGGTTGGTACATTCTCCGGCAGACGCTAACCCACCCCACGTGACAGAACACGCTCCAGCACTGTATCCCAGATGAACTTCTTATATTGTTTGAAGCAAGTACCAAATTCCCAGTGTAGCAGCAAGACACACCACGAAAAGTGGAGGATGATCAAATGTCTTCACAGTCCCCACCGGGAGAGACTTAGCCTCCAGTGGACATAGTTTACCTACAAAGAGAAAATTGAGCACTGCTGCCTCATGTTCATTGGAAAATAAGAAATCATGTCTTCCAGGTCACATAGAAGCAGACCCAGCTTTTATGGTCTCACTACAAAGGAAGCCAAAGCTCATGACAACAACATATATTTCAAGTGCCCAACCTCAGAGGCAGTATTCCAAGAAGTCTTAGGCCAGCAGAGCTCTTTGTTTGTGGAGTGTTTACCCTGTCCCTTACTTTTGGAAACGCCTCTACCACCTCCAAGGTTGTGAACTCCCGAGGATATTCCATTCCATATATGTATTCATAGATTTTCACACTTTTCTACTATAATTGTGTCTTACTTGGGTGAAGGTAATGTCAAGGCATTGTTCTGGATATGAGTGAGAAGATTTTTGTGTAGCACATATTTACATACACATTGGATTCATTTTTCAATTTTCCATTTGAAATACTGAATCCCTGACACTAACCCATACCCTACTAGACTCTGACTAATGATCCTAATATGATGGTGAAAAATAACCCAAAAAGAAAAGAAACACAAGCAGTTCAGAGGAGGCATGGTGTATAGTTGGAATTGCCTTTTGCATTATATTTTGTAGGAGTTATAAATCTAGTCAATTTTTTGTTGAAATAGTTCTACATGTGTTTTTAAAATTAACAAATATATGAATCCCTGTCTCCCTTTCTCTGTAGCCTATTCAGCACATGTATTTTTATATGCACATATAGAATCCTACCTGATATCACTCGTATACACTTGTGAGGTGGCTGAATTGGCAGATGCAAATTGAGAGAAGAGATCACTCCTCCTAAACGCTGTTGGAACTGAAAATTCAACCTATGGGTGAGCATCCTAGTTGAATAACATTATACATAATTTCATGTTCAGTAAAATTAATATTTTTCAATCTGTGGATTATATATATTTCATGATGAATTTCTATTGGCATATATATCGCTACTTTTTTTTATTGGTTGCTCAAAACATTACAAAGCTCTTGACATATCATATTTCATACATTAGATTCAAGTGGGGTATGAACTCCCATTTTTACTCCAAATACAGATTGCAGAATCACATCAGTTACACATCCATATTTTTACATAATGCCCTATTAGTTACTGTTGTATTCTGCTACCTTTCCTATACTCTACTATACCCCCTCCCTTCTCTTCCCATCTTTTCTCTCTACCATACCTACTGTAATTCATTTCTCTCCTTGTTTATTTTCCCACAACCTCTTATATGTAATTTTGTGTAACAATAAGTGTCTCTCTCCATTACCATGCAATTTCCCTCTTCGCTCCCTTTCCCTCCCACCTCATGTTTCTGCTTAATGTTAATCTTTTCTTCATGCTCTTTCTCCCTGCTCTGTTCTTAGTTGCTCTCATTATATCAAGGAAGACATTTGGTATTTGTTTTTTAGGGATTGGCTAGATTCACTAAGCATAATCTGCTCTAGTGCCATGTATTTCCCTGCAAATTCCATTATTTTGGCATATTTTAGTGCTGCGTAATCCTCCATAGTATATAAAAGTCACATTTTTTTATTCATTCATCTATTGAAGGGCATCTGGGTTGGTTCCACAGTGTAGCAATTGTGAATTGTGCTGCTATGAAAATTGATGTGGCAGTATCCCTGTAGTACGCTCTTTTAAGGTCTTCAGGGAATAGTCCAAGAAGGGCAATAGCTGGGTCAAATGGTGCTTCCATTCCAAGCTTTCACAGGAGTCTCCATACTGCTTTCCAAATTGGCTGCACCTGTTTCAGTCCCACCAGCAATGTACAAGAGTACCCTTTTCCCCACATCCTCGCCAGCACTTGTTGTTGTTTGACTTCATTATGGCTGCCAATCTCACTGGATTGAGATGGTATTTTAGGGTGGTTTTTATTTTCATTTCTCTTACTGCTAGAAATGGAGAGCATTTTTTCATGTACTTGTTAATTGATTCTATGTCCTCCTCCGAGAAGTTTCTGTTCAGGTCCTTGGCCCATTGGGTTATTGGTTATCTTATTGTATAATTTTCTGAGTTATTTGTATACTTTGTATACTCTAGATATTAGGGCTCCATGTGAAGGGTGAGGACTAAAAATTTGTTCCCATGATGTAGGCTCCATATTTACCTCTCTTATTGTTTCTCTTTCTGAGAAAAAAAAAATTCAGTTTAAGTAGGTCCCATTTCTTGATTCTTGTTATTAACTCTTGTTTTATGGGTGTCCTATTAAGGAATTCGGAGCCTGGCCACACAATATGTAGATCGGAGCCAACTTTTTCTTCTATCAGACGCAGAGACTCTGATTTGAATCTAGCTCCTTGATCCACTCTGAGTTAACTTTTGTGCATGGCGAGAGGAGGGGATTCAGTTTCATTTTGTTGCATATGGATTTTCAGTTTACCAAACACCATTTGATGAAGATGCTATCCTTCCTCCATTGCAGGCCATTAGCTCCTTTATCAAATATAAGATAGTTGTAGCTTTTTGGATTAGTCTCTGTGTCCTCCATTTTGTACCATTGGTCCACCCACCTGTTTTCGTACAAGTACCATGCTGTTTTTATTATGATTGCTCTGTAATATAGTTTGAAATCTGGTATCGCTATACTGCCTGATTCACACTTCCTGCTTAGAATTGCTTTTGCTATTCTGGGTCTTTTATTTTTCCATTTGAATTTTATGATTGCTTTATCTATTTCTACAAAAAATTCCTTTGGGATTTTGATTGGCATTGCATTAAACCTATAGAGAACTTTTGGTAATATCGCCATATTGATGATGTTAGTTCTGGCTATCCATGAATGGGGTATATTTTTCCATCTTCTAAGATCTTATTCTATTTCTCTTTTTAGGGTTCTTTAGTTTGCATTATATAAATCTTTCACCTCTTTTGTTAGGTTGATTCCCAAGTATTTAATTATTTTGAGGAAATTGGGAATGCAGTGTTTGGACTCATTTTTGTTTCAGAAGTTTTGTCGCTAATATACAGAAATGCCTTTGATTTATGCATGATGATTTTGTATCCTGCCACATTGCTGCATTCATTTATTAGTTCTAGTAGTTTTTTCTTAGACCCTTTTGGGTCTTCTATGTATAGAATCATGTCATCTGCAAATAGTGATAATTTAAGTTCTTCTTTTCCTATTTTTATGCCTTTAATGTCTTTCATCTCTCTAATTGCTCTGGCCAGTTTTTTCGAGAAATATATTGAATAGAAGTGGTGATAGAGGGCATCCCTGTCTTGTTCCAGATTTTAAAGGGAATGCCTTCAACTTTTCTCCATTCAGAATGATGCTAGCCTGAGGCTTAACATAGATAGCTTTTACAATGTCGAGGTAAGTTCCTGTTATCCCTAGTTTTTAAAATGTTTTGAACATAAAGGAATGCTCTACTTTGTTGAATGGTTTTTCTGCGTCTATCGAGATGATCATATGGTTCTTATCTTTAAGTCTAATGATGTTGTGAATAACATTTATTGATTTCCGTATATTGAACCAGCCTTGCATCCCAGGGATGAATCCTAGTTGATCATGGTGCACAATTTTATTGATGTGCCTTTCTATCCAATTCACCAGAATTTTAATGAGGATTCTTGCATCTAGGTTCATCAGAGATATTGGTCTGTAGTTTTCTTTCTTTGAGGTGTCTTTGTCTGGTTTCAGAATCAGGGTGATGTTGGCCTCATAGAATGAATTTGGCAGAGCTCCCAGTTTTTCTATTTCCTGAATAACTTGAAAAGTATTGGTATTAATTCTTCTTTAAAGGTTTTGTAAAACTCTGCTGTATACCCATCCGGTCCTGGGCTTTCCTGGTTGGTAGTCTTTTGATTGCTTCTTCTACTTCATCCATTGATATTGGTCTGTTTAAATTGTGTGTTCCCTTATGACTCAGTCTGGGCAAATCATATGACTTAAGAAATTTATCGATGTCTTCACTATTTTCTATTTTTTTGGAATACAGTTTTCCAAATAATTTCTAATTTTCTTCTGTATTTATGTTGCATCTGTTGTGATATTGCCTTTTTCATCCCGTATGTTAGTAATTTGAGTTCTCTCTCTTCTTCTCTTCGTTAGCACGGCTAAGGGTCTGTCGATCTTATTTATCTTTTCGAAGAACCAACTTTTAGTTTTGTTAATTTTTTCAATAGTTTCTTTTGTTTCAATTTCGCTTTGATTTTAATTATTTCTTGCCTTCTGCTACATTTGCTGTTGTTTTGCTCTTCCTTTTCTAGGGCTTTGAGATAAAGTGTGAGCTCATTTATTTGTTGTTTTTTTTTTTCTTTTTTTGAGGAATGACCTCCAGGCGATGAATTTACCTCTTAAAACTTCTTTCATTGTGTCCCATAGAATCTGATATGTTGTGTCTGTATTTTCATTTATCTCGAAGAATTTTTTAATTTCCTCCTTTATGTCTTCTGTAACCCATTGATCATTCAGTAACATATTGTTCATTTTGCAGGTGATGTATGACTTTTTCTTTTTTCTTTTATCATTGGTTTCCAGTTTCATTCCATTATGATCACAAAAAATTCATGGTATTATCTCCTCCCCTTTATATTTACTGAGGGTTGCCCATTGATCATTCAGTAACATATTGTTCATTTTGCAGGTGATGTATGATTTTTTCTTTTTTCTTTTATCATTGGTTTCCAGTTTCATTCCATTATGATCACAAAAAATTCATGGTATTATCTCCTCCCCTTTATATTTACTGAGGGTTGCCCTATGGCATAACATATGGTCTATTTTTGAGAAGGATCCATGTGCTGCTGAGAAAAAAGTATATCCACTTGATGATGGTTGATATATTGTATATATGTCAGTTAAGTCTAGGGTATTGATTGTGATATTGAGTTCTATAGTTCCTTTATTCAACTTTTGTTTGGAGGATCTGTCCAATGGTGAGAGAGGTGAGTTGAAGTCACCCATAATTATTGTATTGTGGTCTATTTGATTCTTGAACTTGAGGAGAATTTGTTTTATGAACGTCGCAGCACCATTATTTGCTGCGTGAATATTGATAATTGTTATGTCTTGTCGGTGAATGGTTTCTGTTAATAGTATATAATGTCCTTCCTTATCCCTTTTGATTAAATTAGTCTTGAGGTCGATTTTATTCGATAGGAGGATGGCCACCCCTGCTTGCTTACGAGGTCTGTGTGCATGGTATAAATTTTCCCAATCTTTCACCATCAGCTTGGGTATGTCTTTTCCATTCAGATGTGTCCCCTGGAGGCAACATATTGTTGGATTTGTTTTTTTTTTTAATTCAAGTTACAAGCCTATGTCACTTTATTGGAGAGTTTAAGCCATTAATGTTTAGAGTTACTATTGATATATGGTTTGTACTGCCACCCATGTTTGCCTATATCTTTTGTTTTAAATTAGATTGTTTCTACATGATTAGATTTCCCCGCCCTCTGTCATTACTGAGGCACTTCCCACTGATGGTTTTCGTTTTTGATTTTCATTTCTTCCTTGTGTAGTGTTTTGCTCAAGATGCTTTCCAATGCTGGTTTTCTGGCTGCAAATTCTTTTAGCTTTTGTTTATCAAGAAATATTTTTATTTCGTTGTCTTACATTAAGCTTTATTTTGCTGGATACATAATTCTTGGTTGGCATCCATTGTCTTTCAGTGTTTGAAGTACGTTGTTCCAGGATCTTCCCACTTCCAGCATCTGTGATAAAAAAATCCATTGTTAACCTTTTTGGTTTACCCCTGATTGTAATCTGCCTCCTTTCTCTGGTAGCTTTTAATATTTTCTCTTTGTTTTGTATATTGGATATCTTCATAACAATGTGTCTTGGCATGGGTCTACTGTGATTTTGTGTGCTCAGTGTCCTGTAAGCATCTACAATTTGTTTATCTGTTTCCATTTTTATTTCTGGAAAGTTTTCTCTAATTATTTCATTCAGCAGGTTACTCATTCCCTTGGTTTGAATCTCTGTACCTTCCTCTTTCCGGATGACTCATAAGTTTGTTTTTTTTATGTTATCCCATATCTCTTGGATGTTTTCTCATAATTTTTTACAGCATTTCTTTCTTGGCTAGAGTTTTTTTCAAGATGATATATTTTGTCTTCATTATCTGACATTCTGTCTTCTACTTGCTCCACTCTGTTAGTGATATTCTCAATTGAGTTTTTAATTTGGTTTATCATTTCCTTCATTTCTAGAATTATTGTTTGATTTTTCTAATAATCTCTATCTCCTGATAAAGATGCTTAATTTCTTATTTTATCTGTTTATGTAATTCATTTTCAATGCGTTCTTTCACTGTTTTTGTTGTCTCGTATCCTCTTTAAGGTTCCATTCCATCTGTCTAAGGTATTCCTTGAGTTCTTTATATGACCATTTTTCTGATGACTCTAGATGCTCTTGAATATTTAGGCTGTCCTTCATTGTTTGCACTTTTTTTCTTCCTTGCTTTTTTATGCTTCTCATGTTACTTCTTGTTCTGTTTGACTACTGAGTTACTGCTTACTCTTATAAATTTATTTGATGCTTGGAAGGAAAGATATTAGAAGGGAAGGGAAGAAGTCACTAAGGAGAATGAGAGTAGGCAGGTAGAATTCAAGGAAGGGGGTATAACAAAATTGAAAAGAAATGAAAAGACAAAAGAAAAAAATAGAAAATAAAGAAAATTTTAAGTAATAATGATAATTTAAAAATGAAAATTAAAATTTAAAATAATAATAATAAAATAAAAAATTAAAAAAATAAAAACATTAAAAAAGTTAAAGAACAACAACAAAAATGAAAATCAAAGAAAAAGAAAAGCATACAAATAAAATAATAATATTAATACATGCAGTCCTAGAGTTCAATTTACTTCTCTTCCAGTAGGTGGAGCTGTGTGCACTGGGCCAAGATTCTCCTCTCAATTAGCGGGAACCAATCACTGTGCAGCAGCTCTTCCTCCCAGTCTGGGCGGGTCTCCAATCCTGAGTGCCTAGGGCCTTCTCTTGTGCTTCCTCAAGCCAGGCCCCGCTCACCTTTGACGCTCACCACAATACTGGTTACACGCCAGGCCTCTGCTCCTGGTAGCCCTGTTTTAATGAACGCCTGGGCACACTCTCCCTGTTTGCCTCCCTCAGACCCTAAGTTTGTAGAACTTTGGCCTGAGAACCCCCAGCGAATTTTCTTGTCCTCCGGGAGCCATGCCCCCGGTAGGTGGTGTAAGAGACCTCAATTGTCAGCACTGGTGGGAGTGGTAGCCGGGAATTCCACGCCGCGAGTCCCGAGCCAATCCTGATTCCCTAGGTCTGGCTATCGCGCTCCTGGGAGACCTGGGAGGGGCCATTACGGCAGAGCTGGGAAGGGCCCTTGAGGTTTCCCCATGGTTTTGAGAGAGATGGCAATGGGATTACACACTTGTCGCGTTGGTTTCAATGAAGTTATCTCCTCCGCCTGTAATGTCAGTTCTCTGCCATGGTCGTATCCCATTAAAATGGTGACCATTCGTTCCCTTTGCTGGGTGACCAATGCAACAGGTGGGTCCTGACTATATCTACCAAGCCCCATTTCAATCCTGTGGCCACTGCCTATGAAGGCTCAGTTGTCTTTTAACTCTGTCAATTCAGAAAGACCGACCAGTTATTTCAGCGGGAATGTTAGTGCTGAGTCACAAAAACCAGACGAATCTAAGGTTGAATGCAGCCAATCTGGGCTCTGTGTGTGTTCTGAGGGGCCCAGACTGTTCGCCCCAGATTCAAAACAGGTCAACATTGCCTAGTGATTCTGAGCAAACAGCATTTAGACAGTTTACGACTCCCTATGCCCGTGCAGCTGAAGAGATCATAGACTTGATTTCTCCATGCCTGCCTTCATAATGGATCTCCTGTATTTCTACTTTTTAATATCTGTGCATGTGCGTGTGTGTGTGTGTGTGTGTGTATATATATATATATATATATATATATACACTCTCCAGATTTTTCAAAATATAAAATATGAAATATATGTGTCTTATTATACACTCCCTAAATTCATTCATATTCATATCTGTGGATTTATAATCAACTTTCCACAAGATTATTCTCAGAAATAATCATCCACCTGCAATACATATTGTTTCCTAGTACTGAAAACTAAATTCAGTGAATGGTGCATACAAACCCTAATATTTCTACAGTTACTTAGCCAGTTTAAAATGAATGCAAGTAGATTCCTAGGGGACATGATGTGTATTTTGACTTTCATTTTTATTCAACACTTGTACGTTACTATGTCTTCAGTTTATGCACATCATAGGATATATATTTCAGTCACAAATTAGAAAATTAATAGGAATTTGTTTCACGATCAATCACTTCCTGATTCAGAACACATGCATTCCTCCATGTTTCTTGACTAGTCTTTTCATGAGACTTCTTTCCAAACACATTATTTTTGTTTAACATCATCACTTATAAAGCAAAACTCAAACACCATTCATCATAAACCATAATCCTAATATTACCATTAGATATATAACTGGTTGGAATGAATGATTGTATATCAATATAAGATTTCTTATATATTTTCACATATCAATTCAATCCATTATTTAAAGTGGAATCAGTTATGTTATTTATTCATAGTATGGTCTATTCATGCATTATCTCTATATTCATAGAAACAGGTTACACCTCTTTGTGCCCCTAATACTAATGTATACATCTTCAAATTATTGCTCCCAGAAATGGTGAAAGAAATACTCATGTCACCTAATCTACATATACATTTTATCACAGTAATATTCTGAACAAAAAAAAATAAAATGTCACACTTATGATTGTACCAAAGCCTAAAAGGAAAGTGAATGTTGATAACTAATAGCATCCATGTCCAGGTTGCCTAATGCTCTCAAATGTCATTCCCATTTGTGACGACATATTTGTTTTTTCCTATGATTATATATTCAAACTCAAGCCTGTTGAAAATGTCTAATCCTATCACTCACTTTATACATTGCCTGATTTCGTAATGTCTCTATTGACACCTGCTTTCCTAAATATTTTCCCCAGTTCATCATTTTGGCTGACTCTTCACATGTTCTTACATTTTCATTCACTCTCTAAACGAAACCCTATTGCTAAAGAAGCTTTTTATTCCAAATCATATACTCACTCTTCTTCCTAAACCTACTGACTATCTTCCTAATCCTACCGACTATCCCTTTTTGACTGGATGTTCTCTTCTACATTCAATCATCCAAGGTACTATGTCCTATGCCATTGTATTTCGATTTAACTGAGACAATTGTACAGAACATAATTCAACACTAAGTATCCAAACCAAGGGCCCAATGCCCTTCTGGGCTTCAAATCTTTCTTAGATTTCCGTTTTCATACATATATTTCACCTATATATTCTAATAAATATCGCAGGTTCCCAATCCCATTATTCATCCTGCAGAATGATTCCTAACCCAAATCGAAAATATTATTAACCCTAACCATACACTAACTTTGCAGGAGAGCAGGAACTGTGTGGGTATTAAACTACAGGAATCCAGGGGATCTTCACCTGCTGAGAAACTCAAATGTTCATGCAGAAATGATCCCTGGTGAAGATGAAGGCAGCTATGAAGTACCTCAGAAAGCAAAAGTCATCTTCCATGGCAATCATTCTGGTAAGGTGAAGGGTTGTGTCTGAATCAGTCTCTATCTTCTTAATGTATAGAACATGGACCAAACCAGTCCTGTGTGGAAGCTGTTCCCGGGTGCTTATGGTTGATACAGCATTCTAACTAGAGAAAGTGTCCCATGAAAATCGGGGCAGCCTCCACCTCATGGTACTTTTGGAAGCAACTGTTAGGACAAAGTGGTTGCCAAGGCAGTGACATCATTCAGATCCTGAAGGAAGTGATCTCACCTCACTTCCTTGGTGAGGGAACTCTCTGAACTTGGGATCCAGGAAGCCAGGCACCCAGAGACAGTCCCTGTTCTAGTCCCAGTGGTCTCACATGTTTGGAATTACCAAGGACAGAGTCAGTCTTTCTTGGTCCCTACAGATGTGAGGATGGCCAAATGCCAGGAAACCTGTGAAGAGGGGCTTTTCCTGAGAAAGCAGGTAGTGTCTCACCGCTGGCTCTTGAGAACTTCACAGAGTTGGCCAAGCAGACATGATCTGAGACAGAAGAGGTCATTTCCGGGGAACATAGTATGGCCCACCAGTCAGAGGACACTCCGGGGAGTCACAGACCTACTAGGGGGAAGGAGGTGCCTTTGTGGGTGTGGGTGTGAGTTTGTGGTTTTGTCTCATGTTCTGAGAATAGGTAGGAAAGGCGGTTTATTTGGTATGGAGTGGAATATTTCTATTAAGTCCTTTGACAAGGCGAGTGTTTCTATGTGTGTGTATCCCACTGAGTCCATTGTTGTAGACATTAGAAAAGACAATGCATCAATGGATGTGTCCTGTCTAGTAGAAAGCTTCCCAGCATTAATCCTGCCCAATTCATGAGTGGACTCTGGATTGCCTTATGGATGGGCAACACCTACAAGCTTCCTAATTTCCTGTTTTCTCTCTCAATTCTGGCCACTCTCCAGAATAGTATCATGGTTTTGTGTCCAAGATTTGTACCACCTCCAAGATCTGTGACATGGCTATGTAATGGATAGCTGAAGGAAATGGCTAGCATCTCAGAAATCTCAGATATCTGTTGACCAGGAAAGTCTCAGTGGAGAAATCCTGCTTTGGTCCTTTTGCTTACCTATTGTTCTGTTGAATGTCAGGAAGTTTTTTGCCTCAAGCCACCACTTTGTGAAGCCTGAAAAAAAGAGTTTTCAAATGGAAATACATGGGCATCACCTGTGGCTCTTTGCTTAATTGCTTAGGATTGGGATATGTCTGAATCAGCCTGTTGGCCCTGTGTGAGGCTGTGGCTTAGATTCTCAGCCGCTGATGGATCTAAAGATAGATCCCATGTGTGCATCCAAAACCAAAATGGCAAAAAGATCATATATTTTTGATGAACTCTCTTGCCTTCCTCTGGTAGGTTCCTGATATCCATCAAGTGAGAATAGGGATCCTTTGGGTCAAATGTGTTCTTCAAAGCCCTGCAGAGGCTAGGCCATAGGGGCTTGATTTTCATGACTCCAATTCACTTAAAGAATCTAAACCCCAAAGCTAGAAGGCCTCAAGTTGGAGAACCCAAGCAATATTAAAGGCAGGCCTATTTGATCACTCCTGGTTCACAGAAAGAGAGTCCAGGCTACCCTGACTTTAGGCAAATGAGGGGCAGGGAGCTTATTTTGGACACTGTCGTGGGCTGCGTCACTAATGGAAACCTCCAGCCAGAGGATATGATGAGTGTCTATATGGAAGAAGATGAGGGCCATGTGAGAGTGTTTTGGTTTTAATTGTGGACATGTGTCTGGCGATTGGAAGAGATCACTGGGTCAAACTAGGCTTGCACTCTGGTGTGATGCCCCTTAGAGACTGAGTTCTTTACTGATCTCAGAGAATTATTGCCAGGAATTGTGTTGGAATTTTAAATGGCCATGCATGAGAGTTGCCTTTGGAAAGTGACATCTAAGCCCAAGTTGACTTTCCACAGAGGACAGGGAATCTCAGCCAGGATATCACATGATATTATTCTTAAAGACTTGACAGCCATATTTGAGAGTCAAAACACTCATGGACCATACATTGTAGACCTCAATGGGCCTGGCTTAATCTGACTTTTGGGCACTTTTGGAAGCCTTGCCTGTAAGAATTCTCCAGAGTTTTCATTGAAATGAGCTTCCTCACCATTTAATGGTTTCTGAGTGAATTGAAATCCACAGTGCCTCCAACTTCATCCTTGAAAATTGGCTAGATCAATAACATGAAATTTTTGAAATTCCCATGACCGGGTAGCACTGGAGAACATTTGGATGTCCTGTTGCTGATCATGAGTATACAGGACAGTGCCCTGATTGACTGGGTTTTATGAAAATGGTGTAGAACAGAGATTCCAGTAAGTTGGATCATGCTGAGTAGTTGTACTAGAGCAGTGGTTGGCAGGTGTGTGATAAAACATCTGTGGTGGGGGCATGTGGATCTGCCATTGGCTTCCAAATGGATTGTGACTGACATTTTGCAGTCAGTAGAACCTTATATGTAAAAGCATATTGTTATATGGAGAGGTTTCAGGGCAATGTTCAGAATCAGGTTGCTATGGTCAATGGGGCAAGCTATGTGGGATAGAAGCCTGGTTGGTGAATTCTCCTGCAGAACCCGACCCACCACACTTGACAGAACTCACTTCAGCACTGTGTCCCAGTTGAACCCTTGTATTTAATGAAGCAATACCAAACTCCCAGTGCAGCAGCAAGAAACACCACGAAAGTGGAGGATGACCAAATGAATTTACAGTCCACACGGGGAGACACCAGTGGCCACAGTGTACCTACAAATAGAAAATTCAGCACTGATGCCTCACGTTCATTGGAAAATAAGAAACCATGTCCTCCAGGTCACATAGATGCAGAACCAGATTTGATGGTCTCACTACATATGAAGCTAATGCTTCTGACAACAGCATATATTTCATTGCCCAACCTCAGAGGCAGTTTCTTCAGATGTTAAGCTGGCAGAACTTCATGTTTTTGGAGTGATTACCCTGTCCCTTTTGGAAACTCCTCTACCACTTCCAAATTTGTGAACTTCTGAGCATTTTCCATTCCACATATGTATTCACAGATTTTCTAAATCTTCTCCTCTAATTGTGTCTTATGTAGGGCGAAGGTAATGTCAAGGCATTGTTCTGAATGAGAGTGGGAAGATATTTGTGTAGCACATATTTGCATACACATTGGATACATTTTCCAATTTTCCATTCGAAATACTGAATCCCTGACACTAACACATACCCTACTAGACTTTGACTTCTTATCCTAATTTGATGGAGAATAATAACCCAAACAGAATACAAATACAAGAGGTTCACAGGACGCATGGTGTATAATTGGACTTGCCTTTCATATGATAAATGGTAGGTGTTATAAATCTAGCGAATTTTAATTGAAATAGTTCTCCATGTGTTTTAAAAGTTAACAAATATGTGAATAACTGTCTCCCTTTCTCTGTAGCCTATTCATCACATGTATTTTTATAAGCACATATAGAATTCTACCTGGTATCAGTCGTACATTTGGTGATGTGGCTGGCTTGGCAGATACAAATTGTGAGAAGAGATCACTCCTACTTAATGCTGTTGGAACTGAAAATTCAACATATGGGTGAGCTTCTTAGTTGAACAACATAAATCCATGTACATTAAAATTAATATTTTTGGATCTGTGGATGATATATATTTCATGGTGAATTTCAATTCACATACATAATGCTACTTTTTAATGTCTGTGTGTGTGTGTGTGTCTGTGTGTATATATATATATATATTCACTCTCCAGATTTTTAAAAATATTTAGTATATTTTTTATACCCTCCCTAAATTCATTCATATTCATGTATGTGGATTTATAATCAACTTTTCACAAGATTATTCTCAGAAATATTCCTCCATCTGAAATACATATTTTTTTCCTAGTACTGAAAACTAACTTTGGGGGATCACATGATGGCGGCGAATGGAGTGCATTACCCCCATGTACCGCGTCACTGTGCGGGAGAATGACGAGTTAGAACGGCTAAAACCTATCTTGTTAGGAATTTCCAGCAAATTTGGGATGCTCCACAACCTAGTGGACATATATCCATCTCACGAGGATCAGCTACGGGGGCTCAAACGCGAGTGATTTGTCCGCACGGAGGGTCATGCTGCTTATTCAGCAAATTGCCCTGTAGCTAGAGTCTGTGGCGTGCACTGGGAAACGACGAGATAGCATCGCAAATATACAGTGGTGCGGATTCTATGGGCTCCTGCCAGCTATGCAATTACTGTGCTCAGTGCTGAATTCTGGGATTGAGACGGGGATGGACGCGGTCCAATTCCGTTCTCCATACCGGTCAGACCACAGAGGAAGCCAGAGTCCACCATCTTGAAGAGCTGACGTCACCATCCCTGTTTTCGACTGATCGCAGCTCATTCAGCTATAGAACAGGTAATTTCAGGATGCCATTCACCTTTGTCTCGCAGACAAATTACTCAGGCTCAGTGCTAAAGAACCCGCAGAAACTGCGTCTTGGAGCCTGCTCCTATTAGAACATACACTGAGCCCAGAGCGGCCAAATTTGGCCTCCCTGAACTGATCTTGCTCAGGGCTAAAGAACCCGTGGAAACTGCTTCCCGGTCCGGGTCTTGCTGAATAATGTGGAGGTAAATATCAACCGAGCCTTCATAGGCAGTGGCAACAGGATTGAGACGGGGCTTGTGAGGGCAAGTCAGGACTCACCCATTGCATTGGTCACCCAGCAAAGGGAACGAAATGCTGCCTTTTGCATGGGATACCAACATGGCAGAGATCTGATGTCATCAGAAAGTAGCGGAGGAGATAACTTCATTGATACCAGCGGTGACAGAAACAGTTAGTCTCCTGGTAAAGAAAGTGAGTCACAAACACCCGAGTCTCTCTCACTTTTTCATCAAGCCAGAGGGGCAGAGCAGAGCCGCTGCCCATGCTCGGAACAGGCCCAGCGACACACCTGCATGATAATCACTTCACCCCAGTTGGAATAGAGGAAGAGCAGAGCCACCGCAGGTGCCCAGAACAGGCCCAGTGACCAGCAGGCGTGGTAGTAACGTCACCTCAATTGGAGTAGTTGCAGAGCAGAGCCTTCTCCCGCGCCTAGTACAATCCAAGTGGCCCACCGGCATGGTAGTCACGTCATCCCAATAGGAGTAGGGGCAGAGCAGAATCTTTGCACGTGCCCGGAACAGGCCCAGCAACCTACCGGATTGGTAGTCACGACACCCCAATTGGAGTAGCGGCAGAGCAGAGCCACCACCCGCGCCCTCAAGGTAGACAAATTTGCACCTGACCAGCAGAAGAGGCCCAGTGGCCTGCCAGCATGGCAGACACTTCTCCCATTTGGAGTAGGGGCAGAGCAGATCCATCGCCCATGCCCTCAAGGTAGGCAGACCTGTGACCGACCACAGAACAGGCCCACCCACCCGCCGGCGTGGTAGTCACGTCACCCCAATTGGAGTAGGGGCAGAGCAGAGCCGCCACCCGCGCCTCCAAGGTAGGCAGACCTGCGACCGATCGGCAGAACACCCCAGGGGTCCACGGGTGTGGTAGACACGTAACACCAATTGGAGGAGGGGCAGAGCAGAGCCGCCTCCCATGCCTGCACGGTAGGCAGACCTGCGACCGATCAGGAGAACAGGCCCAGCGGCCCATCAGCGTGGTAGATAGATCACCCCAATTGGAGGAGCAGCACAGCCACCCCCCGCCCCTGCAAGGAAGATTTTTCAAATATACAAGAGCAATATAAATATATAGGGGGAAAATTTCAAAATCACAACAGTTTCACCAAGCAGAAAGAAACGCGAGCCGTATGAAAAGACAAAGAAAAAAGGACCACAAGCAATGCAGGTCAACACAAATTTAGAAGAGTTAATAGCTGCAGCAGATGGAATGTCAGATAAAGAACTCAGGATATACATGCTTCAGATGATCTGGAGTCTCCAGGAAGACATTAGACAGCAAAATCAGACAATGAAAGATCACTTCGACAATGAATTACACAAACAAATCCAAGAAGCAAAAGATCAATTATACAGGGAGATAGAAGTTGTAAAAAATAACAAACAGAAATCCTAGAAATGCAGGAAGCAATAAACCAACTTAAAAACTCAATTGAGAATACTACCATCAGAGTAGAACACTTAGAAGATAGAACATCAGACAATGAAGACAAAGTATTTCAACTTGAAAAGAACATAGACAGCTCAGCAAGACTGTTAAGAAACCATGAACAGAACATCCGAGAAATATGGGATAACATAAAGAGACCAAACTTTTGAGTCATTGGGATACAGGAAGGTATAGAGGTCCAAACCAAAAGAATGAGCAATGTAATCAATGAAATAATATGAGAAAACTTCCCAGACTTGAAGAATGAGACAGACTCCCAAGTCCTAGAAGCCAACAGGACGCCGAATGTGCAAAATCATAAGAGATCCACACCTAGACACATTATAATGAAGATACCCAACATACAGAATAAAGAGAGAATTTTAAAAGCTACAAGAGAAAGGAAGCAGATTACATTTAGGGGTAAACCAATCAGGATAACAGCTGATATTTCAACACAGACTCTGAAAGCTAGAAGATCCTTGAAATATATGTTTTTGTCAGGAGCTTTAGCTTCATTTCTAGTGAAAGCATCAAAGCTGCGTCTGCATCTATGTAACCTGGAGGACATGGTTTCTTATTTTCCAAAAGACATAAGGCGGCAGTGCTGAATTCACTCTTTGTAGGTAAACTGTGGCCACTTAAGGCTAAGTGTCTCCTGTGTGGACTGTGAAGCCATTTGATCATCCTCCACTTTTCATGGTGTTTCTTGCCGCTGCACTGGGAGTTTGGTATTTGTTTCACTAAATAAAACGAGTTCAACTGAGACCCAGTGCTGAAGGGAGTTCTGTCATGTGTGGTGGGTCAGAGTCTGCAGGAGAATTCACCAACCAGGATTCTATCCCACATAGATTGCCCCCTTGACCATAGCAACCTGATTCTGAACATTGCCCTGAAAATCTGCATATAAAAAGATGCCTTTACATGGAGAGGTTTCAGACATATAAGTTTCTGCTGGATGCACCATGTCAGTCTCAAGCCCTTTCGAAGCAATGGCAGATCCACATGGCCCCACAAGAGATGTTTTATCACACACCTGCACACCACCGTTCTAGGCCCACTATTCAGTAGGCTACAAGTTACTGGCATTTCTATTCTACATCATTTTCATGAAACCCAGACAATCAAGGCACTGTCTGGTACACTCATGATGAGCAAAAGGACATGAAAGGTTCTCCAGTGCCACCTGGTCATTGGAATGGCAAAAATTTCATGGTATTTATGTAGCCACTTTTCAATGATGAAGTTGGAAGCACTGTGGGTTTCAATTCATTCAGGAACCATTAAATGGTGAGGAAGCTCATTTCAATAAAAGCTCTGGAGAACTCTCACAGGCAATTTTTCCCAAGGAGTTGGCTAGATCTCAGTTTACAAGGGCGAATCTCATTAATGGCCTATTCCACTGCCACACAAATGACCACAATTGAAACCAAAACACTCCCACATGATCCTCATCTTCTGCCATAGAGAAACTCATCATAACCTCTTGCTGCAGGTTTCCATGAGGGGTGCAGCCCAAGACAGTGTCCAAAATAAGCTCACTTACCCCTCAATTGCCTAAAGTCAGGTTGGCCTGGACACCCTTCCTGTGAACCAGGAGTGATCAAATAGGCCTGCCCTTAATACTGCTCTGCTTCTCCATTTTGACTCTTACTGATTGTTGGGTATAAATTCCTTTGTGTGAATTGGAGTCATGAGAAAATCCAAGCACCTATGCATTAGCCTCTGCAGGGCTTTGAAGAACTCATTTGACCCAAATGATATCTATTCTCACTTGATAGAGGTCAGGACTTACAGAGGAAGGCAAGAGACTTCATCCACATTGACTGCTCTTTTGGCCATTTTGGTTTTGGATTCACAGATGGGATCTTTCTGTAGATCCATCAGGTGCCGAGAATCTAAGCCCCAGCCTCACATAGGGCCAAGGGGCTGATTCAGACACATCCCTTTTTAAGCAATTAAGCAAACAGCCACAGGTGATGCGCATTCATTTTCACTTGAAAACTGTTTTCTTCAGGATTTACAAAGGGGTTGCCTGAGGCAAAGAAATTCCTGACATTCAGGGCAACAGAACAATAGGTTAGCAAAAGGCCCAAAGCAGGGTTTCTCCACTGAGACTTTACTGGTCACACTGATATCTGAGTTTTCTGAGATGCTCCCATTGCCTTCAGCTATCCAGTACATGGCCATGTAACAAATCTTGGAGGCGGTACATATCTTGGACACCAAATCATGAGACTATTCTGGAGAGTGGCCAGAATTCAGGAAGAAAACTGGAGCTTAGGAAGATAGTAGGTGTCGTCCATTCATAAGGCAAGCTGCAGTCCATTCATCAATTGCACAGGAAGAATGCTGGGAAGCTTTCTACTAGACAGGACACTTCCATTGATGCATTCTCTTTTCAAATGTCAACAACCACGGATACTGTGGGATACACTTTTAGAAACCCTCGCCATGTCAAACGACCTTCTAGAAACAATCCACTCAAAAACAAACAATCCACTATTCCTACCTATTCTCAGAACATGTGACAAAACCACAAACTCACACCCACACCCACAAAGCACCTCCTTCCCAGAAGTAGGTCTTTGATTATCCGGAGTTTCCTCTGACTGGTGGGCCACACTATGTTCCCCCGAAATGGCCTGTACTTTCTCAGATCTGGTGTCTTTGCCAGAACAACTACCTGCTTTCTCAGGAAACAGCCATCTTCATAGCTTTCCTGGCATTTGGCCATCCTCACATCAGTTGATACCAATAAAGACTGACTCTGTCCTTGGTAAATACAATCAAGTGTGCCAACTGTGACTGGGACTGGCTCTGGGGGCCTAGCTTCCTGGTTCCAAAGTTCAGAGAGTTCCATTACAAAGGAAGTGAGGGGAGGTCACTTTTTTCAGGAACTGAATGAGGTCACTGCCTTGGCAACCACTTTGCTCTAACAGTTGCTTGCAAGGGTCCCATGAGATGGATGCTGCCCCAATTACTGTGACATTTTCACAAGTTAGAATGGTATATCAAACATAGCCACCCAGGAACAGCTCTCCACACAGGCTTGGTTTGGTCCATCTTCTCTACATTATGAAGAGAGAGGCTGATTCAGACACAACCCTTCATCCTGACCAGGCTGTTTGCCATGAAAGATGACCTTTGCTCTCTCAGGTTCTTCATACCTGCCTACATGTTTTCCAGGGATAATTTCTGCATGGACCATTGAGGTTCTAAGTAGGTGGAAGATCCCCTCCATCCCTGCATTGTAAGACCAACTCTGTTCCAGCTCTTCTGTAATGTTAGATTGAGGGAACAGTGTATGGTTAGGCTTAATAACCAGTTCGATTTGGGTTAGGAATCATTCTACGGGATGTATAATGGTATTGGGTAACTGCGATACTTACAAGAATATATAGGTGAAATATAAGTATGAAAACAGAAATCCAGGTAAGATTTGAAGTCCAGAAAGTCATTGGGTCCTTGATTGGATTACTTAGCTTGAATTACGTTCTGCACAGATATGTCAGATAAATTGATATACAATGGCATAGGAACTTGTACCTTGGATGATTGATTGTAGAAGAGAACATCCCCTCAAACACAGATAGTCAGTAGGATCAGGAAGATAGTCGGTAAGTATCAGAAGAACAATGAGTATAGGATTTGGACCAAAAGTTATTTAGCAATAGGGTTTCGGTTAGAGAGTGAATTTCAATAACAGCACATGTGGAGGGTCTCCAACAATGATGAAGTGGGGAAAATATGTAGGAATGCAGATATCAATAGAGACATTAGGAAATCAGGCAAAGTATAAAGTGAGTGATAGGATTAGATATTTTCAACAGGGTTGAGGTTGAGCATATAATCTTAGAAAGAAACAAATATGCAGTCACCAATAGGATTGACATTTGAGAGCATAAGGCACCCTGGACATGGATGATTTTAGTAATCCATGTTCACTTTCTATTTAGGATTTGGTAGAATCATAAGTGTGACCTTTGAATTTTGTGTCCAGAATATTACTGTGATGAAATGTATATGTAGATCAGGTGACATGAGTATTTCTTCCACTATTTCTGGAAGCAATATTTTGAAGACGTATAAATTTGTATTGGGGCTACAAAAAGGTGCACCCTGTGTCTATGAATACAGAGGAAATGCATGAATAGACCATACTGTGAATAAATAATAAAACTGGTTTCAACTTGAAATAATAGATTGAAATAAATGTGAAAATATATAAGAAATCTTATATTAATATACAATCATTCATTCCAACCCATTATACATTTAATGGAAATATGAGGATTTTGGTTTATCATGAAAAGTGTGTGAGTTTTGCTTCAAATTGATTATGGAAATCGAAAATAATTTGTTTGGAAAGAAGTCTCATGAAAAGACCAGTCAAGAAACCTGAAGGAATACATGTGTTCTGAAGCAGGAAGCGATTGAAAGTGAAACAAATGCCTATAAAATTGCGAAATTGTTGATGAAATATATGTCCTATTGTGGTAAGCCATTGTTTTAGATTGTGGCCGCCATTAGAAGATGGCGCCGGCTTCCACTGTGGCCTGTGATAAACAAATTCTTTTGTGGAGAGATGGCACGCTATCCCTTGCCACCCTATAAGAAAGATCCACGCAGCGGCTTAAGATTGGTACGTGGGAGACTTTATTAGGCTGTGCTTGGGCGCTTGCCAGTAGAGAGGGGGGTCACAAAAAGATACTTTAATCAAGGCCTCAATAAACTGCTGAAAGAAGATTCCTGAGTTGCGTCTTCCTTGCGGGCAAGGGGTCGCGACAAGTGGTGCTGAAAACCCGGGAACCAGAAATTTCAGCAGTCAGGGGTGGTGAACCAGTTAGTCCCAGGTAAGTAGGACCCGCGGTCAAAGCGGAGATCAGTCCTAGATAAGTGGGACCCGCTATCAAAGCGGAGATCAGTCCCAGATAATTGGGACCCGCTATCAAAGCGGAGATTAGTCCTAGGTAATTGGGACCCGCTATCAAAGCGGAGATTAGTCCTAGGTAATTGGGACCCGCTATCAAAGCGGCAGCTCCTCTGTAAAGCCAGAGAGAGCATTACATCTTATTGCAGCTGCACTGTGTACTTTCGCTCTTACTTTCACTTTTGTTTTTTGTATGTCTTTTGTTGTGTCATGGGTGCCGTATCTTCAAGTCCGCTTCTCCTGGCCCTAGATAACCTGTTACGTTCCAAGGGCCTAGAAGTGAAACTTAGTACTTTACAGAGATTTTTACAGAAGACTGTTGCACCATGGTTCGCGTTCTCGGGTAGCCTCACTCTACCTAGCTGGGATAAGTTAGGCACAGATCTTGACTTTGCTTCTGAGCAGGGTATATTAGATGGTGGGGTGATGCCCCTTTGGAAGATGATCCGTAGTTGCCTCGCAGATGGCAGATGTCAGGAAGCACTTACTAAAGGACAAGAAGTTTTAGAGCAATTGCATGAAGAAAGATCAGAAATGGCAGGCAATGAGGTATTTCAGGAGGGTGGGAGTGTGCGGAGCGAGAAACAGGGGAGGAAACAATTATCTCCGGCAGGCAGTGACGTATTTCAGGAGGATGGCAGTGTGCGGAGCGAGAAACAGGGGAGGAGGCGATTGTCTCTGGCACGGAGTAAAATATTTCAGGAGGAAGGGAATGTGCAGAGCGAGAAACGGGGGAGGAAACGCTTGTATCCAGATCTCAGTACACTGCGCACACTCCCATGCAAAAATGGGTCAGAAGAGGAGGACGATGAGGAGGAGGAGCTCGGGAGACTGTCTCGGCAGCTAGGAAGTCTAACTATGGGAGAAGGGAACAAAAATAAACAGGAGCTCAGAAGAAAAAAAAAAAATGATCCTCCGGACCCGCCGCCGTACGGTGGGGGTGTTTCGAGGAGAGCTTTCCATGCCCAAACACGGGGGCTATTAACATTTTTACTGATGGTTCCAAGTCTGGAATTGGAGCCTACATAATTAATGACTCTCCCCCTATCCAGCATCAATTTGCTCCTGGAAATCCACAATGGGTAGAACTACAAATTCTTATTGAAGTTTTTAAACAGTGTTCTTTTCCTTTTAATCTTATTTCGGACTCCAGCTATGTGGTACAAGCACTAAAAGTCCTGGAGGCCGTGGGAACTATTAGTGATGCCCACAATGTGTCTGTTTACTTTACTCAGCTTCAACAGCTTATCTCTAACCGCACTGCTTCTTTTTATCCAATGCATATCAGGGCTCACACCTCTCTTCCTGGTCCGTTATCCCAAGGTAATGCCTGTGCGGACTTAGCCACTAGAGGTCAATTGATATGCTTGGCTTCCTCCTTAGAGGGGGCTAAGTTGTTTCACCAAAACTTCCATGTTAATGCATTAACGCTGCGCAGGCATTTTTCCATTTCAAGAGCGGATGCTCGGCAGATAGTATTGCAATGTCCCCATTGTGTCACATTTCTTCATCCCCCTAATTATGGAGTAAACCCACGGGGATTAAAGCCATTGATTGTTTGGCAAATGGATGTGACACATATACCTGACTTTGGTAACCTTAAGTATGTGCATGTTTCCGTTGATACGTGCTCTGGAATTATCCATGCTTCTGCTTTATCGGGAGAAAAGGCACGTAATGTCATTACTCACTGTTTAGAGGCATGGGCAGCATGGGGTGCACCTGCATCCCTTAAGACTTATAATGGAACTGCTTATACTGGCAGACAATTTACAGCTTTTTGTTCTACTATGGGAGTGCAACTTACTCATGGTTTGCCTTATAATCCTCAAGGACAAGGCATTGTTGAGCGTGCTCATCACACCTTAAAGGAAACTTTACATAAACAAAAAGGGGGAATAGGAGCTGAACACACTCCTAAAGAACGCCTGTCCTTAGCTCTATTTACCATTAATTTTTTTAATTTGGATATTCATGGTCGCTCTGCGGCCGATAGACATGTGTCCCCTCAGCCCTCTGTGATTGGCTATGTTAAGTGGAAGGATGTTCTTACGGGCCAATGGAACGGCCCTGACCCCGTGCTGACATGGGCACGAGGATCTGTATGTGTTTTTCCCCAGGATCGTACGGAACCGTTGTGGGTCCCTGAACGCTTGACAAGAAGAGTCTCGACATCAACTGACCAGCAACAAGAGATACCACAACAATCCTGTGATGAAGATCTTCATTCTGCTAAGTGCTCTGGCTTTGGTGCTGGTGCCGATGGCACAGGCGACACCAATGCGGTGGTGGGCAGTGGCACGGGCCTGGCCAATGCCGATGCCGGTTCATGGTAATTCTAGTGTCCTCCCCACTCTTTTTTCAACCTCATGTGAGATGTCTGCTCCCTGTGCCTCTCCTAGAGGGGACATGGAGAGAATTTTTAATCAATCTCAAGTTAATCTCACAGGAGTTTTTTGTTTCAGCCTTAGAAACGCTAATTGCATTAGCCTTAAGACCAAAAATTTGACTAACTGGGAGGACCCATTGCGGTCCAATCAGGTCTCAGGAAGCATTATCAGTGCTGTATTGAGCAAGGTAGCTTCGGGGAAGCAATCAGGCTCAGAGACCCCCGCAAACAGCAGCTCTGCTCTTAACATAACTACCTTGGCTATTATCTCCGAGGTACTAATCCCAGTGACTCCTTTTTCTAGTATTATTTATAATGCCACTCATTTCAAGGCCTCTCCTTACTGTTCCCCTAATCTTGGTTTCCCCCCAACATTTACGCCTTGTCAGGATCATTCTTGGGAGAAACATCAAGTTGCTAAAGGTTTCTCCCTTTCCCCCTCTCTTAATAGGTATGTTTATAACTTTAACAATAGTGCCAGCTCCTCTAAAGGAGTAGGTTGGTCCTGGTTTCAATGGCTGATTTCCAATGAAAAGGGGGCTTCAGCTGATATTTCTGCACTGGCTCAGTTGCTGGGAGCCAAAAGTTGGCTGGCTAATATTTCTGGTACTGTTAGGAAAAGTGAACAAGGTAATAGACTTACATCTGTTTCATTCAACTCTCTGTTGTATAATGCCACATTGCCTCCTGCAATGGTCTGTGTCCAATCCCCCTTCTTATTCCTTTTGGCTGAGGCCACCTCGTCGGGGATGCTGGATTGTTCTCATACTACCTGTCTCTTATCTGAGTGTTGGAATGGTTCCTGGACTGTAGCAGTGATTATGAAAATTCCAACTTTTGTCCCAATCCCGGTCACTGCGGATCCTGATAAATTCCCTATTGTTGAGCTACTTAGAGTCTGCAGAGATTTTGGAATCACAGCGGCTATAGTGACAGCCGTGGCGGTATCTGCTGCTGCAGCGGTTACGGCTGGAGTGGCTATGGCCAATCAAGTACAAACTGCTGCCACCATTAATCACCATTAATCAAGTTGTCCAACAAACTTCCACCATACTTGAATCCCAAAATACAATTAATCAACATATTTTGTCAGGGATTTTAGCTGCCAACCAAAGAATAGACTTATAATTTTGTTCAACTAGGAAGTTCACCCATAGGTTGAATATTCAGTTCCAAAAGCGTTTAGGAGGAGTGATCTCTTCTCACAATTTGTATTTGGTGAGGAAGCCACCTCACAAAAATATAGGTGTGATACCAGGTAGCTTTCGGTATGTGCATATAAAAATACATATGTTGAATAGGCTACAGAGAAAGGGAGACAGTAATACACATATTTTGAACTTTAAAAACACATGGAGAACTATTTAATTAAAAATTGACTAGATTAATAACACATAAACTTTATCATGCAAAAGGCAAGTCCAAATATACATCATGCCTCCTTTGAACTGCTTGTATTTATATTCTGTTTGTGTTATTTTTCTCCATCATATTAGGATTAGTAGTCAGAGTCTAGTAGGGTATGGGATAGTGTCAGGGATTCTGTATTTTGAATGGAAAATTGGAAATTGTATCAAATGTGTGTGCAAATATGTGCAACCCAAAACTTCCCACTCTGATCCAGAACAATGCCTTGACATTACCTTCGCTCCAAGTAAGACACAATTAGAGGAGAAGAGTTAGAAAATTTGTGAATACATGTCTGGAATGGAAAATGCTCAGGAGTTCACAAACTTCGAGATGGTAGAGGAGTTTCCAAAAGCAAGGGATATGGTAAACACAACACCAACATGGAGCTCTTCTGGCCTAAAGACTGTTTGAGAAACTGCATGTGAGATTGGGCACTTGAAATATAAGGTGTTGTCAGAAGTTTTAGCTTTATTTTTAGTGAGACCATCAAAGATGGGTCTGCATCTATGTGACCTGGACGACATGTTTTCTTATTTTCCAATGAACATGAGGCAGCAGTGCTGAATTCTCTCTTTGTAGGTAAACTGTGGCCACTGGGGGCTTAGTGTCTCCCCGTGTCGCTGTGAAGCCATTTGGTCATCCTCCACTTTTCGTGGTGTTTCTTGCTGCTGCACAGTGAGTTTGATATTTGCTTCACAAAAAACAAGGAGTTCAACTGGGACACAGTGCTGCAGGGAGTTCTGTCACTTGTGGTGGGTTAGAGTCTGCAGGAGAATGCACCATCCAGGCTTCTATCACTCATTTAATAGGCCTGCCACTAATACTGCTCTGCTTCTCCAATTTGAGGCCTACTGACTGTCAGGTATAGATTCTTTATGTGATTTGGATTCATTAGAAAACCCAAGCACCTATGGGCTAGCCTCTGTAGGGCTTTGAAAAACTCGATTAATTCAAAGGATCCCCTAATTCACTTGATGGAGGTCAGGAACCTAACAGAGAAAGGCAATAAACTTCATCTAAAATGACTGATTTTTTAGACATTTTGGTTTTGGATGCACACATGGGATCTTTCTTAAGATCCATTAGGCACTGAATATCTAAGACACAGCCTCACACACGGCCAAGAGGCTGATTCACACACATATCTCTCAAAGCATTTTAGCAAACAGCCCACAGGTGATGCCCATTCATTTCCATTTGAAAACTGTTTTCTTCAGGATTCACAAAGGGGTGGCCTGAGGCAAAGACCTTCCTGACATTCAGGGCAACAGAGGAATAGGGATGCAAAAGGCCCAAAGCAGGTGTTCTCCACTGAGACTTTCCTTGTCACACTGATATCTGAGTTTTCTGAGATGCTCCCTTTTCTTTCAGCTATAGAATACTTGGCCATGTCACAGAGGTTGGAGGTGGTACATAACTTGGACAAAAAACCATGAGCCTACTCTGGAGAGTGGCCAGATTCAGAAAGAAAACAAGAACTTAGGAAGATAGTACATGTTGCCCATTGATAAGGGAAGTCACAGTCCATTCATAAATTAGGCAGGATAAATGCTGGAATTCTTTCTACTAGACAGGACACATCCATAGATGAATTCTCTTTTCTAATGAATACAACCACGGACACAGAGAGTTACACAGACATAGAAACTCGCATTGTCAAAGGAATTACTAGACACAGTCCACTCCAAACCCAACAAACTGCCTTTCCTACTTATTCTCAGAACATGAGAAATACCACAAACTCACTCCCACACCCACAAAGACACCTCCTTCCCCCAAGTAATTCTGTGACTATCCTGAGTGTAGTTTGACTGGTAGGCCATACTATGTTCCCCCAAATGGACTGTCCTGTCTCAGATATGGTCTCCTTGGCCAAATCTGTGACGTTGTCAGGAGCCAGAAGTGGGCAAGTACCTTTTTCTCAAGAAAGGCCCCTCTACAAAGCTCTCCTGGCATTTGACCATCCTCACATCAGTAGGTTCCAGGAAACACTGACTCTGTCCTTGGTAAATCCAAACAAGTGACCTCACTGGGACTTGGACTGGGACTGGGACTGGCTCTGGTTGCCTGGCTTCTGCATCACAAGTTCAGAGAGTTCCACCACCAAGGAAGAGAGGTGAGATCACTTACTTCAGGTAGTGAATGAGGACACTGCCTTGGCAATCACTTTGTCCTAACAGTTGCTTCCTTGGGTCTCATGAGAGAGAGGTTGCCCCTACTTCCTGTGACACTTTCACAAGTTAGAATGGTGAATCAACCATAGGCACCCAGGAACAGCTCTTCACACAGGCCTGGTATGGTCCATTTTCTCTACATTGAGAACAGAGAGGCTCATTAAGATACAACCCTTCATCCTGACCAGGTTGTTTGCAATGGAAGATGAGTTTTGCTCTTTAAGGTCCTTCATAGCTGTTTATATCTTCTCCAGGAATCACATCTGCATGGACCTTTTAGGTTTTCAGCATATGGAAGATCCCCTATATTCCTGTATTGTAAGACCAACACTGTCCCTGGTCTTTTGTTAAGTGAGATTGTGGGAACAGTGTATGTTTAGGGTTTAATAACATGTTTGATTTGGGTTAGGAATCATTCTGCTAGATGAATAATGGTATTGGGAACCTGTGACATTTATTAAAACATAGAGATAAAATATAAGTATGAAAACAGAAATCTAGGTAAGATTTGAAGCTCAGAAGGACATTGAGCTGTTGATTGTGATACTTAGCTTTGAATTATGTTCCGCATATATGTCTCAGATAAATCGATAATCAATGGCATAGGACCTTGTACCTTGGATGATTGAATGGAAAAGAGAACTTCCACTCAAACAGGGAAACTCAGTAAGATTAGGAAGATAGTCAGTAGCTTTCAGAAGAAGAGTGAGTACAGGATTTGGACCAAAAATTCTTTATCAATAGGGTTTCGGTTAGAGAGTGAAAGTAAATATCATCACATGTGAAGAGTCACTCACATGGTGAACTGGGGAAAATATTTAGGAAAGCAGACATCAATAGAGACATTAGGAAATCAGGCAAAGTATAAAGTGAGTGATAGGATTAGACATTATTAACTGCATTTAGGTTGAATATATAATCTTAGGAAGAAACAAATACGTAGTCACCAATAGGATTGATATTTGAGACTATTAGGCAACCTGGACCTGGATGTTTTTAGTAATCCATGTTCAGTTTCCATTTAGGCTTTGGTACAATCATAAGTGTGACTTTTGCTTTTTGTGTCCAGAATATTACTGTGATACAATGTATATGTAGATAAGGTGACCTGAGTATTTCTTCCACCATTTCTGGGAGCAATATTTTGAAGAAGTATAAATTAGTATTCGGGGTACAAACAGGTGTACTCTTTGTCTTTGAATATGGAGAATATGCATGTATAGACCATACTGTGAATAAATAATATAACTGGTTCCAACTTTAAATAATGGATTGAATTGAAATGTAAAAATATACAGGAAATCTTATATTGATATACAACCATTCATTCCAACCCGTTTTACATCTAATGGTAATATGAGGATTATGGTTTATCATGAAGAGTGTGTGAGTTTTGCTTCAAATTGATTATGGAAATTGAAAATAATTTGTTTGGAAAAAAGTCTCATAAAAAGACCAGTCAAGAAACCTGGAGAAATACATGTGTTCTGAAGCAGGAAGTGACTGAAAGTGAAACAAATGCCTATAAATTTGCGAACTTGTAGATGAAATATATATCCTACGATGTGCATTAACTGAAGGAGTAGTAATGTGCCAGTGTTGAGTAAAAATGAACGTCAAAATAAACATCATGTCCCATAGGAATCTTCTTGCATTGATGTTAAACTGAGTCAGTTAATTTAGAAATATTAGGATTTGAATGCACCATTCACTGAAGTTAGTTTTCAGACCTAAGAAACAAATATGTATTTCAGGTAGATGAATATTTCTGAGAATAATCTAGTGAAAATTTGATTATAACTCCACATACATGAACATGAATGAATTTTGGGACTGTACATAAGACACATCTATTTCATATTTTGAAATATATGGAGAGTGTGTGTATATATATATATATATATATATATATATATATATATATATACACACACACACACACACACACACACAACAGACATTAAAAAGTAGCAATACATATGCCAATTGAAATTCTTCATGAAATATATATCATCCACAGATCCAAAAATCTTCATTTTACTGAGCGTGGATTTATGTGTAATATTGTTCAACTAGGAAGCTCACCAATAGCTTAAATTTTCAGTTCCAACAGCGTTTAGGAGGAGTGATCTCTTCTCATAATTTGTATCTGCCAAGTCAGCAGCCTCACAAAAATGTACGTGTGATACCAGGTAGGATTCTATATGTGCATATAAAAATATATGTGCTGAATATGCTACAGAGAAAGGGAGACAGGAATTCACATATTTGTCAACTTTAAAAACACATTGAGAGAGGGAGGGGCAGATCTGCCAATCGCTCCTTCAAGGTAGGTGGACCTGTGACCCACCGGCTGAACAGGACCAGTGGCCCGCCACCGTGGAAGACACATCGCTCTGGTTGGGGGAGGGGCAATGCCGCCGGGCCTGCAAGGTAGGCAGACCTGTGACCCACAGCAGGACAGGCCCAGCAATCTGCGGAGGGGCAGAGACGCCCTCCACGCCTGCAAGGTAGGTGGACCTGCGACCACCGACAGGCCAGGCCTATGGCCCGCCAGCATGGTAGACACATCGTCCCGGTTGGGGGAGGGGCAGAGCAGCCACACGCGCCTGCAAGGTAGACAGACCTGCAAGGGACAGACAAAACAGACCCAGTGGCCCGCAGATGGTCAAAGCTGCCGCCCACGCCTGCAAAGTAGCCCGACTTGCGACCCACTGGCAGAACAGGCCCAGTGCCTGCAGAGGGGCAGAGCTGCTGCTCGCACCTTCAAGGTAGGCGGACCAGCTACCGACTGACAGAACAGGCCCAGCAGCCTGCTGGTGTGGTAGGCACATTGTCCCAATTGTAGGAGGGGCAGAGCCACCACCCGTGCCTGCGAGAGAGACTTTGAAACTATACAAGCAATAAAAATATATAGGGGAAAAATTCAATAACACAACAGTTTCACCAACCAGAAAGAAACATGAACAGAATGAAAAGACAAGGAAAGAAAGGACCATAAGCAATGCAGGTAAAGTCAACTTTAGAAGAGGTAATATCTGCAGCAGATGGAATGTCAGATAAAGAACTCAGGATATACATGCTTCAGATGATCTGGAGTCTCAAGGAAGACATTAGAGAGCAAAATCAGACAATGAAAGATCACCTTGATAATGAATTACATAAAAAAATCCAAGAAGCATAATATCAACTATGCAGGGAGATAAAGATTATAAAATCAAACAAACAGATATCCTAGGAATGCAGGAATCAATAAACCAACTTAAAAACTCAATTGAGAATACTAACAGCAGAGTAGAACACTTAGAAGATAGAACATCAGACAATGAAGACAAATTATTTAAACTTGAAAAGAACACAGACAGCTCAGGAAGACTTTTAAGAAACCATGAGCAGAACATCCAAGAAATATGGGATAACATAAAAAGACCAAACTTAAGAGTCATTGGGATACAGGAAGGTATAGAGTTCCAAACAAAAGGAATGAGCAATATATTCAATGAAATAAAAGAGAAAACTTCCCAGACTTGTAGAATGAGACAGAATCGCAAATCCTAGAAGCTTACAGGATGCCAAATGTGCAAAATTATAAGAGACCCACACCTAGACATATTATAACGAAGATGCCCAACATACAGAAAAAGGAGAGAATTTTAAAAGCTACAAGATAAAGGAAGCAGATTATATTTAGTGGTAAACCAATCAGGATAACAGCTGATCTTTCAACACAGACTCTGAAAGCTAGAAGATCCTGTAATAACATTTTTCAAACACTGAAAGTAAATGGGTTCCATCCAAGAATTGTGTATCTAGCGAAATTAAGCTTCAGGATAGAAGATGAAATTAAAACTTTCCACGATAACAAAAGTTAAAAGAATTTGCAGCTAGAAAACGATTTCTTCAAAACATCCTTGGCAAAACACTACAGGAAGAGGAAATGGAAAATAACAATGAAAACCAACAGTGGGAGGTAGGACAGTAAAGGGGGGAAAATAATCAAGGAGGAAAAAAACCATGTTTAGTAACATAAATATACAAATATGGTTGGAAGAACAACCCATATCTCAATAATAACCCTAAATGTTAATGGCTTAAACTCACCAATTAAGAGACACAGGCTAGTAGAATGGATCACAAAACAAGACCCAACAGTATGCTGCCTACTGGAGACACATTTGTTAGGAAAAGATATACATAGACTGAAGGTGAAAAGTTGGGAAAAATCATATCACCCATATGGACTTCGGAAACAAGCAGAAGTGTCCATACTCATATCAAATAAAATAGATTTCAAGCTAAAGTTAATCAAAAGGGATAAAGAGCAACACTACATACTTCTCAAGGAAACCATACACCAACAAGACATAACAATCATAAATATATATGCCCCAAACATTGGTGCAGCTGTGTTCATTAAACAAATTCTTCTCAAGTTCAAGAGTCTAATAGACCACCATACAATACTCATGGGAGACTCAAACACACCTCTCTCACTACTGGACTGATCTTCCAAACAAAAGTTGAATAATGAAACTATAGAACTCAATAACACAATTAATAACCCAGACTTATGATATATATATAGAATATACCACCCAACATCAAGCAGCTACACTTTTTTCTCAGCAGCACATGGATACTTCTCAAAAAATAAATCATATATTATGTCACAGAGCAACTCTTAGACAATATAAAGGAGTAGATATAATACCAGGCATCTTATCTGATCATAATGAAATGAAACTGAAAATCAACGATAAAAGAAAGAAGGAAAAATCATGTATCACTTGGAGAATGAAAAATAAGTTACTGAATGATCAATGGGTTATAGAAGACACCAAGGAGGAAATTAAAAAATTCTTAGAGATAAATGAAAACACAGACATAACATATCGGAATCTATGGGACACATTGAAAGCAGTTCTAAGAACAAAATTCATTGCTTAGATTTCATTCCTTAAAAAAAGGAAAAAAAAAACAACAAATAAATGATCTCATACTTCATCTCAGAATCCTAGAAAAAGAAGAGCAAAACAACAGCAAAATAAGTAGAAGGCAAGAAATAATTAAAATTAGAGCTGAAATTAATGAAATTGAAACAAAAGAAACAATTGAAAAAATTGACAAAACTAAAAGATGGTTCTTTGAAAAAATAAATCAAAACGACAGACCCTTAGGGAAGCTAACAAAGAAAAGAAGAGGGAGAACTCAGTATCACAACAGATAGTTCAGAAATACAGAAGATAATCCGAAATTATTTTGAATTCTTATTTTTCAATAAAATAGAAGATAGTGAAGGCATCGATAAATTTCTCAGTCATATAATCTGCCCAGATTTAGTCAGGAGGATATAGGCAACCTAAACAGACCCATAACAATTGAGGAAATAGAATAAACCATCAAAAGACTACCAACTAAGAAAAGCCCAGGACCGGATGTGTATACAGCAGAGTTTTACAAAACCTTTAAAGAGGAACTAATACCAATACTTTTCAAGCTATTTCAGGAAAAATGCAAAAATCCTCAATAAAATTGTGGCGAATCGGATACAAAAACATATTAAAAAAATTGTGCACCATGATCAAGTAGGATTCATCCCTGGGATGCAAGGCTGCTTCATTATACAGAAATCAATAAATGTTATTCATCACATAAATAGACTTAAAAATAAGAACCATTTGATCATCTCGATAGATGCAGAAAAAGCATTTGACAACGTTCAGCATCCCTTTATGTTCAAAACTCTGGAAAAACTAGGGATAACAGGAACATACCTCAATAATGTAAAAGCAATCTATGCTAAGTCTCAGGCTAGCATCATTCTGAATGGAGAAAAATTGAAGGTATTCCCTCTAAAATCTGGAAGAAGATAGGGATGCCCTCTCTCACTACTTCTGTTCAACATAGTTCTCGAAACACTGGCCAGAGCAATTAGAGATATTAAAGAAATCAAAGGCATAAAAATAGGAAAAGAAGAATGTAAATTATCACTATTTGCAGATGACATGATTCTATACTTAGCAGACCCAGCAAGGTATACAAAGAAACTATTAGAGGTAATAAATGAATTCACCAAAGTGGCAGGATATAAAATCAATATGCATAAATCAAAGGCATTCCTGTATATCAGCAACAAATCCTCTGAAATAGAAATGAGGACAACAACTCCATTCAAAATATCCACACACACAAAAAAAAAATACTTGGGAATCAACCTAACAAAAAAGGTGAAAGACTTATAAAATGAAAACTACAGAACCCTAAAGAGAGAAATAGAAGAAGATCTTAGAAGATGGAAAAATATACTATGTTCATGGATAGGCAGAACTAACATCATCAAAATGGCAATATAACCAAAAGTTCTCTATATGTTAAGTGCAATGCCAATCGGGTCTAAAAGCATGCAATGGAGGAAGGATAGCATCTTCAACAAATGGTTCTGGGAAAACTGGAAATTCATATGCAACAAAATGAAACTGAATCCATTTCTCTCGCCATGCACAAAAGTTAACTCAAAATGGATCAAGGAGCTTGATATCAAATCAGAGACACGGCATCTGATACAAGAAAAAGTTGGCTATGATCTACATACTGTGGGGTTGGGCTCCAAATTCCTCAATAGGACACCATTAGCACACGAGTTAATACCTAGAATCAACAAATGGGACTTACTCAAACTAAAAAGTTTTTTCTCATCAAAAGAAACAATAAGAGAGGTAAATAAGTAGTCTACATCCTGGGAACAAATCTTTACTCCTCACACTTCAGATAGAGCCCTAATATCCAGAGTATACAAAGAACTCAAAAAATTAAACAATAAGAAGACGAATAACCCAATCAACAAATGGTCCAAGGACCTGAACAGACACTTCTCAGATGAGGACATACAATCAATCAATAAGTACATAAGAAAATGCTCACCATCTCTTGCAGTCAGAAAAATGGAAAACAAACCCTCCCTAAGATACCATCTCACTCCAGTATGATTGGCAGCCATTATGAAGTCAAACAACAAGTGCTGGCGAGGATGTGGGGAAAAGGGTACACCTGTACATTGCTGGTGGGACTGCAAATTGGTGCAGCCAATTTGGAAAGAAGTATGGAGATTTCTTGGAAGCTAGGAATGGAACCACCATTTGACCCAGCTATTCCCCTTCTCGGTCTATTCCCTAAGACCTAAAATGTGCATGCTGCAGGGACACTGCTACATTGATGTTCATAACAGCACAATTCAAAATAGCAAGAGTGTGGAACCAACCTAGATGCCCTTCAATAGATGAATGGAAAAAAAATGTGGCATTTATACACAATGGAGTAATACTCTGCATTAAAAAATGTCAAAATCATAGAATTTGCAGGGAAATAGATGGCATTAGAACAGATTATGCTAAGGGAAGCTAGCCAATCCCTAAAAAAACAAATGCCAATAGTTTTCTTTGATATAAGGAGAGTAACTAAGAACAGATTTGGGAGGAAGAGCATGAGAAGAAGATTAAGATTAAACAGGGGTGACAGGTAGAAGAGAAAAGGAAAGAGAAGGGAAATTGCATGGAAATGGAAGGAGACCCTCATGGTTATACAAAATTACATACAAGAGGAAGTGAGGGAAAAGGGGGGAAAAAACCAAGGGGGAGAAATGAATTACAGTAGATGGGGTAGAGAGAGAAGATGGGAGAAGAGGGGATGGGGGATTGTAGAGGATAGGAAAGACAGCAGACTACAACAGACACTAGTATTGCAATACGTAAAACAGTGGATGTGTAACAGATGTGATGCTGAAACCTGTATACGGAGTAAAAATGGGAGTTCATAACCCACTTGAATCAAAGTGTGAAATATGATATGTCAAGAAATAGGTAAATTTTGAACAACCAACAATAAAAATTAAAGGAAAAAAAACACATAGAGAACTATTTCAATGAAAAATGGACTAGAAATATAACACCTACGCTTTATCATGCAAAAGGCAAGTCCAACTATACACCATGCCTCCTCTGAACGGCTTGTATTTCTATTCTGTTTGTGTTATTATTCTCCATCATAGTAGGATTAGTAGTCAGAGTCTAGTAGGGTATGGGTTAGTGTCAGGGATTCAGTATTTTGAATGGAAAAAAGGAAAATGAATCCAATGTGTATGCAAATATGGGCTACACAATAAATTACCCACTCTCATCCAGAACAATGGCTTCACATTACCTTCGCCCCAAATAAGACACAATTAGAGGAGAAGAGTTAGAAAATCTGTGAATATATATCTGGAATGGAAAATGCAAAGGAGTTCACAACCTTGGATGTGGTAGAGGAGTTTCCAAATGTAAGGGACAAGGTAAACACTCCACAAACTTGGAGCTCTGCTGGCCTAAAGACTTCTTGAGAAACTGCCTCTGAGGTTGGGAACTCAAAATATATGTTGTTGTCAGGAGCTTTAGCTTTCTTTCTAGTGAGACCATCAGAGCTGGGTCTACATCTATGAGACCTGGAGGACGTGGTTTCTTATTTTCCAATGAACACTAGGCTACAGTACTGAATTATCTCTATGTAGGTAAACTGTGACCACTGGGGTCTAAGAGTCTCCCCGTGTGGACTGTGAGGGCATTTGGTCATTCTCCACTTTTCGTGGTGTTTCTTGCTGCTGCACTGGGAGTTTGGTATTTTCTTCACGAAATACAAGGAGTTGAACTGGGACACAGTGCTGGAGGGAGTACTGTCATGTGTAGTGGGTCATGGTCTGCAGGAGAATGCACCAACCAGGCTTCTAGCCCACATAGATTGTCCCCTTGTCCATAGCAACCTGATTCTGAACATTGCCCTAAAAATTCTCCATATACCAATATGCATTTACATATAAGAATTTCCTGGCTGCACCACGTCAGTCACATGCCATTTGGAAGCAATGGCAGATCCACATGGCCCCACCACGGATGTTTTATCACAAACATGCACACCACAGCTTGGGCCTACAATTGAGGAGTATTCAACTTACTGGCATCTCTGTTCTACACCAATTTAATGAAACTCAGTCAATTAGGGCACTTTCTGGTACACTCATGATCAGCAACAGGGCATACAAAGGTTCTCCAGTGCCACCTGGTCATAGGAATTTCAAAAATTTCATGGTATTTATCTAGCGATTTTTCAAGGTGGAAGTTGGAGGCACTGTAGGTTTCAATTCATTTAGGAACCATTAAATTGTGAGGAAGCTCATTTCAATGAAATCTCTGGAGGACACTCACAGGCAAGTCTTCCCAAAGAGTCGCCAAAAGGTCACATGAAGCCAGGCCCATTGAGGTCTACAGTGTGAGGTCTATGTGTGTTTTGACTATGGCTGCCAAGTCTTTCAGAATAAAATCTTGTGATATCCTGGGTGAGATTCCCAGTGCTCTGTGGAAAGCCACCCTCGGCCTAGGTCTCAGTTTCCAAGGGCGAGTCTCATGTGTGGCCTCCTAAAAATTCAACACAATTCATGCCAATACTTCTCTGAGTTCAGTTCCATAACTCAGTCTCTAAGGGGAATCAGACCAGATTTCAAGTCCTGGTTGACCTACTCATCTCTTCCAACCCCAACACAAATGACCAAAATTAAACCAAAACATTTCCACATGACCCTCATCTTATTGCATATAGACACTCATCTTAACCTCTGCCTGGAAGTTTCCATGAAGGACACAGCCCAAGACAGTGTCCAAAATAGGCTTCCTTGCCCCTTATTTTCCTAATGTCAGGGTGGCCTGGACACCCTTCCTGTGACCCAGGAGTGATCAAATAGGCCTGCCGTAATACTGCTCTGCTTCTCCAATTTGAGGCGTACTGACAGTGGGGTTTAGAATCTTTATGTGAATTGGAGTCATGAGAAAACACAAGCACCTCTGGGCTAGCATGTGCAGGGCTTTGAAGAAATCATTTGACCCAAAGGATCCCTATTCTCACTTGATGGAGGTCAGGAACCTTACAGTGAAAGGCAAGAGACTTTATGCTCAATGACTCCTCTTTTGGGCATTTCGGTTTTGGATTCACACATGGGATCTTTCTTTATATCGATCAGGTGCTAAGAATCTAAGCCAAAGCCTCACACAGGGCCAAGAGGCTGATTCAGACACACCCCTTTCTAAAGCAATTAGGCAAAGAGCCACAGGTGAGGCACATTCATTTCCATTTGAAAAATGTTTTCTTCCAGCTTCACAAAGGGGTGGCCTGAGGCAAAGAAATTCCTGAAATACAGGGAAATAGAACAAAAGGTAAGCAAAAGGCCCAAAGCACGGTTTTTCCACTGAGACTTTACTGGTCACACTGATATCTGAGTTTTCTTAGTTGCTCGCCATTCCCTTCAGCTATCCAGTACATGGCCATGTCACAGAGCTTGAAGGTGGTACTTCGCTTGGACACAAAACCATGAGCCTATTCTGGAGAGTGGCCAGAATTCAAAAATAAAACCAGACCTTAGGAAAATAGCAGGTGTTGCCCATTGATAAGGGAAGCCACAGTGCATTCATATATTCGGCTGGATGAATGCTGGGAAGCTTTCTACCAGACAGGACACATCCATTCATGCATTCTCTTTTCTAATGTTTACAACCACGGACCCAATGGGATACACAGACATAGAAACACTTGCCTTATCAAATCACTTATTAGAAACAGTTCACTCCAAACCAAAAAAACCGCCATTCCTACCTATTCTGAGAACATGAGACAAAAGCACAAACACACACCCACACCCACAAAGCACATTCTTCCCCCAAGTAGGTCTCTGACTATCCGGAGTGTCCTCTGACTATTGGGCCATACTATGTTCCCCTGAAATTGCCTGCCCTGTTTCATATCTGGTTTCCTTGGCCAACTCTGTAAAGTTTTCAGGAGGCAGCGGTGATCCACTACCTGCTTTCTCAGGAAAGGCCACTCTTCAGAGCTTTCCTGGCTTTTGGCCATCCTCATATCAGTAGGTACCAACAAAGACTGATTCTGTCCTTGGTAAATCCAAAGAAGTGAGACCACTGCTACTGGGACTGGAATGGGATTTGGGTGCCTGGCTTCCTTGATCCCAAGTTCAGAGAGTTCTATCACCAAGGATGTGAGGTGAGGTCTGAGGTCACTTCCTTCAGGAACTGAATGAGCTCACACCCTTGGCAACCACTTTGTCCTAACAGTTGCTTACAAGGGTCCCCTGAAATGAAGGCTGCCCCTACTTTCTGTGACAGTTTCACAAGTTAGAATGGTATATTAACCATAGGCAACCGGGAACAGCTCTCCACACAGCCTGGTTTGGTCCTTCTTCTCTACATTAAGAAGAGAGAGGATGATTCAGACATATCCCTTCATCCTGACCAGGTTGTTTGCAAGAGAAGATGACTTTTGCTCACTCAGTTCCTTCATAGCTGCCTACAACTTCTCCAGGGATCATTTTTGCATGTACCTTTGAGTTTCTTAGCAATAGGAAGTTCCCCTACATTCCTGTATTGTAAGACCTACTCTGTCCCTACTCTTCTGTAAAGTTAGATTGAGGGAACAGTGTATGGTTAGGGTTAATAATAGGTTCAATTTGCATTAGGAGTCATTCTGCTGGATGAATAATGGTATTGAAAACCTGCGATATTTACAAGAATATATAGGTGAAAATTAAGTATGAAAACAGAAATCTAGGTAAGATTTGAAGCCCAGAAGAGCATTGGGACCTTGATTGTGATACTGAGCTTTGATTTATTTTCTGCACAGATGTCTCAGATACATCAATATACAATGGCAAAGGTCCGTGTATTTTGGATGATTGATTGTCAAAGAGAACTTCCAGTCAAAAAGGGATAATCAGTAGGATTAGGAAGATAGTCGGTAGGTTTAGAAAGGAGAGTGAGCATAGGATTTGGACCAAAAGTTCTTTAGCTATAGGGTTTCGGGTATCGAGTGAATGTAAATGTCACCACATATGAAGAGTCAGTCACAATGATGAACTGGGGAAAATATGTAGGAAAGCAGATATCAATAGAGACATTAGGAAATCTGGCAAAGTGTAGTCCGTAGTGAAAGGTTAATAAAATAGGTACTTATCACTTCCTGTTTTCTGTATGCTTAATAAAACACTGTTGAAATCTTGAGAAATGTTTGCTAGTCTTGTTCCCAGAATGTGCTGTCCTCAGCTGCCAAACTGCAGAAAGTAATTCCTCACCCGGTTGCCCACAAACAGCTCACTCGCCCGGACCCATCAATAAACATCCTGCCCTGCCCTCTCCAAGGAAAGTATATAAGCTCTGCTTAAGCTGTTCTCAGGGCTCTCTGCTCTATTCAAGTGAACTCTGAGCCCCAGCATGCTGGACCCATAATAAACCCTTTGCTTTTGCATGAGACAGTCTCTTGGTGGTTTCTTCCCCGGACGCTCGCCCGACCTTTACATATGGAGGTTCCACTGAGATCCAGCAGCGGCAGATGAGAGACCCCAACGGGCTCCTCTCGGGGTATGTAAGGTGCCTCTTTCTAGTTTCAGGTTTCAGGTTAGGGCTTGGCAAATGGCTGTTGATGAAGAGTGTGAGCTCTCTCCGACGGTGGCTGAGAGACATGTCATAGAGCCACAGGCCACGTCACTGGGGGACTCCCCAGAGGACTCGGGAAATCGAGGAACAATAGTCTCCTCGACTCAGTGATATTTTGTTTCAGATTCGGTATTGCCAGCCCATCGGGTTTTGCCGGATACTCAGTCCTGGTCTCAGTGTTGGACGTCCATTGCCTGTCTTTATTGTATTGTCTTGTCTGTGTCGTGTGTCGTTGCTTTTACTGATTGTTTATCTTTCATTATAGGATAGAGCACTTCAATGCCTCTTTTGCTGACCCTTGATCATTGCACCAAAGTCCGCTTAAGGGCTCAGAATCTTTCTTTTTCAGTTAAACGCTGGACCTGGCAGACTCTCTGTGCCTCAGAATGGCCCACCTTTGGATTCAGATGGCCCCTAGAAGGATCTTTCTACTTCCCACTAATTTAAAAAGTCAGAGATATTGACTTTCAGCCAGCGCCACATAGACATCAGGATCAAGAGACATATATCTTAACTTTGCAGGACCTCTGCAATTCTCCTCCTCCATGTGTGAAGCTTTTCCTTGCCCCTGCCCCCGCTCCTACTCTTTCCGTCATGCTCTCTCAAACCTTCTGCTTCTCCTCCTCCTTCAACCTCTGTTCTCCCTGAGTCACAAGATTTTACTCTACTGGACTCTCGTCCTACTACTTATTCCCTGCCCTCATCCCCCAACCCCCAACACCCTCTAAGTAATTCCCCTGCTGCTGTCTCAGCCTCTCCGCCATTGGAGGAAGCTAAGCGAGCCCAGCGCACTCCAGATAACTCCCCTGCGGAAAACACAGCCCCTCCTTTCCTGAAGGTTGCTGGCCCGGCTAAAGGAATTTGCCGGCGTTGAATGATTGAAATCCCTGGAACTCACGTGATGCTCCCTCTCCATTTCTAAGGAACAATGATTGATGACAACCATGGGGGAAAAATGCAAGCCTACCAGTATTTACCTTTCTCCTCTTCAGACCTAAATAACTGGAAAAATAACAATCCCCCTTTTACCGAGGACCCCACCTGGGTCTCAGGTGTGGTTGAGTCATTGATGTTTTCACACCAGCCTACTTGGGATGACTGCCAACAACTCCTAGGGACTCTCTTCATGACAGAGGAACAAAAGAGAATCTTCCTGGATTCTAGAAAAAAATATTCTCGGACCAGATGGGTGACCGACAAAACTTCCCAACATATGCAAAGCCGCCTTTCCCTTGCACCGACCCAACTGGGACCCCAAAACCTGTGAAGGTAATGAGCATCCTTCCTCTTATTGCCAGGCTCTAATAGTGGGTATCTTAGTGGCCGCTAGGCGACCAACTATTTTGGCCAAGGTAAGAGAGATTATTCAAGGGACTGATGAATGTCCCTCCATGTTCCTACAGAGAATTATGGAGGCATATAGGAGATTTAATCCTTTCGATCCTCAGGGAGAAAATCAAAAGGCATCTGTCATGGTGGCCTTTATTGGGCAAGCTGTTCTGGATATTAAAAGACAGTTACAATGCTTAGATGGATTACAAGATATGACTTTGAGAGGTTTAGTCAGAGAAGCCAAGAAGGTATACTATAAGAGAGAAACTGAGGAAGAGTAGGGAGCAAAGGGAGGATAAAAGAAACAATAGACAGACTAAGGCATTGACTAAGATCCTGGTCACAACAACAAATAGACCAGAAATTAAGAAACATGGAGACAGGAAGGGACACCGGGGACCACACAAGAGGCCACCCCTGGCCTCAATTCAATGTGCCTACTCTAAAAAAAGGACACTGGGCTAAAGAGTGCCCTAGAAAGAGACAGCCAGGCCAGCTGGACATTCTGACTCTGTAGGATTACTAAGAAAGTCGGGGCTCAGATCCTCTCCCCGAGCTCAGGGTAACTTTTGAAGTGGAGGGGACCCCAGTATACTTTGAAGTGGATACAGGGGCAAGATATTCTGCCTTTAAGGCCCCATTGGAACCTCTATCAAATAAAAGGTCTCTAATTCAAGGGGCTAATGGCAGTAAATATCGGGCTTGGACAACTAAGAGGACCATGGACCAGGGGAAAGGAAAAATCCATCACTCATTCCTAGTAATCCCAGAATGCACGGCCCCATTGATTGGCAGAGATCTGCTCACAAAGCTCTGGGCCAAAATAACTTTTTACCCTGAAGGCCCCCAAGTGGAATTTCAAAATCCTTCAGTAAAAACTCCTATAATCACGGCTCTAACTATGTCAGTAGAAAATGTACATCAAATCACTCACCTTGGTTCAAAGAAACTGCATTCATTTCTGAAGGATCAAGAACAGAGTTTTCCATTAACCAACTCACAGTGAAAGGAAACAACTGAATGGATAACAAAAGCCTGTTGGGTCCATCAATTGGTTAATTCTTACCCTTCCAAGCTTCCTGCAGGAAAGCACCTACGAGGAACCAGACCAGGACAATTCTGGGAAGTGGACTTTACTGAAATTAAGCCAGCAAGGAATGGACTTAAATATCTCCTAGTCTTTGTAGATACATTTTCAGGATGGATTGAAGCCTTCCCCCCCCCAAAAAAAAAAGAAAAGAAAAAAAAATGAAACAGCGCAAATGGTGGTCAAGAAGATCCTGGAAGATATTTTTCCAAGGTACGGCCTGCCTAAAGTAATAGGGTCTGATAATGGACCGGCGTTCGTGGCCCAGGTAACTCAGAGGTTAGCAAGGACCCTGGGGATTAATTGGAAGTTACATTGTGTTTACAGACCCCCGAGTTCAGGACAGGTAGAAAGAATGAATAGAACCATTAAAGAGACCATAACGAAATTAAACTTAGAGACCAGCATAAAAGATTGGACTATGCTCCTGCTTTATGTACTGTTTCATGCAAGAAATACTCAATCTATTTCTTTGTGTAACCTCACACCCTGTGAAATTCTCTATGGTGTCCCTCCTTCAGTAAGGGACCTACCCCAACTCTAAGACCTAACGATTCCTTCCACACCCCCTTGCTTAACAGACTTAAAGCTCTTGAAAGAACTCAGGGATACCTGTGAAAACAGATGGCCACTGCCTACCAACCTGGGGATGAGGGGACTCTACAGCGATATCAAGTAGAGACTTCGTCTATGTAAGACGACATCTGGTGTCATCCCTGGAACTCCGCTGAAAAGGACCATACCAGGTGAAATTATAACACCTACAGGGTAAAGGTAGTCAAAATCACTTCCTGGATCATTACCTCTCATCTCAAGCCTGTGCCCTGTCCAGACTCTGGCTGGAAACTGGAAAAGACTGGAAACACTTTCAAATTGTGGATTCGCTGTGTGGATAAGGCTATAGACTCTCCCCTTGACCACCAGTAGTCCTAACCCTCATAAGCCTGTTCAGCAGCGATGGCTGATCACAAATCCTACTGGAACGGAAGTATGGTCTATCTTGCATACAGCCCGCTTAGGGACCTGGTGGCCATCTCTCCAGCCAGACATTTGTCAGCTGCGTATAGGTCTTCCCGATTGGGATATCCCTAATGAAGAGGATCCCACTAAAATTCCATTAAATTCCTTCCATACCATAGATAATGGAAACAAACATTATTGATGTAGGGACACGCGAGCCAGATGCTGGTTGGCTAGCCTAGATTACTAAGTTTGCCCAGTGTACTATCAAAGCCACAAACAGTCAAGGCTGTGTGCGGGGAATGCCGACATCTTCTGTAAGTCATGGGGATGTGAGCATACAGGGACTGCCACATGGAACCCAAACTACTCATGAAATTCTCTACACAGCATTGGCCATATTACCAATTAGACAACCAAAACCGATGGCCCCCAGAGGGGTCTCTAGATCCTCAAATTCTGTGTGACCTTTTTAACTTCTGCAAGTGCTCAAAAGGGTGAAAGGAGATTCCTCTATGTGGAGGCCTTTTCTCTCCTTTGCTCACATCGTGAACTATGCTTCTCCAATACATGCTCACCCTCAGCCTTCTGCTCTAGACTCTCTGTTGTCACTCCCACCTCATCAACTTGATTTCTCCCCTCCAATTACTATATTAAAAACCCAAACCTCCACCGTTTCTCAGACCATTGCCCCCTTTCTGAGGTAGCAGGTACTGAGGTGACCCTCCACTGACTCACTCCTCTCTTCTCCTGTCAGTGCCCACACTGGGTCCCACCAGGTCCTCTTACCAGCTAACCCAAAGCTCAAACCAGCTGAGAAGAGCCCTCAGACCCCTATCCAAGATGTAATGAAAATGGCCTTTAAAGTTGCTTTGCCATCACTGAAAACAGGTTACTAAGAATTTAAAGTCCCTTACAGGCTTTTTGGGATACTCACTCCCATCTCCCGCTCTGTTCTACCCGTTCTACTACTCATGTTTTTGTTGCTAGGAAGATCTCAAAACCCTTTTCCATTATTTTTTTACATCTCTCCTTCCTCATTCTCACATCCAAAGAGCTGCTCTCAGCCCTGCATTCCCCGTCTTCCCCCTCTGTACCAGGCCCACAGGAAAGTCTTAACTGACCTTATCCAGAAGTTTTCACCATGGCTAACTTTAGGACTTTCAGCAAAAGAGTCCCTATAAAAGAGTTCAGTGTAGATAAACTTCCTCTTTTTGTGTTGCCCTGGTCTACCTGGCAACTGGCTGAAAAAAATCAGCACTCCTGAGCTAGACACACCCTTACTAGTTTTTCACAACATATGTGATCAAGGCTTCTGTCCTTTAGCTGGGGCTTCATAGAGATGGCTACATTGCTAAGATGAATAAGTTACAAACTGGGCTCCATGGAAACAGCTGGCAGGGGGAAAAAAAGGGGAAAAAAAGCTCTCCCCCACCCAGGTGTCCTTCAAAATTTAACTTGCCCAGAACTGAGGAAAAATCAGAAACAAAAACTGCTCTTTGTGAACTTCTGCAGACTGTGAACTTCAGAGCCCCTTCCCTTACATGTTGGGTACAAAATTCTGAAACTACCTAAACTTGGGTTTCAGGGGATTAATTGATTACAACAGAAGCAATGCCCTCTGAATCTGGTTGCAACCAAATATGACTGTTTCCTTGTCTTTGGTGCTATCTTAGGTGCCTTGCCTTGTCCGTCCCTACAACAATATAATTCTATATACTTAAACGTTGTTTATGTTTTTATGAAATGGTCAACAGAAGTGATTAATTGTGTAATGGTGCAGATGTTTCCCAGAGTGCTCTATTATGACGCAGGTTCATTGGAAGATCAAATAGAGGGGCATACAACCCGGTTCAGTTGGGAACATATATCTCTCACCTTAGCCATTCTATTATGAATAGGAGTTGCTGCCTGGGTTCGCACAGGAACCACTGCCCTGGTCCATGGGACACAACAAATGACCCAATTAGAAGAAGCAATAGATCAAAACTTAAAGATATTAGAAAATTCCATCACAACTTTGCAGGAATCTTTTACCTCTCTCTTTGAAGTTGTTTTACAGAAAAGTCGAGGTTTGGACCTCCTTTTCATGAGAGAAGGGAGCCTTTGTGCTGCATTGAGGAAAGAATGTTTTTTTTTTTTTTTTTTTATGTCGACCATACTGGAGTTGTAACAAACCCTATGAGTAAATTAAAAAGATGCCTTGAAGAGCATCAAAGAGAGATAGAGACCCAAAATTGGTGGTTTGAGTCTTGGTTTACACAGTCCCCCTGGTTAACTACGTTTTAATCAACCCTGGCCGGTCCAATAATAATCCTCATTTTATTGCTTACTATAAAACCCTGTTTCTCAACCATGTAATTTCTTTTCTCCAAGCTCAAATTGGACAAGTTAAACTTATGTTAATACCCCACTAGCATACATAAAATGTGACACCCCCCAACAATCACTTTTATGATTAAAAGTAGCCAGAAGAAGAAGTGGGGAATGAAATGTTAATAAAATATGTACTTGTCACTTCCTGTTTTTCTGTATGCTTAACAAAACACTGTTGAAATGTTGAGAAATGTTTCCTAATCTTGTTCCCAGAATGTGCTGTCCCCAACTGCCAAACTGCAGAATGTACTCCCTCACGTGTTTACACACAAACCGCTAACTCGCCCTGACCCATCAATAAACTTCCCTCCCTGCCCTCTCCAAGAAAATTATATAAGTTCTGCTTAAGATGTGCTCAGGGCTCTCTGCTCTATTCAAGTGAGCTCTAAGCCCCAGCATTCTGGACCCCAAATAAACCCTTTCTGTTGCATGAGATAGTCTCTTGGTGGTCTCATCCTCTGACACTCGCCCTACATTTACTTGGATGATTGAATGTAGATGAGAACATCCATTCAAAAGTGATAGTCGGTAAAATTAGGAAGATAGTCGGTAGGTTTAGGAAGAAGAGTGAGTATAAAATTTGGAACAAAAGTTCTTTAGCAATAGGGTTTCGGTTACAGAGTGAATGTAAATGTCAACACAAGTGAAGAGTCAGTCACAATGATGAATTGGAGAAAATATGTTGGAATGCAGATATCAATACAGACATTACAAAATCAGGAAAAGTATAAAGTCAGTGATAGGATTAGACATTTTCAACAGGGTTGAGTTTGAATATATAATCTTAGGAAGAAACGAATATGTAGTCATCAATAGGATTGATATTTGAGAGCAATAGGCAAATTGGACATTGATGTTTTTAGTAATCCATGTTCACTTTCCATTTAGGCTTTGGTACAAATATAAGTTTGACCTTTGAATTTTGTGTCCAGAATATTACTGTGATAACATGTATATATAGATCGGGTGACATAAGTATTTCTTCCACCATTTTTGGGAGCAATATTTTGAAGACTTATAAATTAGTATTTGGGGTACAAACAGGTGTACCCGGTGTCTATGAATATAGAGATAATGCATGAATAGACCAACTGTGAATAAGTAATATAACTGGTTCCACTTTAAATGGTGGATTGAATTGATATCTGAAAATATAAAAAATCGTATATTGATATACAATCATTCATTCCAACAAGTTATACATCAATGTTAATATTAGGGTTATGGTTTATCATGAAGGGTGTGTGAGTTTTGCTTCAATGTGATTATAAAAATCGAAAATAATGTGTTTGTAAAAAAGAATCTTGAGAAGACCACTCAAGAAATATGGAAGAATACATGTGTTCTAAAGTAGGAAGTGATTGAAAGTGAAAAAATGCCAATAATTTTGTGATCTTTTTGATGAAATATATATCCTATGATGTGCATAAACTGAAGAAATAGTAATGTACCAGTGTTGAATTAAAATGAACATCAAAATACACATCATGTTCCATATGAATCTTCTTGCATTGAGGTTAAACTGGGTCAGTTACTCTAGATATATTAGGATTTGTATGCAACATTCACTGAAGTTAGTTTTCAGTACTAAAAACAAAAAAGTATTTCAGGTGGATGAATATTTCTGAGAATAATATTTAGAAAAGATGATCATAAATCCACATACATGAATATGAATGAATTAAGGGAGTGTATATTAAGATACAAATATTCCATATTTTGAAAAATCTGGAGAATGTGTGTATGTATATATATATATATATATATATATATATATATATATATATATATATATATATACACACACACACACACACACACACACACATATATATACATACAAACACACATATATATACATACACACACACACATTAAAAACTAGCAATATATATGCTATTCGAAATTCATCATGAAATATATATCATTCACAGATCTAAAAATATTCATTTTACTGAACATGGATTTATATATAATGTTGTAAAACTAGGAAGCTCACCCATTGGTTATATTTTCAGTTCCAACAGCGTGTAGGAGGAGTGATCTTCTCTCACAATTTGTATCTGCCAAGTCGTTCACCTCACAAGAATGTAGGTGTGGTACCAGGTAGGATTCTATATGTGTTTATTGCTGTTGCATTGGGAGTTTAGTAATTACTTCATGGAATCCAAGGAGTTCAACTGGGACACAGTGCTGGAGCGAGTTCTCTCAGGCGTGGTGCGTTAGGGTATGCAGGAGAATGCACCAACCAGGCTTCTATCCCACATAACTTGCCCCCTTAAACATAGCAACCTGATTGTAAACATTGCCCTGAAACGTCACCATATAACAAGATGCCTTTGCATAGGAGGGTCTGCTGATTGCACCATGTCAGTCACAAGCCATTTGGAAGCCAATGGCAGATCCACATGGCCCCACCACAGATGTTTTTTCACACACCTGCCAACCACTACTCTAGGACAACTACTCAGCAGGCTCCAACTTATTTTCATGAAACCCAATCAATCAAGGCACTGTCTGGTACACTCATGATCAGCAACAGAATATCCAATGGTTCTCCAGTGCCACCTGGTCATGGGAAATTGAAAATTTTCATGGTATTTATCTAGCCATTTTTCACGGATGAAGTTGGATGCACTGTGGGTTTCAATTCATTCAGGAACCATTAAATGTTGAGGAAACTCATTTCAATGTAAGTTCTGGAGAATTCTCACAGGCAAGGCTTCCCAAAGAGTGGCCAAAAGGTCACATGAAGCCAGGGCCATTGAGGTCTAAAATGTGATGTCATTGTCTGTTTTGACTCTCAACAATGGCTTCCAAGTCTTTCAGAATAAAATCATGTGATATCCTGGTTGAGATCAGAGTGCCCTGTGGAAAGCTACCCTGGGCCTTCATCTCAGTTTCCAAGGATGACTCTCATGCGTGGCTTCCTCAAATCCCAACACAATTCATAGCAATACTTCTCTGAGGTGAGTTCCAGAACTCAGTCTCTAAGGGGAATCACACCAGAGTTCAAGCCCAGGTGGACCCAGTCATCTCTTCCAACTGCCACACAAATGACCACAATAAAACCGAAATTCTCCCACATGGTCCTCATCTTCTTCCATATTGACACTCATCATAACCTCTGGCTGGAGGTGTCCATGAGGGACGCAGCAAAAGACAGTGTCCAAAATAAGCTCCGTTGCTCCTCATTTGCCTAAATTCAGGGTGGCCTGGACACCCTTCCTTTGTACCAGGAGTGATCAAAAAGGCCTGCCTGTCATACTGCTCCACTTTTCCCATTTGAGGCCTATTGAGTGTCACTTAAAGATACATTATGTGAATTGGAGTGATGAGAAAACCTAAGCACCTACGGGATAGCCTCAGAAGGGCTTTGACGAACTCATCTGACCCAAATGATCCCTATTCTCACTTGATGGAATTCAGGAACCTTACAGAGGAAGGCAGAAGACTTCATCCACAATTACAGCTCTTTTTGCCATTTTTGATTTGGATGCACACATGGGATCTTTCTTTAGATCCATCAGGTGCTGAGAATCTAAGTCAAAGAATCACACTGGGCCAAGAGGCTGATTCAGACACAACTCTTTCCAAATCAATTAAGTAAAGAGCCAAAGGTGAAGCCTATTTATTTCCATTTGAAAACTATTTTCTTCAGGATTCACAAAGGGGTGGTGTGAGACAAAGACTTCCTGACTCTCAGGGCAACAGAAAAATAGGTAAGCAAATGGCCCAAAGCAGGGTTTCTCCACTGAGACTTTCCTGGTCAACTGATATCTGAGTTTTCTCAGATGCTCGTCATTTCCTTCAGCTATCCAGAACATTGCCTTGTCACAGAGCTTGGGTGTGGTACATAACTTAGACACAAAACCATGAGCCTATTCTGGAGAGCGTCCAGAATTCTGGAGGAAAACAGCAACTTAAGAAGGTAGCAGGTATTGCCCATTAATAAGGCAATCCACAGTCCATTCATGAAATGGGCAGGATGAATGCTGGGAAGCTTTCTACTAGACAGGACATATCCATTGATGCATTCTTTTTTCTAATGTCTACAACCACGGACACAGTGTGATACACAGACCCAGAAACACTTGCCTTGTTAAACGACTTACTAAAAACAGTTCACTCCAAACCAAACAAACTGACTTTTCTTCCTATTCTCAGAAAATGAGACAAAACCACAAACCCACACCCACACCGACAATGACACCTTCTTCCCCCAAATAGGTTTGAGACTATCCGGAGTATCCTCTGACTGGTGGGCCATACAATGTTCCCCCGAAATGTCCTGTCCTGTCTCAGATCTGGTCTCCTTGGCCAACTCTGTGAAGTTGTCAGGAGCCAGGAGTGAGCCACTACCTGCTTTTCCAGGAAAAACCCCTCTTCCAAGCTTTCCAGGCATTTGGCTTCCTCACCTTAGTAGGTACCAAGAAAGACTGATTCTGTCCTTGGTAAATCCAAACAAGTGAGACCACTGGGACTGGGACTGGGACTGGATCTGGGTGCCTGGCGTCCTGGATCCCATGTTCAGAGAGTTCCATCAATAAGGAAGTGCTTTGAGGTCATTTCCTTCAGGAACTGAATGAGATCACTGCCTCGGCAACCACTTTGTCCTAAGAGTTTCTTCCAACGGTCCCATGAGATGGAGGCTGCTCCTACTTCCTGTGACACTTTCACAAGTTAGAATGGTATATCAACCATAGGGAACCAGGAACAGCTCTACACACAGTCTTGGTTTGTCCATCTTCTCTACATTAAGATGAGAGAGGCTGATTCAGAAACATCCCTTCATCCTGACCAGGTTGTTTGCAATGGAAGATAACTTTTGCTCTCTCAGGTCCTTCATACCTGCCTACATCTTCTCCAGTGATCATTTCTGCATGGAGCTTTGAGGTTCTCAGCAGATGGAAGATCCACTACATTCCTGTATTGTAAGATCAACACTGTCCCTGCTCTTCTGTAAACATGTTATTAACACAAACAGTGTATGGTTAGTGTTAATAACATGTTCCATTTGGGTTAGGAATTATTCTGCTGCATGAATAATGGTATTGGAAACTTGTGATTATTTTAAGAATATAGAGATGAAATATATGTATGAAAAAAGAAATCTAAGTAAGATTTGAAGCCCAGAGGGCATTGGGCCCTTAATTGTGATACTTAGCGTTGAATTACATTCTGCACCGATGTCTCAGATAAATCAATATACAATAGCATAAGACCTTGTACCTTGAATGATTGAATGTAGAAGAGAACATCCAGTCAAAAAGGGATACTCGGTAGGATTAAGAAGATAGTTAGTATGTTTAGGAAGAAGAGTGAGTATAGGATTTGGAACAAAAGTTCTTTAGCAATAGGTTATTTATTAGGGTGTGAATGTAAATGTCAGCACATGTGAAGAGTCAGTCACAATGATGAACTGGGGAATATATGTAGGAAAGCAGATAGCAATAGAGACATAATGAAATCAGGCAAAGTATAAAGTGAGGGATAGGATTAGACATTTTCAATTGGGTTGAGTTTGAATATATAATTTTAAGAAGAAACACATATGTAGTCACCAATAGGATTGACATTTGAGAGCATTAGGGAACCTGGACATGAATGTTTTTAGTAATCCATGTTTTCTTTCCATTTGGGCTTTTATACAATCATAAGTGTGACCTTTGCATTTTGTGTCCAGAATATTTCTGTGATTAAATGTATATAAAGATCAGGTGACATGAGTCCACATCCACCATTTCAGGGAGCAATATTTTGAAGACGTATAAATTAGTATTGGGGGTACAAAGAGGTGTACACTGTGTCTATGAATATAGAGATAATGCATGAATAGACCATAGTGTGAATAAATAATATAACTGGTTCCACTTTAAATAATGGATAGAATTGATATCTGAAAAGATATAAGAAATCTTATATTGACATACAATCATTCATTCAAACCAGTTATACATCTAATGGTAATATCAGAGTGATAATTAATATGAATGGTATGTGAGTTTTGCTTCAAAAGTGATTATGAAAATCAAAATTAATGTGTTTGGTATAAAATCTCATGAAAAGACCAGTCAAGAAACTTAGAGGAATACATGTGTTCTGAAGCAGGAAGTGATTGAAAGTGAAACAAATGCCTATAAATTTTTGAACTTGTGGATGAAATGATATATCCTATGATGTCCATAAACTGAAAAAATAATAATGTACCAATATTGAATAAAAATAAACTTCAAAATACACATCATGTCCCGTAGGATTCTACTTGCATTGATGTTAAACTGATTCAGTTACTGTAGAAATATTAGGATTTGTAAGCTCCATTCACTGAAGTTAGTTTTCAGTACTAGGAAATAAATATGTATTTCAGGCGGATGAATATTTCTGAGAATTATCTTGTGAAAAGTTGATTATAAACCACATATAGAAACATGAGTGAATTTAGGGAGTGTATAATAAGACATATATATTTCATATTTTGAAAAATCTGGACAGTATATATATATATATATATATATATATATATATATATATATATAGACACACACAGACATTATAATGTAGCAATATAAATGCTAATCGAAATTCACCGTGTAATACATATCATCCACATATCCAAAAATATTCATTTTACTGAACATCGATTTATATATAATGTTGTTCATCTAGGAAATTCACCAATAGGTTTAATTTTCAGTTCCATCATTATTTAGGGGGAGTGATATCTTATCACAATATGTATCTTTCAAAATCAGCGAGCTTACAAAAATGTACTTGTGATAGCAGGTAGGATTCTAAATATGCATAAAAAATACATGTGATGAATAGGCTACAGAGAATGGGAGACAGAAATTTACATATGTGTTAACTTTAAAAACTGATGGAGAACTATTACAATGAAAAGTTTACTAGATTTATAACACATACCCTTGATAAAGCAGAAGGGAAGTCCAAGTATACAACATGCCTCCTATGAACGGCCTGTATTTCTATTCTGTTAGGTTTCTTGTTCTCCATCATATTAGGATTAGTAGTCAGAGTCTAGTAGGTTATGGGTTAATGTCAGGGATTCAGTATTTCAAATGGAAAATATGAAAATGAATCTAATGTGTATGCAAATATGTGCTACACAAAAATCATCCCACTCTCATCCAGAACAATGCCTTGACATAACCTTCGCCCCAATTAAGACACAATTAGTGGAGAAGAGTTAGAAAATCTGTGAATACGTATGTGGAAATGAAAATGCTCAGGAGTTCACAGCCTTGGAGGCGGTAGAGAAATTTCCAAAAGTATGGGATAGGGTAAATACTCCACAAATATGGAGTTCTGCTGGCCTAATGACTCTTTGAGAAACTGCCTTTGAAGTTGGGACCTTGTAATATATGTTGTTGTCAGGAGCTTCAGCTTTCTTTGTAGTGAGACAATCAAAGCTGGATCTGCATATATGTGACCTGAAGGACATGGTTTCTTATTTTCTAGTGAACATGAGGCAGCAGCTCTGAATTCCCTCATTGTAGGTAAACTGTGGCCACTGGGAGCTAAGTGTCTCCTCGTTTGGACTGAGAAGCCATTTGGTCATCCTCCACTTTTCCTGGTGATTCTTACTGCTGCACTGGGAGTTTGGTATTGGCATCAGTAAATACCATGAGTTCAACGGGGACACAGTGCTGGAGGGAGTACTCTCACGTGTGGTGGGTCAGGGTGTGCAGGAGAATGCCCCAACCAGGCTTCTATTCAACAAAGCTTGCCTCCTTGTCTGCAGCAACCCAATTCTGAACATTGCCCTAAAACCTCTCAATGTAACAAGGTGCCTTAACATATAAGGCATATAAGGGTCTGCTGGCTGCACCATGTCAGTCACAAAGCATTTGGAAGCCAATGGCAGATCCATGTGGCCCCATCACAGATGTTTTATCATACACCTGCAAACCACTGCTCTAGGCCCACTACTAAGCAGGTTCCAACGTACTGGCACCTTTGTTCTACACCATTTTCATGAAACCCAGTAAATCAAGGCACTGTCTGGTACACTCATGATCAGCAACAGAACATCCAAAGATTCTCCAGTGCCACCTGCTCTTGGGAATTTCAAATATTCCATGGTATTTATCTAGCCATTTTTCAAGGATGAAGTTGGTGTCACTGTGGGTTTCAATTCATTCAGGAACCATTAAATGGTGAGGAAGCTCATTTCAATGAAAGCTCAGGAGAACTCTCACAGGCAAGTCTTCCCAAAGAGTGGCCAAAAGGTCAAATGAAGCCTGGCCCATTGAGGTCTACAATGTGAGTTCCATGTGTGATTTGACTCTCAAGTATGGCTGCCAAGTTTTTCAGAATGAAATCATGTGATATCCTAGCTGAGATTCCCAGTGCTCTGTGGAAAGCCATCCTGGGCCTAAATCTCAGTCTCCAAGGGCAATTCTCATGCGTGGCCTTCTAATATCCCAACAGAATTCATGGTAATACTTCTCTGAGTTCAGTTCCAAAACTCAGTCTCTAAGGGGAATCACACCATAGTTCAAGCCCAGGTTGACCCAGGAATCTCTTCCTACTGCCACACAACTGACCACAATTAATACCAAAACACTCCCACATGGCCCTCATCTTCTTTTATATAGACACTCATTATAACCCCTGGGTTGAGGTTTCCATGAGGGGTGCATACCAAGACAGTGCCCAAAATAATCTCCCTTGCCTCTAATTTGCCTAAAGTCAGAGTGGCCTGGAAACCCTTCCTGTTAACCAGGAATGATCAAATAGGCCTGCCATTAATACTGATCTACTTCTCCAAATAATCACACTGGGAAAATATGCTGATTAAGACACATCTCTTTACAAAGCAATAAAACAAAGAGCCACAGGTGATGCCTATTCATTTCCATTTGAAAACTCTTTTCTTCAGGATTCACAAAGGGGTGGCCTAAGGCAAAGACCTTCTAGATATTCACAGCACCAGAACCATAGGTAAGCAAAATTCCCAAAGCAGGGTTTCTCCACATAGACTTTACTGTTCACACTGATATCTGAGTTTCCTGAGATGCTCCCATTTCCTTCAGCTCTCCAGTACATGGCTATGTCACAGAGCTTGGAGGTGGTACATATCTTGGACAGAAAACCATGAGCCTATTCCGGAGAGTGGCCAGAATTCAGGAATAAAACAGGAAATTAGGAAGTTAGTCATTGATACCCATCCATAAGGAAAGCTGCAGTCCAATCATGAATCGGGCAGTATGAATTTTGGGAAGCATTATACTAGACAGGACACATTCATTGATGCATTATGTTTTCTAATGTCTACAACTACAAACACAGTGGGATACATAGACATAGAAACACTTGCCTTGTCAAACGACTTACTAGAAACAGTCCACTTCAAATCAAACAAACTGCCTTTCCTACCAATTCTCAGAACATGAGACAAAACAACAAACTCACACCCACAACAACATAGGACTTTCTTCCCCCAAGTAGGTCTTTGACTCACCGGAATTTCCTCTGACTGTTGTACCATACTATGTTCCCCCAAAATGCCCTGTACTGTCTCAGAGCTGGAATTTTTGGCCAACTCTTTGAAGTTGTCAGGAGCCAGCTTTGAGCCACTACCTTCTTTCTCAGGGAAGGCCACTCTCCAAAGCTCTCCTGGCATTTGGCAATTCTCAAATCAGTAGGTACCAAGAAAGACTGATTCTGTCCTTGGTAAAACCAAACAAGTGAGCCCACTGGGACTGGGTCTGGGACTGGTTCTGTGTGCCTGGCTTCCGGGATTCCAAGTTCAGAGTGTTCCAAGACCAAGGAAGTGAGATAGGTCACTTCCGTTCGGAACTGAATGAGGTCACTGGTTTGGCAACCACTTTGTCCTAACAGTTCCTTCAAAGGGTCCCATGAGATGGAGGCTGCCCCTACTTTCTGTGACACTTTCACAACTTAGAATGGTATATCAACCATAGGCACCCAGGAACAGCTCTCACACAGAACTGGTTTGGTCCATCTTCTCTACATTAAGAAGAGAGAGGCTGATTCACACACATCCCTTCATCCTAACCAGGTTGTTTGCCTTACAAGATGACTTTTGCCCTCTCAGGTCCTTTATAGCTGCCTTCATCTTCCCCAGGGATAATTTCTGCATGGACCTTTGAGGTTCTCAGCGGGTGGAAGATCCCCTATATTCCTCTATATTAAGACCAACTCTGTCCCTGTTCTTCTATAAAGTTAGATTGAGGGAACAATGTATGATTAGGGTTAATAACATGTTCAATTTGAGTTAGGAATCATTCTGCTGGATGAATAATGGTATTGGGAACCTGGGATATTTATAAGAATATAGATGTGAAATATAAGTATGAAAACAGAAATCTAGGTAAGATTTTAAGCCCAGAAGGGCATTGGGTCCTTGATTGGAATACTTAGCATTGAATTTCGTTCGCACAGATGTCTCAGATAAATCAATATACAATGGCATATCACCTTGTACCCTGGATGATTGAATGTAGAAGAGTTCATCCAGTCAAAAAGGGATAGTTGTTAGGATTAGGAAGATAGTCGGTCTGTTTCGGAAGAAGAGTGAGTATAGGATTTGGACCAAAAGTTCAATAGCCCTAGGTTTTCGGTTAGAGAGTGAATGTAAATTTCAGCACATGTGGAGAGTCAGTCACAATGATGAACTGGGAAAATTATGTAGGAAATCAGATATCAATACACACATTATGAAACCAGGCAAAGTATAAAGTGAATGATAGGATTAGACATAATCAATAAGGTTGAGTTTCAATATATAATCTTAGGAAGAAACAAATATGTAGTCACCAATATGATTGACATTGGAGAGCATTAGGCAACCTGGACATGGATGTTTTTAGTAATCCAGGATCACTTTCCATCTAGGATTTGCTACAATCAGAAGTGTGACCTTTGCATTTTGTGATCAGAATATTACTGTGATAAAATGTATATGTAGATCAGGTGACATGAGTATTTCTTCTAACATTTCTTGGAGCAATATTTTGAAGAGATATAGCTTAGTATTGGGGGTACACAGAGTTGTACCCTGTGTCTATGAATGTAGAAGAAATGCATGAATTGACAATACTGTGAATAAATAATATACTGTTTCCACTTTAAATCATGGATTGAATTGATATCTGAAAATACGTAAGAAATCTTATATTGATATACAATCATTCATTCCAACGAGTTATACATCTAATGGTAATATTAGGGTTATGTTTTATCATGAAGGGTGTGTGAGTTTAGCTTCAAAAGTTATTATGGAAATGGAAAATAATGTGTTTGGAAAGAAATCTCATAAAAAGATGAGTCAAGAAATATAGAGGAATTCATATGTTCTGAAGCAGGATTTGATGGTAAGTATAAAAAAAGCCTATAAATTTTCTAACTTGTGGATGAAATATATATCCTATGATGTGCAAAAACTGAAAAAATAGTAATGCACCAGTGTTGAATGAAAATGAACGTCAAAATACACATCATATCCCATAGGAATCTACTTGCATTGATGCTAAACTGGGTCAGTTACTGTAGAAATATTATGATTTGTATGCACTATTCACTGAAGTTAGTTTTCAGTAGTAGGAAACAAATACGTATTTCAAGTGGATGAATTTTTATCAGAATAATCTTGTGAAATGTTGACTATAAATTTACATATATGAACACGAATGAATTTAGGGAGTGTATATTAAGAAACATATATTTCATATTTTGAAAAATCTTGAGAGTGTATATATATATAGATATGTGTGTGTGTGCATTTATGTATATATATATATATATATATATACACACACACACACACACACACACACACAGACACTAAAATGTATCAATATGCATGCCAATCGAAATTCACTATGAAACATATATCATCCACAGATCCAAAAATAATCATTTTACTGAACATGGATTTATGTATAATATTGTTCAACTAGGAAGTTCACCCATAGGTTGAATTTTAAGTTCCAACAGCGTTTAGGAGGAGTGATCTCTTCCCATGATTTGTATCTCCCAAGACAGCCAAACTCACAAGGATGTACGTGTGATACCAGTTATGTTTCTATATTTGCATATAAAAATACATGTGCTGAACAGGCTACAGAGAAAGGGAGACAGGAATTCACATATTTGTTAACTTTAAAAACACATGGAGATCTATTTCAATTAAAAATTGACTAGATTTATAACACCTACACTTTATCATGCAAAAGGAAAGTCCAACTATACACCATGCCTTCCCTGAACTGCTTTCATTTCCATTCTGTTTGGTTATTTTTGTCCATCATTTTAGGATTAGTAGTCAGAGTCTATTAGGGTATGGGTTAGTGTCAGGAATTCAGTAATTCGAATGGAAAATAGGAAAATGAATCCAATGTGTATGCAAATATGTGCTACACAAAAATATTCCCACTCTCATCCAGAACATTGCCTTTACATTACCTTTGCCCCAAATAAGACACGATTAGAGAAGAAGAGTTAGGAAATCTGTGAATACATATCTGAAATGGAAAATATTCAGGAGTTCACAATATTGGATGTGGTAGAGGAGTTTCCAAAAGTAAGGGACAGGGTAAACACTTCACAAACATGGAGCTCATTGGGCCTAAAGACTCTTGAGAAACTGCCTCTGAGGTTGGGCACTTGAAACATATGTTGTCAGGAATTTTAGCATCCTTTCTAGTGAGACCAACAAAGCTGGGTCTGATCTCTGTGACCTGGAGGATATGTTTTTTTTTTTTTTTTATTTTCCAATGAACATGAGGAAGCAGTGCTGAATTCTCTCTTTGTAGGTAAACTGTGGCCACTGTGGTCTAAGTGTCTCCCCATGTGGACTGTGAAGCCATTTGATCATCTTCCACTTTTCGAGGTGTTTCTTGCTTCTGCATGGTGAATTTGGTATTTGCTTCAGGAAATACAAGGAGTTAAACAGGTACCAGTTATGGAGGGAGTTCTGTCACGTGTGGTGGGTCAAGGTCTGCAGGAAAATGCACCAACCAGGCTTCTACCTCACATAGCTTGCCCGCTTGTCCATAGCAATCTGATTCTGAACATTGCCCTGAAACCTCTCCATATAACAAGATGCTTTTATATATAAGGGTCTGCTGACATTACCATGTCAGTCTCAAGCCATTTGGAATCCAAGGGCAGATCCACATGGTACCACCACAGATGTTTTATCACATACCTGCACACCACTGCTCTAGGCCCACTACTCAGCAGTCTCCAACTTACAGGGATCTCTTTTCTACACTGTTTTCATGAAACCAAGTAAATCCAAGCACAGTCTGGTACACTCATGATCAGCAACAAGTCATCCAAAGTTTCTCCATTGCCACCTGGTCATGGAAATTTCAAAAAATCCATGGTATGTACATAGCTATTTTTCAAAGATAAAGTTGGAGGCACTGTGGGTTTCAATTTATTTAGGAAACATTAAATGGTGAGGAAGCTCATTTCAAAGAAATCTCTGGAGAACTCTCACAGGCAAGGCTTCCCAAAGAGTGGCCAATATTTCACATGAATCCAGGCCCATTGAGGTCTAAAATGTGAGGTCCATGTGTGTTTTGACTCTCAATTATGGCTGCCAAGACTTTCAGAATAAAATCACATGAAATCCTGGCTGAGATTCCCAGTGCTCTGTGGAAGCCACCTTGGCCTAGATCTCAGATTTCAGGGTGACTCTCATGTGTTGCCTCCTAAAATCCCAACACAATTCATGGCAATACTTCTCTGAGGACAGTTCCAGAATTCAGTCTCTAAGGGGAATAACACCAGAGTTCAAGCCCAGGTGAACTAAGTCATCTCTTTCAACCGCCACACAAATGACCAGAATTAAAACCAAAACACTCCCACATGGCCCTCAACATCCTCCATATAGACACTTATCATAACCTCTGGCTGGAAATTTCCATGAGGGGTGCAGACAAAGAAAGTATCCAAATAAGTTCCCTTGCCCCTCATTTGCGTAAAGTCAGGGTGGCCTGGACACCCTTCCTGAGAACCAAGAGTGATTAAATAGGCCTGCACTTAATACTGCTCTGCATCTCCAATTTGGGGCCTACTTACTTTCAGGTATAGATTCTTTATGTGATTTGGAGTCATGAGAAAAGCCAAGCACCTCTGGGCTAGTCTCTGCAGGGTTTGAAGCACTCATTTGACCCAAATTATCCCTATTCTCACTTGATGGATTTCAGGAACCTAACAGAGGAAAGCAAAAGACTTAATCCACAATGACTGCTCATTTGGCCATTTTGGTTTTGGATGCACACATGGTATCTTTCTTTAGATCCATCAGGTGCTAAGAATCTAAGCCACAGCCTCACATAGGGTCATGAGGCTGATTCAGACACATCCCTTTCCAAAGCAATCAAGCAAAGAGCCACAGGTGATGCCCATTCATTTGCATTTGACAACTCATTTCTTCAGGCTTCACAAAGGGGTGGTCTGAGGCAAAAAGCTTCCTGAAATTCAGGGCAACAGAACAATAGGTAAGCAAATGGCCCAAAGCAGGATTTCTCCACTGAGACTTTCCTGGTCACACTGATATCTGAGTTTTCTGAGATGCTCGCCATTCCCTTTAGCTATCCAGTACATGGCCATGTCACAGAGCTTGGAGGTGGTATATATATTGGACACATAACCATGAGCCTATTCTGGAGAGTGGAGTGGATTCAGGAACAAAATAGAATCTTAGGAAGATAGTAGGTGTTGCCCATTCATAAGGCAAGCCGCAGTCCATTCATAAATTGGCAGGATGAATGTTGGGAAGATTTCTACTAGACAGGAGACATCCATTGATGCATTCTCTTTTCTAATGTCTAGAACCACGGACACAGTGGGATACACAGACTTAGAAACACTCGCCTTTTCAAAAGACTTATTAGAAACAATTCACTTCAAACCAAAAAACCGCCTTTATTACCTATTCTCAGAACATGAGACAAAACCACAAACCAACACCCACATCCACAAAGACACCTTCTTCCCCCAAGTCAGTCTGTGACTATCCATAGTGTCCTCTGATTGGTGGGCCATACTATGTTACCCCGAAATGGCCTGTCCTGTCTCAGATCTGGTCTCCTTGGTCAACACTGTGAAGTTCTCAGGAGCCAGCGGTGATCCACTAACTGCTTTCTCAGGAAAGGCCACTCTTCAGAGCTTTCCTGGCATTTGGGCATCCTCACCTCCGTAGGTACCAACAAAGACTGACTCTGTCCTTGGTAAATCTGAACAATTGAAACCACTGCGACTGGGACTGGGACTGAGACTGAATTTGGGTGCCTGGCTTCCTGGATCCCAAGTTCAGAGAGTTCCATCACAAAGGATGTTAGGTGAGGTCACTTCCTTTAAGATCTGAATGAGGTCACTGCCTTGGCAACCACTTTGTCCTAACAGTTGCTTCAAAGTGTCCCATAAAATGGAGGCTGCCCCTACATCCTGTGACACTTTCACAAGTTAGAATGGTATATCAACCATAGGCACCCGGGAAGTGCTCTCCACACTGGCCTAGTTTGGTCCTTCTTCTCCATATTAAGAAGAGAGAGGCTGATTCAGACACATCCCTTCATCCTTACCAGGTTGTTTTCAATGGAAGATGACTTTTGCTCTCTCAGTTCGTACATATGTGCCTACAACTTCTCCAGGGATCATTTTTGCGTGGACCTTTGAGTTTCTCAGCAGTTGGAAGAAACCGTAAATTCCTGTATTGTAAGACCAAATCTGTCCCTGCTCTTCTGTAAAGTTTGATTGAGGGAAGAGTGTATGGTTAGGGTTAATAACAGTTTCGATTGGGGTTAGGAATCATTCTGCTGGATGAATAATGGTATGGCGAACCTTCAATATTTTCAAGAATATATAGGTGAAATATAAGCACGAAAACAGAAATAAAGGTAATATTTGAAGCCCAGAAGGGCGTTGGGCCCTTGATTGCAATATTTAGCATTGATTTATTTTCTGCACAGATGTCTCAGATAAATCAATATACAAATGCATAGGACCTTGTACTTTGGATTATTTATTGTCAAAGAGAACTTCCAGTCATAAAGGGATAGTCGGGGGGCTGGGGATGTGGCTCAAGTGGTAGCGCGCTCGCCTGGCATGCGTGCGGCCCGAGTTCGATCCTCAGCACCACGTACAAACAAAGATGTTGTGTCTGCCAAGTACTAAAAAAAATAAATGTTAAAAAATTCTCTCTCTCTCTCCCTCTCTCTCTAACTCTTTCTTTAAGAAAAAAAAAATTTAAAAAAAAGAATAGTCGGTAGGATTAGGACGATAGTCGGTAAGTTTAGAACGGAGAGTGAGTATAGGATTTGCACCAAAAGTTCTTTAGCTATGGGGTTCCGGGTATAGAGTGAATGTAAATGTCAGCACATGTGAAGAGTCAGTCACAATGATGAAATGGGGAAAATATGTAGGAAAGCAGATTTCAATAGAGACATTAGGAAATCTGGCAAAGTATATTCGGTAATGAAAATTTAGTAAAATAGGTAAATGTCACTTCCCGTTTTTCTGTATGCTTAACAAAACACTTTTGAAATCTTGAGAACTGTTTGCTAATCTTGTTCCCAGAATGTGCTGTCCCAAACTGCCAACCTGCAGAATGTACTCATTCACCCGGTTGCACGCAAACTGCTCACTCGCCCAGACCAAACAATAAAGTTCCCTCTCTGCCCTCTCCAAGCAAAGTATATAAGCTCTGCTTAAGCTGTTCTCAGGGCTCTCTGCTCTATTCAAGTGAGCTCTGAGCCCCAGCATGCTGGACCCCCAATAAAACCTTTGCTTTTGCATGAGACAGTCTTTTGGTGGTCTCTTCACCCGATGCTCGTCTGACCTTTACATATGGAGGTTCCAGTGAGATCCGGCAGTGGCGAACGAGAGACCCCAACAGGCTCCTCTTGGGGTATGTATGGTGCCTCTTTCTGGTTTCAGGTTTCAGGTTAGGGCTTCGCAAAATGGCTGTCAATGAAGAGTGTGACCTCTCTCCGATGGTGGCTGACATACGTGTCACAGAGCCACAGGCCACATCCCTGGGGGATGCACCAGAGTACTCGGGAAATCGAGGAGCAATAGTCTCCTCAACTCAGTGATATTTTGTTTCAGATTCGGTATCGCCAGCCCATCGGGTTTGGCCAGATACTTAGTCCTGGTCTCAGTGTTGGAAGTTCCATTGTCTGTCTTTATTTTCTTGTCTTGTCTGTGTCGTGTGTCATCGCTTTTACTGTTTGTGTATCTTTCATTATGGGACAGAGCACTTCAATGCCTCTGTCCCTGACCCTTGATCACTGGACCAAAGTACCCTTAAGGGCTCAGAATCTTTCTTTTTCAGTAAAATTCTGGACCTGGCAGACTCTCTGTGCCTCAGAATGGCCCACCTTTGGATTCGGATGGCCCCTAGAAGGATCTTTCTACTTCCCACTAATTTAAAAAGTCAGAGGATATTGTCTTTCAGCCAGGGCCACATATCCATCCGGATCAACAGCCATATATCTTATCTTGGCAGGACCTCTGCAAATCTCCTCCATGGGTGAAGCATTTCCTTGCCCCTACCCCCGCTCCTACTCCTTCCCCCATGATCTCTCAAACCCTCTGCTTCTCCTCCTCCTCCACCCTCTGTTCTCCCTGAGTCACAAGATTTGACTCTACTGGACTCTCGTCCCCCTCCTTATCTCCTGCCCACGTCCCCCAAAGACCAACACCCTCTAAGTGATTCCCCTGCTGCTGACTCAACCTCTCCACCATTGGAGGAAGATAAGCCAGCCCAGCGCCCTCCAGATAATTTCCCCGCAGCACACACAGCCCCTCCTTTTCTGGAGGAAGCTAGCCCAGCTAAAGGTACTCACCAGCAGTGAATGATTGAAAAACCTGGAACTCGAATGATGCTCCCCCTCATCCCTAGGGGCCAATGATTGACAACGGCCTTGGGGGAAAAATGCAAGCCTACCAGTATTAACCTTTCTCCTCTTCAGACCAATATAACTGGAAAAATAAATATCCCCCTTTTACCGAGGACCCCACCCGCCTCCTAGGTGTGGTTGAGTCATTGATGTTTTCACACCAGCCTACTTGGGATGACTGTCAACAACACCTAGGGTTGTCTCTTCATGATAGAGAAACAAAAGAGAATCCTCCTGGATGCTGGAGAAAATATCCTCTGACCAGATGGGTGACCGACAAAACTTCCCAACATATTCAACCCGGCTTTCCCTTGAATCGACGAAACTGGGACCCCAACACCTTTGAAGGTAGGGAGCATCTGTCCACTTATCGCTGGTCTCTAATTGTGGGTATCTTAGTGGCCGCTAGGCGACTAACAAATTTTGCCAAGTTAAGAGAGATTATTCAAGGGCCTGATGAATCTCCCTTTATGTTTTTAGAGAGAATTATGGAGGCATATAGGAGATATACTCCTTTCGATCCTCAGGCAGAGGATCAAAAGGCATCTGTCAAGATGGCCTTTATGGGCAAGCTGCCCTGGATATTAAAAGAAAGTTACAATGCTTAGATGGATTGCAAGATATGACTTTGAGAGATTTAGTCAGAGTAGCCGAGAAGGTATACTATAAGAGAGAAACTGAGGAAGAGTAGGGAGCAAAGGGAGGATAAAAGAAACAAAAGACAGACTAAGGCATTGACTAAGGTCCTGGTCACAACAACAAATAGGCCAGAAATAAGAAACATGGAGACAGGAATGGATATCGGGGCCCATACTAGAGGCCACCCCTGGCCTCAATTTAATGTGCCTACTATAAAGAAAAAGGACACTGCTTCAAAGAGTGCCATTGAAAGAGACATCCACTCTAGCCAGCCATTCTGACTCTGGAGGATGACTAAGAACGTTGGGGCTCAGATCCCCTCCAAGAGCTCAGGGTAAATTTTGAAGTGGAGGGGACCCCAGCAAACTTTGAAGTGGATACAGGGGCAATATACTCTGCCCTTAAGGCCCCATTGGTCTCTCTATCAAATAAAAGGTCTCTAATTCAAGGGGCTAATGGTAGAAAATATCGGGCTTGGACAACTAAGAGGACCATGGACCAGGGGAAATGAAAAATCCATCACTCGTTCTTAGTAATCCCAGAATGCCCGGCCCCATTGATGGGCAGAGATCTGCTCACCAAGCTCCGGGCCAAAATAACTTTTAACCCTGAAGGACCACAAGTGGAATTTCTAAATCCTTCAGTAAAAACTCCTATAGTCACGGCTCTATATATGTCAGTAGAAAATGTACATCAACTCACTCAACTTGGTTCAAAGAAATTGCATTCATTCCTGAAGGATCAAGAACAGAGTTTTTTACTAACCGACTCAAAGCAAAAGGAAATAACTGAATGGGTAACAAAAGCCTGTCAGGTCTGTCATGGATAATGCTTACCATTCCAAGCTTCCTGCAAAAAAGCACCTACGAGGAACCAGACCAGGACAATTCTGGGAAGTGAAATTTACTAAAATTAAGCCAGCAAGGTTTGAAATTAAATATTGCCTAGTCTTTGTAGATATATTTTGAGGATGAATTGAAGCCTTTTCCAGGAAAAAAGAAAAAAAAACGAAACAGCGCAAATGGTCGTCAAGAAGATCCTGAAAGATATTTTTACAAGATACGGCCTGCCTTAAGTAATAAGGTCTGATAATGGACTGGCGTTTGTAGCCCAGGTAAGTCAGGGGTTAGGCAAAACCCTGGGGATTAATTAAAAGTTACATTGTGCTTATAGACCACCGAGTTCAGGACAGGTAGAAAGAATGAATAGAACCATTAAAGAGACCATAACGAAATTAAGCTTAGAAACCTGCATAATAGATTGTACTATGCTCCTGCCTTATGCACTATTTCATGGAAGAAATACTCCCTCTGTTTCTTCGTGTAACCTCACCCCCTATGAAATTGTCCATGGTGCCCCTCCTTCAGTAAGGGACCTAACCCCAACTCTCAGACCTAACAATTCCTTCCACACCCCATTGCTTGACTGAATTAAAGCTCTTGAAAGAACTCAGGGATACCTGTGAAAACAGATGGCCAATGCCTATCAACCTGGGGACGAGTGGACTCTACATCGATATCAAGTAAGAGACTTCATCTATGTAAGTCGACATCAGGTGTCATCCCTGGAACCCCACTGGAAATGACGATACAAGGTGATACTTATATCACCTACAGCGGTAAAGGTAGAAAGAATCACTTCCTGGATCCATACCTCTCATCTCAAGCCTGACCCTGTCCAGACTCTGGCTTGAAACAGGAAAAAATTGGTAAAACTTTCAAATTGTGTATTTACCCTGTGTCTAAGGCTATACACTCTCCCCTTGACCACCAGTAGTCCTAAACCTCTTCAACCCGTTCAGCAGCGTTGGCTGATCACAAATCCTACTGGAAAAGAAGTATGATCTATCTCGCATACAGCCCACTTAGGGACTTGGTGGACATCTATCCACCCAGACATTTGTCAGCTGGCTATAGGTCTTTCCTATTGGGTTATACCTGATGAAGAGGATCCCACTAAATTTTCATTAAATCCATTCTGCACCATTGATAATGGAAACAATCATTATGGATGTAGGGACACGCAAGCCAGATGCAGGTTGGCTAGCCTAGATTACTATGTTTGCCCGGTGGACTACCAAAGCCACAAACAGTCACGGTTGTGTGGGGTTAATGCCGACTTCTTCTGTAAGTCATAGGGTTGTGATCATACAGGCAGTGCATGATGGAACCCAAACTCCTCATCAACTTCTGTACACAGCATTGGCCCTATTACCAATTAGATCACCAAAACCGATGGCCATAGAGGGGTCTCTAGATCCTCAAATTCTGCCTGACCTTTTTAACTTCTGAAAGTCCTCAAAAGGGTGAAAGGAGATTTCCCTATGTGGAGGCCTTTTCCCTCCTTCGCTCACATCCTGAACTATGCTTCTCCAATAGGTCCTCACACTCAGCCTTCTGCTCCAGACTCTCTGCTGTCACTCTCACCTCAGCAACATGATTTCTCCCCTCCAATTACTAGATCAAAAACCCAAACCTCCGCCGGATCTAAGACCATTGCCCCCTTGCTGAGGTAGCAGGTACTAAGGTAACCCTCCACCGAATCACTCCTCTCTTCTCCAGTCAGTGCCCGCACCGGGTCCCACCAGTTCCTCTTACCAGCTAACCCAAAGCTCAAACCAGCTGAGGAGAACCCTCAGACCCCTATCCAAGATTTAGTGAAAATGGCCTTTAAAGTTTCTTTGTCATCACTGAAAACAGATTACTAAGAATTTAAAGTCCCTCACAGGCTTTTGGGGATACTAACTCCAATCTTCCCCTCTGCTCTACCTGTTCTACTGCTCACCTTTTTGTTGCTAGGAAAATCACAAACCCCTTTCCCAGTATTCTTTCACATCTCTGCTACCTCATTCTCAGATCCACGGAGCTGCTCAAAGCCACGCCTTCCCCATCTCCCCCCTCTGTTCCAGGCCCACAGAAAAACATTAACTGAAATTCTACAGAAGTCTTCAGCATGGCTGACTTTAGGACTTTCAGCAAAAGAGTCCCCATGAAAGACTTCAAAGTAGATAAACTTCCTCTTTTCCTGTTGCCCTGTTGTACTTGGCCACTGGCTAAAAATATCAGCACTCCTAAGTTAGACACCCCCTTACTAGTTTTTCACAAAATATGTGAACAAGGCCTTTGGCATTGAGCTGGGGCTTCACAGAGATGGCTACATTTCTAAGATAAAGAAGTTACCAACTGGGCTCCATGGTAACAGCTGGAAGGGGGAAAAATAAAGGGAAGAAAAAGCTCTCCTTCACCCAGGTGGCCTTGAAAAGTTAACTTGCCCAGAACAGAGGAAAAAAACAGAAAAAATCTGCTTTTTGTGAACTTCTGCAGGCTGTGAACTTCTGCGCCCCTTCCCTTATATGTTGGGTACAAAATTCTGAAACTACCTAAACGTGGGTTTCAGGGAATTAATTGATTATAACAGAAGTAATGCCCTCTGAATCCGGTTGCAAATAAAATGGAAAGTTTCCCTGTTTTTGGTAGTATCTTAGGTGCCTTGCCATGTCCGTCTCTACAACAGTATAATTCTATAGACTTAAACATTGTTTATGTTTTCATGAAATTGTCAAGACGATGTGATTAAATTTGTAAAGTTGCAGAGGTTTCCCAGAGTGCTTTATCATAATGCAGGTTCATTTGAAGATCAAATAAGGGGGCATAAAACCCGGTTCCACTGAGAACATATATCCATCACTTTAGCCATCCTATTAGGAATAGGAGTTGCTGCAGGCGTGAGCACAAGAACCACTGCCTTGGTCCATGGGATACAACAAATGACACAATTAGAAGCAGCAATAGACCAAAACTTAAAGATATTAGGAACCTCCATCTTGGCTTTGCAGGAATCTTTAACCTCTCTCTCTGAAGTTGTTTTACAGAACAGGCGAGGGTTGAACCTCCTCTTCATGAGAGAAGGGGGCCTTTGTTCTGCATTGATGGAGAATCTTGTGTTTTTGCCGACCATACTGGAGTTTTAAAAAAATCTAGGAGTAAATTAAAAAGATGCCTTGAAGAGTGTCATTGAGAGAGAGAGGCCCAAAAAGGGTGGTTTGAGTCTTGGTTCACACAGTCCCCCTGGTTAACTACGCATTTATCAACCCTGGCCATTTCAATAATAATCCTCATATTATTGCTAACCATAAAACCCTGTTTGCTCAACCGTGTAATTTCTTTTCTCCAAGCTCAAATTGGACGAGTTAAACTTATGGTCATACCCCACTAGCAAACATAGAATGTGACACCCCGCAATGATCACTTTTATGATTAAAAGTAGCCAGAAGAAGAAGTGGGGAATGAAAGGTTAATAAAATAGGCACTTTTCACTTCCTTTTTTCCTGTATGCTTAACAAAACACTGTTGAAATCTTGAGAAATGTTTGCTAATCTTGTTCCCAGAATATGCTGTCCCCAACTGACTAACTGCAGAATGTGCTCCCTCACTGGGTTGCATGCAAACTGACCACTCGCCCTGACCCATCAATAAACTTCCCTCCCTGCCGTCACCAAGGAAAGTGTATAAGCTCTGCTTAAGCTGTTCTAAGGGCTCTCTACTATTTTCAAGTGAGCTCTGAGCATCAGCATGCTGGACCCCCAATAAACCCTTTGCTGTTGCATGAGATAGTCTCTTGGTTGTCTCTTCCTTCGACCTCACCCGACCTTTACTTGGATAATTAAATGTAGAAGAGAACATGCATTCAAAAAGGGATAGTCGGTAGGATTAGGAATATAGTTGGTAGGTTTAGGAAGAAGACTGTGTATAGGTTTTGGAACAAAAGTTCCTTAGCAATAGGGTTTCGGTTAGAGAGTGAATGTAAATGTCAGCACATGTGAAGAGTCAGTCACAATGATGAACTGGAGAAAATATGTAGGAAATCAGATATCAATACACACATTATGAAATCAGGCAATGTATAAAGTGAATGATAGGATTAGACATGATCAACCAGGTTGAGTTTCAATATATAATCTTAGGAAGAAACAAATATGTAGTCACAAATATGATTGACTTTGGAGAGCATTAGGCAACCTGGACATGGATGTTTTTAATAATCCAGGATCACATTCCATTTAGGATGTGCTACAATCATAAGTTTGACCTTTGCATTTTGTGATCAGAATATTACAGTGATAAAATGTATATGTAGATCAGGTGACATGCATATTTTTCTAACATTTCTGGGAGCAATATTTTGAAGAGGTAAAAATTAGTGTTGGGGGTACACAGAGTTGTTCCCTGTGTCTATGAATATAGAAGTAATTCATGAATTGACAATACTGTGAATAAATAATATAACTGTTTCCACTTTAAATCATGGATTGAATTGATATCTGAAAATATATAAGAAATCTTATATTGATATACAATCATTCATTCCAACGAGTAATGCATCTAATGGTCATATTAGGGTTATGTTTTATCATGAAGGGTGTGTGAGTTTAGTTTCAAAAGTGATTATGAAAATGAAAAATTATGTGTTTGGAAAGAAGTCTCATGAAAAGACGAGTCAAGAAACATAGAGGAATACATGTGTTCTGAAGCAGGAAGTGATTGTAAGTATAAAAAAACGTATAAATTTCCTAACTTGTGGATGAAATATATATCCTATGATGTGCAAAAACTGAAAAAAATAGTAATGTACCAGTGTTGAATGAAAATGAATGTCAAAATACATATCATCTCCCATAGGAATCTACTTGCATTGATGTTAAACTGGGTCAGTTACTGTAGAAACATTAGGATTTGAAAGGACCATTTACTAAAGTTAGTTTTCAGTACTAGGAATCAAATATATATTTCAGGTGGATGAATATATCTGAGCATAATCTTGTGAACATTTTATTATAAATCAACATTCATGACATGAATAAATTTAGGGAGTGTATATAAGACACATATATTTCATATTTTGAAAAATCGGAGGGTGTATAATATATATATATATATATATATATATATATATATATATATATATATATATCACAGATACATTAAAAGTAGCAATATATAAATATATATGCGTATCAAAATTTATCATGAAATATATATCATCCACAGATTAAAAAGTATTCATTTTAGTGAACATGGATTTATGTATAATGTTGTTCAACTAGGAACCTCACCCATAGGTGGAATTTTAAGATCCAAAAGCGTTTAGGAGGAGTGATCTCTTCTCACAATTTGTATCTGCAAAGGCAGCCACCTCACAAAAATGTACGTGTGATACCAGGTAGGATTCTATATGTGCATATAAAAATACATGTGCTGAATAGGCTCCAGAGAAATGGAGACAGGAATTCAGAAATAAGTTAACATTAAAAACAATGGAGAACTATTTCAATTAACAATTGACTATATTTATAACACCTACCATTTATCATGCAAAAAGCAAGTCCAACTATACACCATGCCTCCTCTGAACTGCTTATGTTTCTATAATGTTTGGGTTACTTTCCTCCGTCATATTAGGATTAGTAATCAGAGTCTAGTAGGGTGTGAGTTAGTGTCAGGGATTCAGTATATCGAATGGAAAATAGGAAAATGAATCCAATGTGTATGCAAATATGTGGTACACAAAAATCTTCCCACTCTCATCAAGAACAACACCTAGATATCACCTTCGCCCCAAGTAAGACACAATTAGAGGAGAAGAGTTAGAAAATCCGTGACTACATATCTGGAATGGAATACGATCAGGAGTTTACAACCTTGGAAGTGGTAGAGGAGTTTCCAAAAGTAAGGGACAGGGTAAAAACTCCACAAACATGGACCTCTGCCTGCCTAAAGACTTCTTGAGAAACTGTCTCTGAGGTTGGGCACTTAAAACATATGTTGTTGTCAGGAGCTTTAGCTTCCTTTCTAGGGAGACCATCAAAGCTGGGTCTTCATCTCTTTGACCTTGTGGATATGGTTTCTTATTTTCCAATGAACATGAGGAAGCAGTGCTGAATTCTCTCTTTGTAGGTAAACTGTGGCCACGGGGAGCTAAGTGTATCCACATGTTGACTGTGAAACCATTTGGTCATCCTCCACATTTCGTGGTGATTCTTGGTGCTGCACTGGGAATTTGGTATTTGCTTCATGGAATACAAGGAGCTCAACTGGAACACAGTGCTGGAGGGAGTTCTGTCATGTGTGGTGGGTCAGGGTCAGCAGGAGAATGCACCAACCAGGTTTCTAGCCCACACAGTTTGCCCCCTTGACCATAATAACCTGATTGTGAACATTTCCCTTAAACCTCTTCTTATAAAAAGATGCCTTTACATATAAGGTTCTGCTGGATGCACCATGTCAGCCACATGCCATTTGGAAGTCAAAGGCAGATCCACAAGGCCCCACGACAGAAGTTTTATCACAAAACTGCACATCTCTGCTCTAGGTCCACTAATCAGCAGGCTTGAACTTACTGGCATCTCTGTTCTACACCATTTTCATGAAACTTAGTCAATCAAGGAACTGTCTGGTACACTCATCGTCAGCAACAGTACATCCAAAGGTTCTCCTGTGCAACCTGGTCAAAGGAATTTAAAAAATTTCATGGTATTTATCGAGCCATTATTCAAGCATGAGGTTGGAGGCACTGTTGGTTTCAATTTTTTCAGGAAACATTAAATGGTGAGGAAGCTCATTTCAATGAAACCTCTGGAAAACTCTCACAGGCAAGTCTTCCCAAGGAGTGGCCAAAAGGTCACAGAAATCCAGGACTATTGAGGTCTACAATGTGAGGTCCATGTGTGTTTTGACGCTCAAGTATGCCTGCCAAGTGTTTCAGAAAAAATCATGTGATATCCAGGCTGAGATTCTCAGTGCTCTGTGGAAAGCCACCCTGGACCTAGATCTCAGTTTATAAGGGCGACTCTCATGTGTGGCCTGCTAAAATCCCAACACAATTCATGGCAATACTTCTCTGAGTTTAGTTCCAGAACTCAGTCTCTAAGTCCCCTTGAACTCACACCAGAGTTCAAGCCCAGTTGGACCCAGTCATTTCTTCCAATCGCCACACAAATGACCAAAATTAAAACCTATACACTCCCACAAGGCCCTCATCTTCTCCATATAGACACTCATCATAACCTCTGGCTGAAGGTTTCCATGAGGGGCGCAGCCCAAGACAATGACCAAAATGAGCACCCTTGGCCCTCATTTGCCTAAAGTCAGGGTGGCCTGGACACCATTCCTGTGAACCAGGAGGGATTAAATAGACCTGCCATTAATACTCTTCTGCTTCTCCATTTTGAGGCCTACTGAATGTCAGGTATAGATTCTTTATGTGGTTTGGAGTCATGAGAAAACCCAAGCACTTCTGCAGGGCTTTGAAGAACTCATTTGACCCAAAGGATCCCTATTCTCACTTGATGGAGTCAGGAACATCACAGAAAAAGGCTAGAGACTTCATCCACAATGACTGATCTTTTTGCCATTTTGGTTTTGGATGCACACACGGGATCTTTCTTTAGATCCATCATGTGCTAAGCTGGAGCCTCACACAGGGCCAAGTGGCTGATTCAGACACCTCCCTTTCCAAAGCAATTATGCCAAGAGCCACAGGTGATCCTCATTCATTTCCATTTGATAACTGTTTTTTTCAGTCTTCACAAAGGGGTGGCCAGAGGCAAATACCTTCCTGACATTCAGGGCAACAGAACAAAATGTAAGCAAAAGGCCCAAAGCAGGGTTTCTCCACTGAGAGTTTCCTGGCCACACTGATATCTGAGTTTTCTGAGATGCTCTCCATGCCATTCCCTTCAGCTATTCAGTACATGGTCATGTCACAGTGATTGGAGGTGGTACATATCATGGATAAAAAACGATGAGCCTATTCTGGCTAGTGGCCAGAATTCTGGAAGAAAACAGGAACTTAGGAAGGTTGTAGGTGTTTCCCATTGGTAAGGCAAGCCGCAGTCCTTTCATAAATTGGACAGGTTGATTGGTGGGAGGCATTCTACTACACAGGACATATTCATTGATGCATTCTCTTTTCTAATGTGTACAACCACGGACACAGTGGGATACACAGAAATAGAAACACTCACCATGTCAAATGACTTATTAGAAACAGTCCATTCCAAAAGAAATAAATCACGTTTTTTTACCTATTCTCAGAACATGAGACAAAACCGCAAACTGACATCCACACACCCAGGTACCTCCTTCCCCCAAGTAGGTCTGTGACTCTTCTGAGTGTCCTCTGACTGGTAGGCCATACGATGTTCCTCCGAAATGGCCTTTCCCGTCTCACATCTGGTGTCATTCACCAACTCTGTGAAGTTGTCAGGAGGCAGTGGTGAGCCAATTCCAGTCTTGTCAGTAAAGGCCCCTCTTCAGAGCTTTCTTGGAATTTGGCCACCTTCACATGAATAGGTACCTAGAAAGACTGATTCTATCCTTGGTAAATCCAAACAAGTGAGACCACTGGGACTTGGACGGGTAATGGCTCTGGGTGCCTGGCTTCCTGGATCCCAAATTCAGAGAATTCCATCACCAAGGAAGTATGTGAGGTCACTTCCTTCAGGAATTGAATGAGGTCACTGACTTGGCCACCAGTATGTCCTAACAGTTGCTTCCTAGGTTCTCATAAGATGGAGGCTGCCCCTATTTCCTGTGACACATTCACAAATTAGAATGGTATAGAAACCATAGGCACCTGGGAACAGCTCTCCACAAAGGCCTGGTTTGGTCTGACTTCTATACATTAAGAAGAGAGAGGCTGATTCAGAAACATCCCTTCATCCTGATTAGGTTGTTTGCCATGGAAGATGACTTTTGCTCTCTCAGGTCCTAAATAGCTGCCTAAATCTTCTCCATGCATCATTTCTGCATGGACCTTTGAGGTTTTCAGCAGATGGAAGATCCCCTACATTCCTGTATTGTAAGACCAACTCGGTCCCTGCTCTTCTGTAAAGTTAGATTGACGGAACATTGTATGGTTAGGGTTAATAGCATGTTCGATTTTGGTTAGGAATCATTCTGCTGGATGAATAATGGTTTGGGAACCTGTGATACTTATAAGAATATAGACTTGAAATATAAGTACAAAAACAGAAATCTAGGTAAGATTTGAAGCCCAGAAGGGCATTTGGCAATTGATTGGCATACTAAGCTTGAATTATGTTCTGTACCGAGGTCTCAGATAAATTCATTTACAATGGCATAGGATGCTGTACCTCAGATGACTGAATTTAGAAGAGATCATCCAGTCCAAAAGGGATAGTCCAAAGGATTAGGAAGATTGTCAGTAGGATTAGGAAGAAGAGTGAGTCTAGGAGTTGGACCAAAAGTTCTTTAGCAATAGGGTTTTAGTTAGAGAGTGAATGTAAATGTCAGCACATGTGAAGAGTCAGTCACAATGATGAACTGGGGAAAATATGTAGGAAAGAGAGTAAATATGTATCAATACACACATTAGGAAATCAGGCAACGTCTAAAGTGAGTGATAGGATTAGACATTTTCAACAGGGTTGAGGTTGAATATATAATCTTAGGAAGAAACAATTATTTAGTCACCAATAGGATTGACATTTGAGCGCATTAGGGAACCTAGACATGGAGGTTTTTAGTAATCCATGCTCACTTTAAATTTAGGCTTTAGTACAATCATAAGTGTGACCTTTGCATTTTGTGTCAAGAATATTACTGTGGTAAAATATATATTTAGATCAGATTACATGAGTATTTCTTCCACCAATATGAGGAGCAATATTTTGAAAACTTATAAATTAGTATTGCGGATAAAATAGGCGTACCCTGTGTTGATGAATAAGAGATGATGCATGAATAGACCATATTGTGAATTAATTATATAACTGGTTCCAACTTTAAATAATGCATTGAAATTATATTTGAAAATATATAGGAAATCTTATATTGATATATATACATTCATTCCAACCAGTTATACATCTAATGGTAATATTAGGGTTACGGTTTATCATGAAGAGTGTGTGAGTTTTGCTTCAAAAATGAGTATAGAATCGAAAATAATGTTTTTAGAAAGAAGTCTATTGAAAAGACCACTAAAGAATCATAGAGGAATACATGTTTTCTGAAAGAGGAAGTGATTGAAAGTGAACCACATGCCTATAAATTTGTGAATTTGTGGATGAAAGTTTATATCCTATGATGTCCATAAACTTAAGAAATACTAATGTATCAGTGTGGAATAAAAATGAACTTCAAAATACATTTCATGTCCCATAGGAATCTAACTGCATTGATGTTAAACTTGGTCAGTTACTATAGAAATATTAGGATATATAAGGACCATTCACTGAAGATAGTTTTCAGTACTAGGAAACAAATATGTATTTTAGGTGGTTAAATATTTCTGAGAATAATCTGTTGAGAGCCACAGCCAAAGGATCCGCAGTAAACTTGCAGCTGCCAGCAAACTTCCATCTGCCGGCTGATGATTGGCTCACAGCGGCCCCAGCATCATCTAGCTGATTTGCTTCTCTGTGGTGATGCTCATTGGAGATGCTCAATGAGCGGTTTCCCCGACCTTTCAGACTGCCAGCGGATGATTGGCTCACAGCGGCCCCAGCAACATCTAGCTGATTGGCTCCTCTGTGGTGATGCACATTGGGCTGGTTCCCTGCCCTTTCAGACCACGGAACTGCTCATTGGGGGACTTTTTTGGCTCCGCCCATGCGACCCAGCCAATCGGACTCAAGAGGAGGAGACTTGTGTTTGAGGGAGAGGCTTGTGGGAAGCCTGTGGTGGCAGTTGGGCTCTGACGGCTATTCCTGAGGAGCTGTTTTGTTTGGTGTCATCTTGTTGGGTTGTATTATAGTAGAAATGCGGAATCAGAAATTATTAAAAAAAAAAAACTGAAAGAGTGTTCAGTAAATTGTTAGATGCAATTAAGGCATGGAAGACTTTACAAGGACATGGAGGTTTACAAGGTTAATTATCTAAGGTAATACAAGGAGCTAATGAACCTTATGCTGAATTTGTAGATAGGCTTATTCAAACAGCTACCAGAGTTTTTGGAAATACACAACAAGCAATGCCATTACTAAAACAACTGGCTTATGAGCAAGTGAATCTTTGGTGCAATGATATCATTAGACCATGGAAACATGAAGATTTAAACACATATATTAAATTATGTAGAGACATTAAAGAACAAGAGCAAGTCGTGGAAGCTGCAGTAAAACAGGCTTTAGATGCCAGGCCAAGAACATGCTACAATTGTGAAGAAACAGGACATTTTAAAAGGAATTGTCCCATAGGAGGAGGGTTTAACAAAACTAGGTATCAAAGGAGTAGAATACCAGGTATTTGTCCACGATGCCGTAGAGGGAGACTTTGGGCTAATGAATGCTGTTCTCAAACCACCATAGAGGGTACACCATTATCAAAAAACGAACAAGGACCAGGTGTTTATCCACAATATTGTGGACAAAGACATGGAGCTCCATTGCCAAAAATGGACAAGGGGGCTCAATGCTCCGGGGCCCAAAACCACAAATATACGCAGCACTGGAGAAACCCAGCAACCCCATCAGGGTAGTGCCCAGGACACATTGTCCATCAGATCCCTCATCAGACAAACCAGAGGGAGCTCAGGGTTGGACATCTGTGCCTCCGCCAGAGCAGTACTAACTGCAGAGATGGGAGTTCAATTCATTTCCACATGGGTAAAAGGACCTCTTCCCAAAGGAACAGTAGGCTTATTATTGGGACGCAGCTCTTCTACTCTAAAAGGACTTATGATAAGTCCTGGGGTAATTGATCTCGACTATGAAGGTGAAATAAAAATTATAGCCAGTTCTCCAAAGGGTATATCAGTAATTTCACCAGGAGATAGAATAGCACAGTTACTAATAATACCCAGCCTACATGAAAAATTTTCCAGTTGTACTGTAGAAAGAGGTTCCAAGTGATTAGGCTCCACAGGTGTAGATTGGGCTATGCTTTCTTTAAATTTAGATTCTGGCCCCATGCTAAAACTAAATATTCAAGGGCATAAATTTAATGGGCTACTGGATACAGATGCAGACCTTAGCATCATCTCTCGTCAAGAATGGCCAAAACATTGGCCGTTACAACAAGCCACTCTAACGCTTCGAGGCCTAGGAGTGGCGTCTAATCCCCATAGAAGTGCAATGGTATTAGATTGGAAGGATCCTGAAGGATGTGAAGGAACTCTACAGCCATATGTATTGGATCATCTTCCCGTAAATTTATGGGGACGAGATAGTCTTCTGGACTCAGTGATATTTTTTTTCGGATTCAGTATTGCCAGTCAATCGGGTTTTGCCGGATCCTCAGTCCTGGTCTCAGTGTTGGACGTCCATTGCCTGTCTTCATTGCCTTGTCTTGTCTGTGTCATGTTTCATTGCTTTAACTGTTTGTGTATCTTTCATTATGGGACAGAGCACTTCAATGCCTCTTTCCCTGATCCTTGATCACTGGACCAAAGTCCGCTTAAGGGCTCAGAATCTTTCTTTTTCAGTAAAGCCCCGGATCTGGCAGACTCTCTGTGCTTCAGAATGGCCCACCTTTGGATTTGGATTACCCCTAGAAGGATCTTTCTACTTCCCACTAATTTAAAAAAGTCAGAGATATTGTCTTTCAGCCGGGGCCACATAGCCATCTGGATCAACAGCCATATATCTTAACTCGGCGGGAACTCTGCATATCTCCTTTTCCATGGGTGAAGCCTTTCTTGCCCCTGCCCCCACTCTGACTCCTTCCCCCAGGAACTCTCAAATCCTCTGCTCCTCCTCCTCCTACACCCTCTGTTCTCCTTGAGTCACCAGATTTCACTCTACTGGACTCTCCTTCCCCTCCTTATCCCCTGCCCTTGTCCCCCAACCTCCAACACCCTCTAAGTGATTCCCCTGCTGATGACTCAGCCTCTCCTCCATTGGAGGAAGCTATGCCGGCCCAGCGCCCTCCAGATAATTCCCTTGCGGCACACACAGCACCTCTTCCCTTGGAGGAAGCTGACCCGTCTAAAGGAACTCGCTGGCGGTGAATGATTGAAAACCCTGGAACTCTCGGGATGCTCCCCCTCCATCCCTATGGGCCAATGATTGACGATGGCCACGGGGAAAAAATGCAAGCCTACCAGTATTAGCCTTTCTCCTCGTCAGACCTAAATAACTTAAAAAAATTATAATCCCCCTTTTTCTGAGGACCCTACTTGGCTCTCAGGTCTGGTTGAGTCATTGATGTTTTCACACCAGCCTACTTCAGAAGACTGCCAAAAACTCCTAGGGATTCTCTTCATGACAGAGGAACAACAGTGAATCCTCCAGGAAGCTAGAAAAAAATATCCTCAAACAAGATGTGCGTCCGACACAACTTCCCAACATAATCAAAGGCAGCTTTCCCTTGAACCCACCCAACTGAGACCCCAAAATCTTTGAAGGTAGGGAGCATCTGTCCACTTATCACCGGGCTCTAATAGTGTGTCTCCAAGCAGCCGCTAGCGACAAACTAATTTGGACAAGGTAAGAGAGATTATTCAAGGGCCTGATGAATCTCCCACTATGTTTCTAGAGAGAATTATAGAGGCATATAGGAGATATACTCCTTTTGATCCTCAGGCAGAGAATCAAAAGGCATCTGTCACGACGGACTTTATTGGGCAAACTGGCCTGGATATTAAAACAAAGTTACAAAGCTAGATTGATTACAAGATATGACTTTGAGAGATTTAGTCAGAGAAGTCAAGAACCTATACTATAAGAGAGAAACTGAGGAAGAGAAGGGAGCAAAGGGAGGATAAAAGAAACAAAAGGCAGACTAAGGCGTTGACTAAGGTCCTGGTCACAACAACAAATAGGCCAGAAATTAAGAAACAGGTAGACAAGAAGGGATAACATTGGCCCATGCCAGAGGGCACCCTGCCCTCAGATCAATGTGCCTACCCTAAAGAAAAAAGGACACTGGGCCAAAATTGCCCTAAAAAGCGACAGCCACACCAGCCAGCCATACTGACTCTGGAGGATGACTAAGAAAGTCGGGGCTCAGTTTCCCTCCCCAAGCTCAAGGTAACTTTTGAAGTGTTTCAAAAGTGATTATGGAAATCGAAAATAATGTGTTTGGAAAGAAGTCTCATAAAAAGGTCAGTCAAGAAACATGGATGAATACATGTGTTCTGAAGCACGAAGTGATTGAAAGTGAGACAAATGCCTATAAATTTGCTAACTTGTGGATGAAATATATATTCTATGATGTGCATAAAGTGAATAAATAGTAATGTAGAAGTGTTGAATAAAATTGAACATCAAAATACACATCATGTCCCATAGTAATCTACTTGAATTGATTTTATACAGGGTCAGTTAGTGTAGAAATGTTAGGATATGTTTGCACCATTCAAAGAAGTTAGTTTTCAGTACTAGGAAACAAATATGTATTTCAGGTGGATGAATATTACTGAGAATAATCTTGTGAAAAGTTGATTAAAAATCCAAATACATCAATATGAATTAATTTAGGGAGTGTATAATAAGACCCATGTTTTATATATATATATATATATATATATATATATATATATATATATATATATATATATATATATATCACAGACATTAAAAATAGCAATATATATGCCAATTGAAATTCATCATGAAATATATATCATCATCATATCCAAAAATATTCATTTTAATGAATATGGATTTTTATATAAGTTTGTTCAAATAGGAAGCTCACCCATGGGTTGAATTTTCAGTTCCAACAGTGTTTAGGATGAGTGATCACTTCTCGCAATTTGTATGTGCCATGTCAGCCACCTCACGAGAATGTACGTGTGACACCAGGTAGGATTCTATATGTGCATATTAAAACACATGTGCTGAATAGGCTACTGTAAAAGGAAGACAGTAATTCATATATTTGTTAACTTTAAAAACACATGTAGAACTATTTCAATTAAAAATTGACTAGATTTATAACTCCTACCCTATATATTTCAAAAGGCATGTCCAACTATACACCATGCCTCCTCTGAAATGCTTGTATTTCTATTCTGTTTGGGTTATGTTTCTCCATCATATTAGGATTAGTAGTCAGAGTCTAGTAGGGAATGGGTTAGTGTCAGGGATTCACAAAAATCTTTCCACTCTCATTCAGAACAATGCCTAGACATTACCCTCATCCCAAGTAAGACACAATTAGAGGATAAGAGTTAAAAATTCTGTGAATACATATCTGGAAATGAATATTCTCATGAGTTCACAAACTTGGATGCCGTAAAGGAGTTTCCAAAAGTATGGGACAGGGTAAGCACTCCACAAACATGGAGTTCTGCTGCCCTAAAGACTTCTTGAGAAACTGCCTCTGAGGTTGGGCACTTGATATATATGTTTTCGTAAGGAGCTTTCTTTGTACTGAGACCATCAAAGCTGGGTGTGCATCTATGCGACCTGGAGGACATGGTTTCATATTTTCCAATGAACATGAGGCAGCAGTGCTGAATTCTCTCTATGTAGGTAAACTGTGTCCACTGGGGCCTAAGTGTCTCCGTGTGTGGACTGTGAAGCCATTTGGTCATCCTTCACTTTTCCTGGTGTTTCTTGCTGCTGCACTGGGAGTTTGGTATTTGCTTATGAAGTAAAAAAAAAGATCACCTGGGACACAGTGCTTGAGGGAGTTCTGTCACGTGTGGTGGGTCAGGGTCTGCAAGAGAATATACCAACAATGCTTCTATTCCACATAGCTTTTCCCCTTGACCACAGCAACATAATTCTCAACATTGCCCTGAAACCTCTCTATATAACAATATACCATTACATATAAGGGTCTGCTGGCTGCACCATGTCAGTCACAAGGCATTTGGAAGCCAATGGAAGATCAACATGGCCCCACCACAGATGTTTTATCACACACCTCCCCTCCTCTGATCTAGGCCCACTACTCAGCAGGCTCCAATTTACTGGCATCTCTGTTATACACCATTTTGATGAAACCTAGTCAATCAAGGCACTGTCTGGTATACTCATGATCAGCAACCGGTTTTCCAAATTTTCTCCAGTGCCACCTGGTCATGGAAATTTCAATAATTTTATTGTATTTATCTAGCCATTTTTCACGGATGAAGATGGAGGCACTGTGGATTTCAATTTGTACAGGAACCATTAAATGATGAGAAACCTCATTTCAATGAAAGCTCTGTAGAACTGTTAAAGACAAGGCTTCCCAGGGAGTGGCCAAAAAGTCACATGAAATCAGACCCATTGAGGTCTACAATGTGAGGTCCATGTGTGTTTTGACTGTCACCTATGCCTACCAAGTCTTTCAGAAAAAAAAAAAATCATCTGGTATCCTGGCTGAGATTCCCAGTGCTCTGTGGAAAGCCACCCTGGGCCTAGATCTCAGTTTCCAAGGGAGACTCTCATGCGTGCCCTCCTAGAATCCCAACACAATTCATGGCACAAGTTCTCTGAGATCAGATCCAGAATGCACTCTCTAAGTGTAATCACACCAGAGTTCAAGCCCATGTGGACCCAGGTATCTCCTTTAACAGCCACACAATGACCACAATTAAACCAAAACACTCCCACATGGCCCTCATCTTTTTCCATATAGATACTCATCATAACCTCTGGCTGGAGGTTTCCATGAGGGGCACATTCCAAGACAGTGTCCAAAATAAGCTCCCTTGCCCCTCATTTGCCTAAAGTCAGGGTGGCCTGGACATACTTCCTGTGAACCCGGAGTGATCAAATAGGCATGCCGTTAATACTGCACCGCTTCTTCAATTTGAGGCCTACTGAGTTAGAGGTATAGATTCTTTATGTAAATTAGAGTCATGAGAAAACCCAAGCACCTTTGCAGGGCTTTGAAGAACTCAATTGACACAAAGGATCCCTATTCTCACTTGATAGAGGTCAGGAACCTCACAGAGGAAAGCGAGACTTTATCCACAATGACTGGTGTATTTGCCATTTTGGTTTTGGATGCACACATGGGATCTTTCTTTAGATCCATCTGGTGCTGAGAATCTAAGCCACAACCTCACACAGGGCCAAGATGCTAATTCAGACACATCCCTTTCCAAAGCAATTAAGCAAAGAGCCACAGGTGATGCCCAATCATTTCTATTTGAAAACTGTTTACTTCAGGCTTCACAAAGGGGTGGCCAGAGCAAGAACTTCTTGACATTCAGTTCAACAGAACAATATATAAGCAAAACGCCCAAAGCAGGGTTTTTCCACTGAGATTTTCCTGGTCACACTGATATCTGAGTTTTTTGAGATGCTCGCCATTCCCTTCAGCTATCCAGTACATGGCCATGTCACAGAGCTTGGAGGTGGTATATATGTTGGACACAAAACCATGATCCTATTCTGGAGAGTGAACAGAGTTCATGAATAAACCTGGAAATTAGGAATGTATTAGGTTATGCCCATCTTTAAGTAAATCCGCAAACCATTCATAAATTGGGCAGGATGAAATGGGAAGCTTTCTACTAGACAGGACACATCCATTGATGCACTCTCTTTTCTAATGTCTACAACCACGGACAACATGGGATACACAGACATAGAAACACTCTCCTTTTCAAACGACTTACGAGAAACAGTTCACTCCAAACCAAACAAACCACCTTTTTTTCCTATTCTCACAACATGAGACAAAATCACAAACTCACAACCACACCCACAAAGGCACCTCCTTACCCTAAGTAGGTCTGTGACTCTATGGAGTGTCCTCTGACTGGTGGGCCACACAATGTTCCCCCGAAATGTCCTGTCCTGTCTCAGATATGGTCTCCTTGGCCATCTCTATGAAGTTGTCAGGAGCCAGCGGTGGGCCACTACCTGCTTTTTCAGGAAAGGCCCCTCTTCAGAGCTCTCTTGGCTTTTGGCCATTCTAACATCAGTAGGTACAAAGAAAGACTGACTCTGTCCTTGGTAATTCCAAACAAGTGAACCCACTGGGACTGGTACTGGGACTGGCTCTGTGTGACTGGCTTCCAGGATCCTAAGTTCAGAGAGTTCCATCACCAAGGGAGTAAGGTGAGGTAACTTCCTTCAGGAACTGAATGAGGTCACTGCCTTGGCAACCACTTTATCCTAACAGTAGCTTCCAAGTGTCTCATTAGATGGAGGCTTCCCCTACTTCCTGTGAAACATTCACAAGTTAGAATGGTATATCAACCATAGGAACCCGGTAATAGCTCTCCACACAGTCCTGGTTTGGTCCATCTCCTCTACATTGAGAAGAGAGGTTCTGATTCAGACACATCCCGTCATCCTGACCAGGTATTTTGCCATGGAAGATTACTTTTGCTTTCTCAGGTCCTCCATAGCTGACTACATATTCTCCAGGGATCATTTCTGCATTGAACTTGTGGTTCTCAACAGGTGAAAGATCCCCTACATTCCTGTATTGTAAGACCAACTCTGTCCCTGCTCTTCTTTAAATTTACATTGAGGGAACAGTGTATTGTTAGGGTTAATAAAATGTTTGATTTGGGTTAGAAATCATTCTGCTGGATGAATAATGGTATTGGGAACCTGCGATATTTTTAAAAATATAGAGGTGAAATATATAAATGAAAAAAGAAAGTCTAGGTAATTTTGAAGCCCAGAGGGGCAATGGGCCCTTCATTGGGATACTTAGCTTTGATTTACGTTGTGCACAGATATCTCAGATAAATCGATATACAATGGCATAGGACCTTGTACCTTTTATGATTAAAATTCGAAGAGAACATCCAGTCAAAAAGGGATAGTAAGTAAGATTAGATAGATATTCTGTAGGTTAACAAAGAAGAGTGAGTATAGGATTTGGAACAAAAGTTCTTTAGCAATAGGGTTTGGGTTAAAGTGTGAAAGTAAATATCAGCACACTTGAAGGGTCAGTCACAATGATGAACAGTAGAAAACATGTAGGAAAGCAGATATCAATAGAGATATTACAAAATCAACAAATGGGCCAAGGACCTGAACAGACACTTCTCAGAAGAAGACATACAATCAATTAATAAGTACATGAAAAAATTCTCACCTTCTCTAGCAGTCAGAGAAATGCAAATCAAAACCACCCTAAGATACCTTCTCACTCCAGTAAGATCGGCAGCCATTAGGATGTCAAACAATAATAAGTGCTAGCGAGGATGTGGGGAAAAGGGTACACTTGTACATTGCTGGTGGGACTGCAAAATGGTGCGGCCATTATGGAAAGCAGTATGGAGATTCCTGGGAAAGCTGGGAATGGAACCACCATTTGACCCAGCTATCGCCCTCCTCGGACTATTCCCTGAGGACCATAAAAGAGCATGCTATAGGGATACCGCCACATCAATGATCATAGCAGCACAATTCACAATAGGCAGACTGTGGAACCAACCTAGATGCCCTTCAATAGATGAATGGATAAAAAATAATGTGGCATCTATACACAATGGAGTATTATGCAGCACTAAAAAATGACAAATTCATGGAATTTGCAGGGAAATGGATGGCATTAGAGCAGATTATGCTAAGTGAAGATAGCCAATCCTTAAAAAACAAATGCCAAATGTCTTCTTTGATTTAAGGAGAGCAATTAAGAACTGAACAGAGGGAAAGAGCATGAGGAAAATATTAACATTAAACTGAGACAAGTGATGGGAGGGAAAGGGAGAGAGAAGGGAAATTGCATGGAAACGGAAAGAACCCTCATCGTTATACGAAATCACATATACGACGTTGTGAGGGGAAAGGGGGGGAAGGGAGAGAACGGAACAACAACAGATGAGGTAGAGAGGGAAGATGAAAGGGGAGGGGAGGGGGGATAGTAGGGGATAGGAAAGTCAGCAGAATACAACAGTCACTAATATGGCATTATGTAAACATTGTGAATGTGTAACTGATGTGATTCTGCAATCTGTATTTGGGGTAAAAATGGAAATGCATAACTCACTTGAATCAAATGTATGAAAGATGAAAAAAATAAAAATTAAAAAAGTACTAAATTGGCTCATCGTAACAATAAAAAAAGAGATATTACAAAATCAGGCAAAGTATAAAGTGAGTGATATGATTAGATATTTGCAACAGGGTTGATTTTGAATATATAATCTTAGGAAGAAACAAATATGTAGTCACCAATAGGATTGATATTTGAGAGCATTAGGCAACCTGAACATGGAAGTAATCCATGTTCACTTTCCATTTAGGCTTTAGTACAATAATAAGTGTGAACTTTGCATTTTGTGTCCAGAATATTACTGTGATAAAATGTATATGTAGATTAGGTGACATGAGTATTTCTTTCACCATTTCTGCGAGTAATATTTTGAAGACATATACATAAGTTTTGGTTGTAGAAAAAGCTGTACTCTGTGTCTATTAATATACAGATAATGCATGAATAGACCATACTGTGAATAAATAGTATAGCTGGTTCCACTTTAAATAATGGATTGAATTGATATTCACAAAGGAGTGGTCTGAGGCAAAAACCTTCCTGAAATTCAGGGCAAAAGAACAATAGGTAAACAAAACGCACAAAGCAGGGTTTCTCCACTGAGACTTTCCTGGTCACACTGATATCTGAGTTTTCCTAGATGCTCGCTTTTCCCTTCAGCTATCCAGTACATAGCCATATCACATAGCTTGGAGGTAGTACATATCTTGGACACAAAACAATGAGGCAATTCTGGAGAGTGTCCAGAATTCAGGATGTAAACAGAAACTTTGAAAGATAGCAGGTGTTTCCCTTCAATAAGGAAAGCTGCAGTCCATTAATAAATCGGGCAGGATGAATGTTGCGAAGCTTTCTCCTAGACAGGACACATCCATTGATGCATTTTCTTTTCTAATGTCTACAACCACGGACAGAGTGGGATACACAGACATAGAAGCACTCGCCTTGTCAAAGGACTTACTAGAAACAGTCCACGCCAATTCAAACAAACAGCCTTTCTTACATCTTCTCAGAACTTGAGAAAAAACCATACACACACCTACACCCACAAAGGCACCTCCTTTGTGGAGTGTCCTCTGAATGGTGGGCCATACTATATTCCCCCAAAATGGCCTGTTGTATCTCAAATCTGGTCTCCTTGGCCAACTCTGTGCAGTTGTCAGGAGCCAGCGGTGAACCAATACCTGCTTTCTCAGAAAGGTCTTTCTTCAGAGCTTTCCTGGCATTTGGCCATCCTCACATCTGTTGGTACTAAGAAAGACTGACTCTGTGCTTGGTAAATTGAAACAAGTGAGACCACAGGGACTGGGACTGCGACTGGCTCTGGGTGCCTCTCTTCCTGGATCCCAAGTTCAGAGAGTTCCATCACCAAGGAAGTGAAGTGAGGTCACTTCCTTCAGGAACAGAATGAGGTCACTGCCTTGGCAACCTCTTTGTCCTAACAGTAACTTCTAAGGGTCCCATGAGATGGAGTCTGTCCCTTCTTTCTGTCACACTTTCACAAGTTAGAATGGTATATCATCCATAGGCACCTGGGAAGAGCTCTCCACACAGGCCTGATTTGGTCCATCTTCTCTACATTTAGAAGATAGAGGTTGATTCAGACACATCCATTCATCTTGACCAGGTTGTTTACCATAAAAGATGACTTTTCCTCTCTCAGGTCCTTAATAGCTGCCTATATCTTCTCCAGGGATCATTTCTGCATGGACCTTTGATGTTCTCAGAAGGTGGAAGATCCCCTACATTCCTGTATTGTAAGACCAACTCTGTCCCTCCTCTTTTGTAAAGTTAGATTGAGGGAACAGTGTATGTTTAGGGTTAATAACATGTTTGATTTGGGTTAGGAATCTCTCTGCCCCATGAATAATGGTATTGGGAACCTGTGATATTTACAAGAATATATAGGTGAAATGTAAGTATGAAAACAGAAATCTAGGTAAGATTCGAAGTCAGAAGGGCATTGGGTCCTTGAGTGGGATTCTTAGGTTTGAATTATGTTCTGCATATATGTCTCCGACAAATTGAAATACAATGGTTTAGGACCTTATACCTTGGATGATTAATTGTCGAAGAGAACATCGAGTCAAAAAGCAATAGTCAGTAGGATTAGGAAGATAGTCAGTAGGTTTAGAAATAAGAGTGAGTATAGGATTTAGACCAAAATTTCTTTAGCAATAGGGTCTCGGGTAGACATTGAATGTAAATGTCAGCATATGTGAAGTGTCAGACACAATGATGAACTGGGGAATATATGTAGGAAAGCAGATATCAATAGAGATATAAGGAAATCAGGCAAAGTATAAACTGAGTGATAGAATTAGACATTTTCAACAGCCTTGAAGTTGAATATATAATCTTAGAAAGAAACAAATATGTAGTCACCAATAGGATTTACATTTGAGAGCATTAGGCAACCTGGATATGGTTGTTTTTAGTAATCCATGCTCACTTTCCATTTAGGCTTTGATACAATCATGAGTATGACCTTTGTTTTTTGTGTCCAGAATATTACTGTGATAAAAAAAAGAAATATATATATATATATATATATATATATTGATAGATAGATAGATAAGGTGACATGAATATTTCTTCTACCATTTTTGGGAGCAATGTTTTGAAGAGGTATAAATTAGTATTGGGGGAACAAAGAGGTGTACACTGTGTCTATGAATATAGAGATAATGCATTAATAGACCATACTGTGAATAAATAGCATACCTGGTTCCAACTTTAATAATGGATTGAATTGAAATGTGAAAATGTACAGGAAATCTTATATTGATATTCACACATTCATTCCAACCACTTATACATCTAATGGTAATATTAATGTTATGGTTTATCTTGAAGAGTGTGTGGGTTTAGCTTCAAAATTGATTATGGAAATCGAAAATAATGTGTTTGGAAAGAAGTCTCATGAAAGGACCAGTCAAGTAACATGGAGGAATACATGTGTTCTGAAGCAGGAAGTGATTAAAAGTGAAACAAATTCCTATAAATTTGTGAACTTGTGAATGAAATATATATCCTATGATGTGCAAACCTGAAGAAATAGTAATGTACCAGTGTTGAATTAAAATGAATGTCAAAATAGACATCATGTCCCATAGGAATATACTTGCATTGATGTTAAACTGGGTCAGTTACTGTAGAAATATTGGGATTTGTAAGCACCATTGATTGAAGTTAGTTTTCAGCACTGGGAAACAAATATGTATTTCAGGTAGATGATTATTTCTGAGAATAATCTTGTGAAAAGTTGATTATAAATCCACATACATGAACATGAATGAATTTACGGAGTGTATATAAGACAAATATATTTCATATTTTATAAAATCTGTAGAGTGTATGTGTATATATATATATATATATATATATATATATATATATATATATACACAAAAAAAACACAAAAATTCATTAAAAAGTATCAATATATATATGCCAATCGTAATTCATCATGTAATATATATCACCCTCAGATGCAAAAATATTTATTTTACTAAACATGGGTTTTTGTATAATATTGTTCTAATAGGAAGCTCACCCATAGTTTGGATTTTCAGTTCCAACAGCGTTTAGGAGGACTGATCTCTTCTTACAATTTGTTTCTGACAAGTCAGCCAACTCATAAAAATATACGTGTGATACCAAGTAGGAATCTATATGTGCATATAAAAAGTACATGTGCTGAGTAGGCTACAGAGAAAGGGAGACAGGAATTCACATATTTGTTAACTTTAAAAACGCATGGAGAGAGCTGGGGATGTGGCTCAAGTGGTAGCGCGCTCGCCTTGCATGCGTGCGGCATGGGTTCGATTCTCAGCACCACGTGCAAACAAAGATGTTGTGTCCGCCGATAACTAAAAAAATAAATATTATAGAATTCTCTCTCTCCTCTCTAACTCTCTCTTTAAAAAAAAACACATGGAGGACTATTTCAATTAAAAATTGAGTAGATTTATAAAACCGACCCTTTATCATGCAAGAGGGAAGTCCAACTATACACCATGCCTCCTCTGAACTGCTTGTATTTTCATTTTTTTTGTTTATTTTTCTCCATCATATTAGGATTAGTAGTCAGAGTCTAGTAGGGTATGAGTTAGTGTCAGGGATTCAGTATTTCAAATGGAAAATTGGAAAATGCATCAATGTGTATGCAAATGTGTACTACAAAAAAATTTTCCCACTCTCATTCAGAACAATGCCTTGACATTACCTTCACCCCAAGTAAGACACAATTAGAGGAGAAGAGTTAGAAAATCTTTGAATACATATCTGAAATTGAAAATGCTTAGGGTTCACAACCTTGGAGATTGTAGAGGAGTTTCCAAAAGTAAGGGACAGTGTAAAAACTCTACAAACATGGAGATTTGCCTGCCTAAAGACGTCTGGAGAAACTGTCTCTAGGTTGGGCACTTGAAATATATGTTTTTGTGAGGATCTTTAGCTTCCTTTCTAGTGAGACCATCAAAGCTGCGTCTTCATCTCTGTGATCTGGAGGACATGGTTTATAATTTTCCAATAAACATGAAGCAGCAGTGCTGAATTCTCTCTTTTATGTAAACTGTGGCCACTGGGGGCTAAGTGTCTCCCCATATGGACTGCGAAGCCATTTCATCATCCTCCACTTTTCCTAATGTTTCTTCCTGCTGCACTCGGAGTTTGGTATTTGCTTCACGAAATACAAGGAGTTCAACTGGGACACAGTGTTGCCGCGAGTTCTGTCACGTGTGGTGGATCAGGGTCTGCAGGAGAATGCACCCACAGGGCTTGTATACCACATAGGATGCCCCCTTGACCATAGCAACCTGATTCTGAACATTGCACTGAAACCTCTCCATATAACAAGTTGCCTTTACATATAAGGGTCTGCTGGCTGCACCATGTCAGTCACAAGCCATTTGGAAGCCAATGGCAGATCCACATGGCCCCACCTCAGATGTTTTATCACACATTTGCTCACCACTGCTCTAGGCCCACTACTCAGCAGGATCCAAATTATTGAGATCTCTGTTCTACACCATTTTCATCAAAACCAGTCAATCAAGGCACTGTCTGGTACACTCGTGATCAGCAACAGGACATCCAAATGTTCTTCATTGCCACCTGGTCATTGGAATTTCAAAAATTTCATGGTATTTATCTAGCCAATTTTCAATTATGAAGTTGGAAGCACTATGGCTTTCAAATCATTCAGGAATCATTCAATGGTGAGGAAGCTCATTTCAATGAAAAATTTGAAGAACTCTCACAGGCAAGGCTTCCCAAAGAGTGGCCTAAAAGTCACATGAATCCAGGCCCATCGAGGTCTACAATTGAGGTCCATGTGTGTTTTGACTAGCAAATATGGCTTCCAAGTCTTTCAGAAAAAAATAATGTGATATCCTGGCTGAGATTCCCAGTGCTCTGTGGAAAGCCACCCTAGGACTAGATCTCAGTTTCCAACGGAGACTCTCATGCATGGCCTCCTAAATTCTTAACACAATTCATGGCAATACTTCTTTGATGATTGATCCAGAACTGAGTGTTTAAGGGGAATGACACCAGAGTTCAAGCCCAGGTGGATCCAGTCATCTCTTCCAACTGCCACACGAATGACTACAATTAAAACCAAAACACTTCCACATGGTCCTCACCTTCTTCCAGAGAGACACTCATCATTACCTCTGGCTGGAGTTTTTCATGTGGGACGCATCCCAAGAGAGTGTCCGAAATAATCTTCCTTTCCCCTCATTTGCCTAAAGTCAGGGTGGCATGGTCACCCTTCCTGTGAACCTGGAGTGATCCAATAGGCCTGCTTCTCCAATTTGAGGCCTACTGACTCTCAGGGATAGATTATTTAAGTGATTTGGAGTCACAAGAAAACACAAGCACCTCTGCAGTTCTTCAAAGAACTCATTTGACCTAAAGGATCCCTATTCTCACTTGATAGAGGTCAGAATCCTAACAGAGGAAGGCAAGAGATTCATCAACAATGACAGATTTTTGGCCATTTTGGTTTTGATTGCACACATGGAATCTATCTTTAGATCCATCATGTGCTGAGAATCTAAGCCACAACCTCATACAGGGCCAAGAGGCTGATTTAGACACATCCTTTTACAAGCAATTAAGCAAAGAGCCACAGGTGATGCCCATTCATTTCCATTTGAAAACTGTTTTCTTCAGGCTTCACAAAGGGGTTGCCTGAGGCAAAGACCTTCAAGACATTCAGGACAACAGAACCATAGGTAAGCAAATGAACCAAAGCAGGGTTTCTCCACTGAGAATTTCCGGGTCACACTGATATCTGAGTTTTCTAAGATGTTCCCATTCTCTACAGCTATCAAGTATATGGACATGTCTCAGAGCTTGGAGGTGGTACATATCTTGGAAACAAAACCATGAGACTATTCTGGAGAGTGGCCAGAATTCAGGAAGAAAACACGAACTTAGGAATTTAGTAGGTGTTGCCCATCCATAAGGCAAACCAAAGTCCATTCTTCAATTAGGCAGGATGAATGCTGGGAAGTTTTCTACTAGACAGGACACATCCTTTGATGCCTTCTCTTTTCTAATGTCTACAACCACGGACACAGTGGGATACTCAGACTTAGAAACACTAGCCTTGTCAAACGACTTACTAGAAACAGTCCACTCCAACCCAAAAAAACTGCCTTTGCTACCTATTCTCAGAACATGAGAGAAAAGCACAAACTCACTGAACACCCACAAAGGCACCTCCTTAACCCAAGTAGGTCTGTGACTATCCGGAGTGTCCTCTAACTGGTGGGCCATACTATGTTCCCCTGAAATGGCCTGTCCTTTCTCAGATCTGGTCTCCTTGGCCAACACTGTGAAGTTGTCAGGAGCCAGCGGTGAACCAATACCTGCTTTCTCAGGAAAGGCCCCTCTTCAGAGCTCTTCTGCCATTTGACAATCCTCATATCAGTCGGTACCAACAAAGACTGACTGTGTCCTTTATAAATCCAAACAAGTGAGACCACTGGGACTGGGATTGGGACTGGCTCTGGGTGCCTGGCTTCCTGCATCACAATTTCAGATTTTTTGATCACCAAGGAAGAGAGGTGAGGTCACTTTCTTTAGGAACTGAATGAGGTCACTACCTTGGCCACCACTTTGTCCTAACAGTTGCTTCGAAAGGTCCCCTGAAATGGAGGCTGCCCCTACTTCCTTTGACACTTTCACAAGTTAGAATGGTATATCAACCTTAGGCACCTGTAAACAGCTCTCCACACAGGCATGGTTTCATCAGTTCTCTACATTAAGAAAGGAGAGGCTGATTCAGGCACATCCCTTCATACTGACCCTGTTGTTTGCCATGGAATATGACTTTTCCCATCTTAGGTCCTTCATAGCTGCCTGCAACTTCTTCAGGGTATAATTTCTGCATGGTCCTTTGATGTTCTCAGCAGGTGGAAGATCCCCTACATTACTGTATTGTAAGATAAACTCTGTCTCGGCTCTTCTGTAAAGTTAGTTTGAGGGAACAATGTATGGTTAGGCTTAATAACATGTTTCATTTGAGTTAGGAATCATTCTGCTTAATGAATAATGGTATTGGGAACTTGCGATATTTACAAGAATATATTGGTGAAATATAAGTTTGAAAACAGAAATCTAGATAAGATTTGAATCCAGGAAGGGCATTGGGCTGTTGATTGGGATACTTAGCTTTGAATTATGTTCTGCACAGATGTCTCAGATAAATCAATATACAATGGCATAGGACCTTGTACCTTGGATGATTGCTTGTCGAAGAGATCATCCAGTCAAAAAGGGACAGTCTTTAGGATTAGGAAGATAGTCGGTATGTTAGAAAAAAGAGTGAGTATAGGATTTGGACCAAAAGTTCTTTAGCAATAGGGTTTCGGATAAAGAGTGAATGTAAATGTCAGCACATGTGAAGAGTCAGTCACAGTGATGAACTGGGGAAAATATGTAGGAAAGCAGATATCAATAGAGACATTAGGAAATCAGGCAAAATATAAAGTGAGTGATAGGTTTAGTCATTTTCAACAGGGTTGAGGTTGAATATATTTTCATAAGAAGAAACAAATATGTAGTCACCAATAGGATTGATTTGAGAGCGTTAGGCAACCTGGATATGGATGTGTTTAGTAATCCATGCTCACTTTCCATTTAGGCTTTGGTGAAAGGTTAATAAAATAGGTACTTGTTACTTACTGTTTTTCTGTATGCTTAACAAAACACTGTTGAAGTCTTGAGGACTGTTTGCTAATCTTGTTTCCAGAATGTGCTGTCCCCAACTGCCAAACTGCAAATGTATACCCTCACCCGTTTGCACGCAAACCACCCACTTGCCCTGACCCATCAATAAACTTCCCTCCCTGCCCTCTCCAAGGAAAGCATATAAGCTCTGCTTAAGCTGTTCTCATTGCTCTCTGCTCTATTCAAGTGAGCTCTGAGCCCCAGAATGCTGGACCCATAATAAACCATTTACTGTTGGATGAGACATTCCTCTGGTGGTCTCTTCCTCTGATGCTTGCCCGACCTTTACATCTGGAGGCACGAGCAAGATCTGGCAGCGGCGGATGAAAGATCCCCAAGGGGCTCCTTTCAGGGTAAGTAAGGGAACTCTTTTTGGTTTTAGGTTTCAGGTTAGGGCTTGGAAAAATGGCTATTGGTGATGAGCGTGAGCTCTCTCTGACAAAGGCTGACATACGTGTCACAGAGCCACAGGCCACGTCCCTGGGGGATGCCCCAGAGGACTCAGGAAATCGAGGAACAATAGTCTCCTTGACTCAGTGATATTTTGCTTCGGATTCAGTATTGCCAGCCCATCAGGTTTTGCCGGCTACTCAGTCCTGTCCTCAGTATTGGACGTCCATTGCCTGTCTTTATTGTCTTGTCTTGTCAGTGTAGTTTGTGATTGCTTTCACTGTTTGTGTATCTCTCATTTTGGGACAGAGAACTTCAACACCTCTCTTCCTGACCCTTGATCACTGGACCAAAGTCTGCGCAAGGCCCAGAATCTTTTTCAGTAAATTGCTGGACCTGGCAGACCCTCTGTGCCTCAGAATGACCCACCTTTGGAGTTGGATAGCCCCTAGAAACATCTACTTCCCACTAATTTGAAACGTCAGAGATTTTGTCTTTCAACCGGGGCCACATAGACATCCAGATCAACAGCCATATATCTTAACTTTGCAGGACTTCTGCAAATCTCCTCCTACATGGGTGAAGCCTTTCTTTGTCTCTGCGCCCACTCCTACTCCTTCCACCATGATTCCATCTCACAAACCCTCTGCTCTTCCTCCTCCAACCTCTGTTCTCCCTGAGTCTCAAGACTCTACTGGACTCTCCTACCCTTCTTATCCGCTGCCGTCGTCCACCAATCCCCAACAACCTCTAAGTGATTCCTTTGCTGCTGACTCAGCCTCTCCGCCATTGGAGAAAGCTAGGCCGGCCCAGCGCCCACCAGATGACTCCCCCTTGTCACACACACAGCCCCTCCTTCCCTGGAGGAAGCTGGCCCGGCTAAAAGAACTCAAAGAACTCCCTGGCGTTTTTACACCTGCCTACTTGGGATGACTGCCAACAAATCCTAGGGATTCTCTTCATGACAGAGGAACGAGAGAGAAACTTTCTGGAAGCTAGAAAAAAATATCCTCGGACCAGATGGGTGACCAACACAACTTCCCAACATTATCAAAGCCGGCTTACCCTTGCACTGACCCACCTGGGACCCCGACACCTTTGAAGGTAGGGAGCATCTGTGCACTTATTGCCGGGCCCTAATAGTGGGTTTCCAACCGGCCGCTAGCCAACCAAATAATTTGGCCAAGGTAAGAGAGATTATTCAAGGGCCTGATGAATATCCCTCTATGTTTCTAGAGAGAATTATGGAGGCATATAGGAGATATACTCCTTTCGATCTTCAGGCAGAGGATCAAAAGACATATGTCATGATGGCCTTCATTGGGCAAGCTGATCTGGATATTAAAAGAAAGTTACAATACTTAGATGGACTACAAGATATGACTTTGAGAGATTTAGTCAGGGTAGCTGAGAAAGTATCCTATAAGAGAGAAACAGAGAGAACGAAAGGGAGCAAAGGGAGGATGACAGATGAAAAAGACAGATGAAGGTATTAACTAAGGTCCTGGTCACAACAATAAATAGGCCAGAAATTAAGAAACAGGGAGACAAGAAGCGATACCTGGGTCCCCACCAGAGGCCACCCTTGGCCTCAGATCAATGTGCCTACTGTAAAGAAAAAGGACACTGAGCCAAAAAGTGCCCTAGAAAGAGACAGCCAGGCCAGACAGCCTTTCTGACTCTGGAGGTTGACTGAGAATGTCGGGGCTCAGATCCCTTCCCCGAGCTCAGGGTAACTTTTGATGTAAAGGGGACCCCATAAACTTTGAAGTGGATACAGCAGCAGTATACTCAGCCCTTAAGGCCCCACTGGGCCCTCTATCAAATAAAAGGTCTCTAGTTCAAAGGGCTAACAGCAGTAAATATCAGACTTAGACAACTAAGAGGACCATGGACATGGGGAAAGGAAAAATCCAACATTCCTTCCTAGTAATCCCAGAATGCCTGGCCCCATTGATGGGCAGAGATCTGCTCAGTAAGCTCCGGGCCAAAACAACTATTAACCCCGAAGGCCCCAAAATGAAATTTCTAAATCCTTCATTAAAAACTCCTATAGTCATGGCTTTATAAATGTCAGTCGAAGATGAATATCCACTTTTCACACACCCCAAGAATGATCAAACAGGCAAGCTACCCCAGAAATGGATAACAGATTACCCAGATGCCTGGGCAAAAATTGTTGGGTTAGGCCTAGCCATGAAACAACCTCCAAGAACAGTGGAGTTAAAAACCTCAGCCTCCCCAATCAATGTCAAACAACATCCTCTGAGCAAAAATGCTAAAGATGGGTTAAGGCCCCATATTCAGAAATATCTGGCTTTAGGGTCCTAAGGCCCTGTCAATCGGCCTGGAACACTCTCCTGCTACCAGTAAAAAATCCAGGAACTGGTCACTATCCCCGTTCAAGACCTAAGAGAGATCAACAACAGAGTGCAGGACATTCACCCCATGGTAAATAATTTGTACAATCTGCTTATCACTCTGAACCCTGAGTAAAAATGGTATGGACATAAAGATGCTATCTTTTGCATGCCTCTGCATAAAGACAGTCAGTTTCTGTTTGCTTTTGAGTGGGTAGACCCAGAAACCGGAACGTATGGTAAACTAACATGGACTAGACTCCCACAGGGGTTCAAAAACTCCCCCACTCTCTTTGATGAAGCCCTCCACAGAGATGTCAACAACTTCAGAACTATGCACCCCGAAGTCACCCAGCTTCAATACGTGGATGACCTGATACTGCAGCCAACACCAAGGAAAACTGTGAGTCTGGGAACCAAGCACTATTATGTAAGCTTGCTCAACTCGGGTATAGAGCTTTTCCAAAAAACCCCAAATTTGCCAGCAAGAAGTAGTCTTCCTGGGCTATTCCCTTAGAGGTGGTAAACGTTGGCTCACTGAGCCCAGAAAACAAACGGTTGTGCAGATACCCCCCCCCCCCAGCAGCAGACAACACAAAGAGTTTCTTGGGACTACTGGGTTTTGCAGGTTATGGATTCCTGTGTTTGCGTCCTTAACTTCTCCTTTATACCCGCTGTTAAAGGGAGATGCCCAATTCCAATGGACCCCTGAGCACCAGCAAGCTTTTGATAACATCTTACGACTCCTCAACTCCTCAACTTCACTGAGCCAAGCCTGCAATTTCAGAAAGCCCTACACTACGTTAAAAATGTACATCAATTCACACACCTTGGTCCAAAGAAACTGCAGGCATTCCTGAAGGATCAAGAACAGAGTTTTCCACTAACCGACTCACAGAGAAAGGACATAACTGAACGGGTAACAAAACCCTGTCCGTTCTGTCAATAGAACAATTACCCTTCCAAGCTTCCTGCAGGAAAGCACCTATGAGCAACCAGACCAGGAAATTCTGGGAAGTGGACTTTACTGAAATTTAGCCAGCAAGGTATGGACTTCAATATCTCCTAGTGTTTGTAGATATATTTTCAGGATGGATTGAAGCCTTCCCCACAAAAAAAGGCACAAATGGTGGTAGAAAATCCTGAAAGATATTTTTCTATGATACGGCCTACCTAAGGTAATAGGGTCTGATAATGGACCGGCGTTCATGGCCCAGGTAAGTAAGGGGTTAGCCAGGATCCTGGGGATAAATTGGAAGTTACATTGTGCTTATAGACCCCAGAGCTCAGGACAGGTTAAAAAAATTAATAGAACCATTAAAGAGACCTTAACGAAATTAAGCTTAGAGAGGGCATCAAAGATTGGACTATGCTCCTGCCTTATGCACTGTTTCATGCAAGAAATACTCCCTCTGTTTCTTTGTGTAACCTCACCTCCTATGAAATTCTCTATGGGGCCCCTCCTCCAGTAAGGACCTAACCACAACTCTAAGACCTACCGATCCCTTCCACACCCCCTTGCTTGACAAACTTAAAGCTATTGAAAGAACTCAGGGATACCTGTCAAAACAGCTGGCCACTGCCTACCAACCTGGTGAAGAGGAGACTCCACATCGATATCAAAAAAGAGACTTCATCTACATAAGATGACCTCAGGTGTCATCCCTGGAACCCCGCTGGACAGGACCATACCAGGTGCTACTTATAAAACCTACAGTGGTAAAGGTAGACGGAATCACTTCCTGGATCCTAATTCTCATCTCAAGCCTGTGCCCTGTCCAGACTCTGGCTTGAAAGTGGAAAAGACTGGTAACCCTTTCAAATTGCATATTTGCCATGTGGATAAGGCTATAGACTCTCCCCTTGGCCACCACTAGTCCTAACCATCATCAGCCCATTCAGCAGCGATGGCTGATCACAAATCCTATTAGACAAGAAGTATGGTCTGTCTCACATACAGCCCCCTTAGGGACCTGGTGGCCAACTCTCCACCCAGATATTTGTCAGCTGGGTATACGTCTTTCCAATTGGGATATCTCTGATGAAGAGGATCCCACTAAAATTCCATTAAATTTCTCCCGTACCATAGATAATGGAAACAAACATTATGGATGTAGGGACACGCAAGCCTGATGCAGGTTGGCTAGCCTAGATTACTATGTTTGCCCGGTGGACTATCAAAGCCACAAACAACCACGGCTGTGTGGGGGAAAAGCCGTCTTCTTCCGTAAGTCATGGGGATGTGAGCATACAGGGGCTGCCTGGTGGAACCCAAACTCCTCATCAAATTCAGTTCTCAGCATTGGCCATATTACCAATTAGACAACCAAAACCGATGGCCCCCAGAGGGGTCTCTAGATCCTCAAATTCTGTGTGACTATTTCAACTTCGGCAAGTGCTCAAAAGGATTGAAGAAAATTCCCCTATGTGTAGGCCTTTTCCCTCCTTTGCTCACATCACAAAATATGTTTCTCCAATAGATCCTTCTGCTCCAGATTCTCTGCTGTCACTCTCACATCAACAACCTGATTTCTCCCCTCCAATTACTAGATCAAAACCCCAAACCTCCGCTGGTTCTCAGACCATTGCCCCCATGCTGAGGCAGCAGGTACTGAGGTACCCTTCCACCCACTCACTCCTCTCTTCTCCTGTCAGTGCCCACACCGGGTCCCACCAGGTCCTCTTACCAGCTAACCCAAAGCTCAAACCAGCTGAGGAGTGCCCTCAGACGCCTATCCAAGATGTAATGAAAATGGCCTTTAAAGTTGCTTTGTCATCACTAAAAACAGGTTACTAAGAATTTAAAGTCCCTCACAGGCTTTTTAGATACTCATTCCCGTCTTCCCATCTGCTCTACCTGTTCTACTGCTCAAGTTTTGTTGCCAGGAAAATCCCAAACCCTTTTCCCATTATTCTTTTATATCTCTTTTTCCTCATTCTCAGAACCACAGAACTGCTCTCACCCCCCGCCTTCCCCGTCTTCCCCTCTGTACCAGGCCCACAGAAAAATCTTAAATGGCCTTCTCCAGAAGTTTTCATCGTGGCTGACTTTAGGACTTTCAGCAACAAAGTCCCTATAAAAGAGTTCAGTGTAGATAAACTTCCTCTTTTCGTGTTGCTCTGTTATACTTGGCCACTGGCTGGAAAAATCAGCACTTCTAAGCTAGACACCCCCTTACTAGTTTTTCACAAAATATGTGAACAAGGCCTCTGGCCTTGAGCTGAGGACTCCAGAGATGGCTACATTTCCAAGATAAAGAAGTTACCAACTGGGCTCCATGGTAACAGCTGGCAGGGAGAAAATAAAAGAGAAGAAAAAAGCTCTCCCCCTCCCAGGTGTCCTTAATAAGTTATCTTTCCCAGAGAAGAGGAAAATAAAAACAGAACCAAAAACTGCTTTTTGTGAACTTCTGCAGACTGTGAATTTCTGAGTCTTTTCCCTTACATGTGGGGTACAAAATTCTGAAACTACCTAAACTTGGGATTCAGGGGATTAATTGATTACAACAGAAGCAATGCCCTCTACATCCGGTTGCAACCAAATAGGACTGTTTCCCTGTCTTTGGTGCTATCTTAGGTGCCTTGCCTTGTCCATACCTACAACAGTATAATTCTATATACTTAAACATTGTTTATTCATAAAATTATCAGCAGATGTGATTAATTATGTAATGGTGCAGATGTTTCCCCGAGTGCTCTATCATGAGGCAGGATCATTTAAATTTCAAATAGGGGGGCATACAACCCGGTTCCGCTGGCAACCTGTATCCTTCACTTTAGCCATCCTATGAGGAATAGTAGTTGCTGCAGAGAAGGGCACAGGAACCACTGCCCTAATCCATGGGACACAACAAATGACCCAATTAGAAACAGCAATAGACCAAAACTTAAAGATATTAAAAAACCACCATCACAGCTTTACAAGAATCTTTAACCTCTCTCTCTGAAGTTGTTGTACAGAACAGGCGAGGGTTCGACCTCCTCTTCATGAGAGAAGGGGCCTTTGTCCTGCATTGAGGGAAGAATGTTGTTATTATGCCTACAATACTGGAGTTGTAAAAGAATCTATGATTAAATTAAGAAGACGCATTGAAGAGCATCAACAAGAGAGAGAGGCCCAAAAAGGGTGGTTTGAGTCTTGGTTCACAGAGTCCCCCTGGGTAACTATGCTTTTATCAGCCCTGGCCGGTCCATTAATAATCCTCACATTATTGCTAACTGTAGGACCCTGTTTGCTCAACCGTGTAGTTTCCTTTCTCCAAGCTCAAATTGGACAAGTTAAACTTATGGTAATCAGAAATCAATATACCACACTAGCAGACATAAAATGTGACATCCTCAATGATCACTATTATGATTTAATGTAACCAAAAGAAAGTGGGGAATGAAAGGTAAATAAAATAGGTAATTGTCACTTCCAGTTTTACGGTATGCTTAACAAAACACTGTTGATATCTTGAGAACTGTTCGCTAATCTTGTTCCCTGAATGTTCTGTACCAACTGCAAAACTGCAGAATGTACTCCCTCACCCATTTGCACGCAAACTGCCCACTCGCCCTGACCCATCAATAATCTTTCCTCCCTGCCCTCTCCAAGGAAAGTATATAAGCTCTGCTTAAGCTGTTCTCAGGGCTCTCTGCTCTATTCAAGGGAGCTCTGAGCCCCAGCATGTTGGACCCCCATAAACTTTTGGCTGTTGCATTAGACAGTCCCTGGTAGTCTCTTCCTCCGATGCTCGCCTGACATTTACATTGGTAAAATAATAAGTGTGACCATTGCTTCTGTGTCGAAATGTACAAATTATTATTGGGGGTACAAATAGGTGTACCCTGTGATATGAATATAGAGATAATGCATGAATAGACAATACTGTGAATAAATAATATAATGGATTCCAAATTTAATAATGGATTCAATTGATATCTGAAAATATACAGGAAATCTTATATTGATATACATACATTCATTCCAACCAGTTAAACATCTAAACGTTATATTAGGATTATGATTTATCATGAAGAGTGTGTGAGTTTTGCTTCAATATTGATTATGGAAGTTGAAAATAATGTGTTTGGAAAGAAGTCTCATGAAAAGACCAGACAAGAAACCTGGAGGAATCCATGTGTTCTGAAGCAGGAAGTTATTGAAAGTGAAACAAATGCCTATAAGTTTTCTAACTTGTGGATGAAATATATATCTTATGATTGAAGAAATAGTAATGTAGCAGTGTTGAATAAAAATGAATTTCAAAATACACATCATGTCCCATAGTAATCTACTTGCATTGATGTCAAACTGGGTCAGTTACTGTACACATTTAGTATTTGTATGCAACGTTAACTAAAGTTAGTTTTCAGTACTGGTAACAAATATGTATTTCAGGTGGATGAATATTTCTGAGAATAATCTTGTGAATACTTGATTATAAATCCATACACATGAACATGAATGAATTTAGGGAGTGTATATAAGACACATATATTTCATATTTTGAAAAATCTGGAGAGTATATATATATATATATATATATATATATATATATATATATATATATACAAAAAACACACATGCAGAGACATTAAATTACCAATATATATGCCAATCGAAATTTATCATGAAATATATATCATCCACAGATGCAAAAATATTTCTTTTACTGAACATGGATTTATGTTTAATGTTGTTCAACTAGGAAGCTCACCCGTAGGTTGAATTTTAAGATCCAACAGGGTTTAGGAGTAGTGATCTCTTCTCATAATTTGTATCTGCCAAGTCAGCCACCTCACAAGAATATACATGTGATACCAGGTAGGATTCTATATGTGCATATAAAAATACATGTTCTGAATAGGCTACAGGGAAAGGGAGACAGGAATTTATATATTTATTAACTTTAAAAACACAAGGAGAACTATTTCAATTAAAAATTAACTAGATTTATAACACCTACCCTTCATAATGCAAATGGCAAGTCCAAATATACACCATGCCTCCTTTGAACTGCTTGTATTTCTATTCTGTTTGGGTTAGGTTTCTCCATCATATTAGGATTAGCAGTCAGAGTCTAGTAGTTTATGAGTTAGTGTCAGGGATTAAGTATTCCGAATGGAAAATTGGAAAATGAATCCAATGTGTATGCATATATGTGCTACACAAAAATCTTCCCACTCTCATCCACAACAATGCCTTGACATTAACTTCGCCCCAAGTAAGACACAATTAGAGGAGAAGAGTTAGAAAATCTGTGAATGCATATGTGGAATGGAATATACTCAGGATTTCACAAACTTGGAAGTGGTAGAGCAGTTTCCAAAATTAAGGCACATGGTAAACACTCCACAAACATGGAGTTCTGCTGGCCTAAAGACTTCTTGATAAACTGCCTCTGAGGTTGGGCACTTGAAATATATGTTGTTGTCAGTAGCTTTAGCTTACTTTCTAGTGAGACCATCAAAGCTGGGTCTGCATCTATGTGACCTGGAAGACATTGTTTCTAATTTTCCAATGAACATGAGGCAGCAGTGCGAATACTCTCTTTGTAGTTAAACTATGGCCACTGGGAGCTAAGTGACTCACCGTGTGAACTGTGAAGCCATTTGGTCCTCCTCCACTTTTCGTGGTGGTTCTTGCTGCTGCACTGGGACTTTGGTATTTTCTTCATGAAATACATGGAGATCAACTGGGACACAGTGCTGGAGGGAGTTCTGTCACGTGTGGAGGTCACGGTCTGCATGTGAATGCACCAACCAGGATTCTATCCCACATGGGTTGCCCCTTTGTCCATAGCAACCTGATTCTGAACATTGCCTTGAAATCTCCCTATACAAAAAGATGCCTTTACATGGAAGGTTCTGCTGGCTGTACCATGTCATTCACAAGCCATTTGGAAGCCAGTGGCAGATCCACATGGCCCCACCACACGTTTTATCACACACCTTCACACCACTGCTCTAGGCCCACTAATTTGCAGGCTCCAACTTACTGGCATCTCTGTTCTACACAATTTTCATGAAACCTAGTCAGTCAAGGCACTGTCTGATACACTCATGATCAGCAATAGGACATCCAAAGATTCTCCAGTGCCACCTGGTCATGGGAATTCCAAAAATTTCATGGTGTTTATCTAGCCATTTTTTTGAGGATGAAGTTGGAGGAACTGTGGTTTTCAAAAACCATTAAATGTTGAGGAAGCTCATTTCAATGAAACTCTGGAGAACTCTCATAGGCAAGGCTTCCCAAAGAGTTGTCAAAAGGTCACATGAAGCCAGTCCAATTGAAGTCTACAATGTGAGGTACATGTGTGTTTTGACTCTCAGCTATGGCTGCCAAGACTTTAAGAAGAAAATCATGGATTATCTTGGCTGAGATTCCCAGTGCTCTGTGGCCTTGATCTAAGTTTATAAGGCTACTCTCATGCGTGGGCTCCTAAAATCCCAACAAAGCTCATGGCAATACTTCTCTGAGGTCAGTTCCAGAATTCAGTCTCTATAGGGATTCACACTAGAGTTCAAGCCCAGGTGGACCCAGTGATTTCTTCCAATCGCCACACAAATGACCAAAATTTAAACGAAAACACTCCCATATGGCCCTCATCTTTTCCACATAGAAACTCATCATAACCTCTAGCTGGAGGTTTCTATGAGGGGCGCTGGACAAGACAGTGTCCAAAATAAGCTCACTTGCCCGTCATTTGCCTAAAGTCAGGGTGGCCTGGAAACCCTTCCTCTGAACCAGGAGTGATCAAATAGGTCTACCATTATTACTGTTCCACTTCTCCAATTTGAGGCCTACTGACTGTGGGGTTTAGATTCTTCATGCGGATTGGGGTCATGAGAAAACCCAAGCACCAATGGGCTAGACTCTGAAGGGCTTTGAAAAACTCATTTGACCCAAAGGATTCCTATTCTCACCTTATGGAGGTCAGGAAACTTACAGAGGAAGGCGAGAGACTTCATCCATAATGAGTACTCTTTTGGCCATTTTGGTTTTGGATGCACACATGGCATCTTTCTTTAGATCCATCAGGTGCTGAGAATCTAAGCCACAGCCTCACACAGGGCCAACAGGCTGATTCAGACACATCCCTTTCGAAATCAATTACTCAAAGAGGGACAGGTGATGCCCATTCATTTACATTAGAGAACTGTTTTATTCAGGCTTCACAACGGGGTGGCCTTAGGCAAAGACCTTCCTGACATTCAGTGCTATAGAACAATAGGTAAGCAAAAGTCCCAAAGCAGGGTTTCTCCACTGAGACTTTCCTGGTAACATTGATATCTGAGTTTTCTGAGATTCTCGCCATTCCCTTCAGCTATCCAGTACATGGCCAAATCACAGAGCTTGGAGGTGGTACTTATCTTGGTCACAAAATCATGAGCCTATTCTGGAGAGTGGCCAGAATTCAGGAAGAAAACAGGAACTTAGGAAGATTTCAGGTCTTGCCCACAAATAAGGCAACCCTCTGTCCTTTTATAAATTGGGCAGCGTGAATGTTGGGAAGCTTTCTCCTAGACAGGACACATCCATTGATGCATTTTCTTTTGTAATGTCTACACCCACGGACACAGTGGGATACACAGACATAGAAACACTTGCCTTGTCAAATGACTTAATAGAAACAGTCCACTCCAAACCAAACAAACCAACTTTCCTACCTATTCTCAGAACATGAGACAAAACCACAAACCCACACTCATTCCCACAAATGCACCTCCTTCCCCCAAGAAGGTCTGTTACTAACCGGAGTGTCCTCTGCCTGGTGAGCCATTCTTTGTTCACCGGAAATGGCCTGTCTGTTCTCAAATCTGGACTCCTTGGCCCACTCTGTGAAGTTGTCAGGAGCCAGCTTTGAGCCGCCACTACCTGCATTCTCAGGGAAGACACCTCTTCAGATTTTTTCTGGCATTTGACCATCTTCACATCTGTAAGTACCAAGAAAGACTGACTCTTTCCATGATAAATCCAAAAAAGTGAGATCTCTGTGACTGTTACTGGGCCTGACCCTGGGTGCCTGGTTTCTGGGATCCCAAGTTCAGAGAGTTCCATCACAAAGAAGTGAGGTAGGTCACTTCCTTCATGAACTGAATGAGCTCACAACCTTGGAAAACACTTTGTCCTAACAGTTTCTTCCTAAGGTCCCATGAGATGGAGGCTGCCCCTACTTCCTGTGACACTTTCACAAGTTAGAATGGTATATCAACAATAGGTACTGGGGGAGAGATCTCCACACAGGGTTGTTTTGGTCCATTTTGTCTACATTAAAATATGAGAGGCTTATTCAGACACATCTCTTCATCCTGACCAGGTTGTTTGCCATGGAAAATGACTTTTGCTCTCTCAGGTCCTTCATAGCATTCTATATCTTCTTCAGGGATAATTTCTGCATGGATCTTTGAGATTCTCAGCAGGTGGAAGATCCCCTATATTCCTGGATTGTAAGACCAACTCTATCCCTGCACTGCTGTAAAGTTAGATTGAGGGAACAGTGTATGGTTAATGTTAATATCATGTTCTATTTGCGTTAGGAATCATTCTGCTGGATGAATAACGGTATTGGGAACCTGAGATATTTACAAGAATATATAGGTGAAATATAAGTATGGAAACAGAAATCTAGGGAAGACTTGAAGCCAAGTAGGACTTTGGGCCCTTGAGTAGCATACTTTGCTTTGAATTATATTCTTCACAGATGTCTCAGATAAATTGATATACAAAGAAATAGGATCGTATACACTAGATGATTGAATAACATACAGAATATCCAATAAAAAAGGGATAGTCTGTAGGATTAGCAAGATAGTCAGTAGGTTTAGAAAGAAGAATGAGTATAGGATTTGTACCAAAAGTTCTTTACAAATAAGGTTTCGGGTAGAGAGTGAATGTAAATGTCAGCACATGTGAAGAGTCAGTCACAATGATGAATTGGGGAAAATATGTAGGAAAGCAGATATAAATAGAGACATTAGGAAGTCAGTAAAAGTATGAAGTGTGTAATTTGTTTAGACATTTTCAACGGTTTGAGTCTGAATATATAACCTTAGGCAGAAACTAATATGTTGTCACAAATTGGATTGACTTTTGAGAGCATTAGGTAACCAGGACATGGATGTTTTTATTAATCCATGCTCACTTTTTATTTAGGCTTTGGTAAAATCATAAGTGTGACCTTTGCATTTTGTGTCCAGAATATTATTGTGATAAAATGTATATGTAGATCAGGTGACTTGAGTATTTCTTCCACCATTTCTGTAGCAATATTTTGTAGATGAATAAATTACTATTGAGGGTACAAATAGGTGTACCCTGTGTCTATGAATATGCAGATAATGCATGAATAAACCATACTGTGTGTAAATAATATAACTTGCTCTACTTTAAATAATGGATTGAATTGATATCTGAAAATATAAAAGAAATCTCATATTGATATACACTCATTCACTGCAACCAGTTATACATCTAATGGTAATATTATGGTTGTGGTTTATCCTGAAAGGTGTGTGAGTTTTGTTTCAAAAGTGATTATGGAAATCAAAAATAATGTGTTTGGAAAGAAGTCTCATGAAAAGAATAGTCAAGAAACCTGTAAGAATACATGTGTTCTCAAGAAGGAAGTGATTGAACATTATATATCATACTATATATAATGTGCATAAACTGCAGAAATAGTAATGTACCAATGTTGAATAAAAATGAACATCAAAATACACATCATGTCCCATAGGAATCTACTTGCATTGATGTTAATCTGGGTCAGTTACTGTAGAAATATTAGGATTTTTATGCACCATTCACTGAAGTTACTTTTCAGTACTAGGAAAAAAGTATGTATTTAAGTTGGATGAATATTTCTGAGAATAATCTTGTGAAAATTTGATTATAAATCCACATAAATCACAAAACATTATAAACACAAAAGTCACATGGACATTAAAATGTAGCAATATATATGCCAATTTAAATCCATCTTGAAATATATATCATCCACTGATCCAAAACTATTTATTTAATGAACTTGAATTTATGTATAATGTTGTTCAGCTAGGAAGCTCCCCCATAGATTGAATTTTCTGTTCCAAATCAGTGTTTAGGAGGAGTGATCTCCTAAATGTGTATGCAAATATGTGCTACACAAAAATCTTCCCACTCTCATCCAGAACAATGCCTTGATATTACCTTCACCCCAAGTAAGACACAGTTGGAGGACATGAGTTAGAAAATCTGTGAATACATATCTGGAATGTAAAATGGTCAGGAGTTCACAACCTTGCAGGTTGTAGAGAAGTTTCCAAAAGTAAAGGACAGGCTTGATAGACCCAACCTGATCTTTTATTAGAATTGGGAGCCATCTTGCCAGAAAGCCATGAAAAGATAATTTGGGCTTTACTATAAATTACTGCAAATTCTGAACCTGCTTGGAATGCCTGTCCGTGCCTTGAACTCATCCATGCCTGGCTCTCTGACCAGATAACAGTGCTCTCTGAAACATTAGTGACACCTAATAAATATTGGCCTTCCCAGGCCAGACAACGACCCTCTCTGAGTCTCTAATGGTCCTCATAATTTCTGATGTTGGGGCCAGCAAAAAAAATGTAAACTACCATCAGTGTGATGCTTTCAAAGTTCTGTTATCTGTAACCCCCTTTTTGTGTAACTTTCTGGGCTATATAGCTGGGCTGTAGGAAAGGTGGTGTTGCTGTCTTGTTCCCGCCATTTTTGGAGGGAGAGGCAGCCTGGCCAGTTTTAATAATAAGCCTGCCTTAATTTGATTTTAATTGGAGTCACTGGTCTTTTCTTGTATCCTATTCCAACATTTTGGAGTTCCCCAGTGAGATGACCCTGCCCGACCAGATCACAAGACCAGAGTGCTGAAAATTCTGAAGCTGGCCTTCCCTCCAGGGCTACGGGCTGGGGAGCCACTCTAGGGGGTGCACAACTTGAGATGTTCCAAGGCCTTGGAGTGAGCCGTCGGTCTGGGGAGCACTGCAGTGAACCACCACACTGAAACTATTAGCAAGTACCTGGTGGAGGAGGCCTCCATAGGTAAGTGGCACCTTGATAACATCTTATATCTGGTTAAGGGAGATCTCTTCTAATGACAGAGAGGTGGCCTGGGGAGGCTTACATTCACTTCTGTCCAGGATAGTAATGAGAATCGTTCTGTCCTCTGTTCCGTTCTGTAGGGAATTCCTCTGGAAGGTTAGAGAGGTGCCGAGGGACACGCATGCGCTCCTACCCCAGAGCTTTAGCAAGACGTTTAATTGCTCATCTGTTTTTCTGTTTTGGCACCGGGATTCTGTTTTTTTTTTTTGTGTGTGTGTGTGTGTGTATGTGTGTTTTGTTCTGTGTTCTATATGTTTTTTGTTTGTTTGTTTTTGTGCGTTTTGTTTTGTGATTTCTGTGATAAAATCTTAAGGATATTGAACGTGAAAATGGGTAACAAAGCAAGTAAGCCTGACACCCCTTTGGACTGTGTTTTAAGGAACTGTGATGAACTTTACCACCATTTGTTAAGCAGAATGAGAGAAGCCCCTAGCTGGCTGCCTGGAGCACACCCAGTGCAGATGGTAATGCCTGCTGGGGAATGAAGAACTGAGTATCTCCCAGCATCTGCCGAAGCCCTGTTGCTTCAGGGAATTCCCTCCTTCGTTCCCTGCACTGCAAGGATAATGCCACCTCTGTCTTCTTAAAAAAAGAGAAAAACAAAAAGGGGACACTAAATGCAGTAAAGTCGCCATGGAGACACTTTATTTTATATTTCAGGTTGCTCCTCTGTGAAAACATTTGGTCCCCTTGTGGGGACATCTGTGGTGCCACTGGAGAAGGAGATTTTTCTCTTATTTGCTCTGTTTTAAAGGGTTCTGTCTGTCAGCCATTGTCAGGAGTTCATTTCTGTCTGTCTTGTGCCTTTTTTCTAGCCCTTTAAGACATGTGCAATAATGTGTTAATATTATAAATTGTTTCTTGGAAATGATCTTAGCTGAATGTGTGTCTAAATGATGATGTTTCATTGTACCAATCTGGTATCTGAATGGGTTTTTGAAGCATTCCACAATCTTGCAGTTAAAAGTCGGGTTTAGGTATTTGTTTAGTTCATGGTTTCAGATAATTCATGCCAGAGAACTTAAATACTTAGGATGGAAAACTAAAGAACTCTACTTCCAAGTTGGCAAGTAACTTCCCAATCATTCAGTCTTTTTTTCACCAATTTTAAATTAGGTAGCCTCGGAAAATGTCACTGTGTGTACCAGTGCATTAATTTGGACAAGGATACTAAATCATAGTATGATATCTGTTGACAAAACAACTTGTAAAGATATAAAATTTTGTGAATTGTATCTTAAACTTGTATCATAATTTTCAACATCCTAACATGAAAATTATGGTTAAAATACCTTAGGCCTAAGGTTTCTGCTCAGAATAGCCTTTTTTTCCTTCTTCTTCCAGACCTCAGCCAGGACTTATTTTGAAATGCAAATGAAAGAAGCCTGTAAGCTTAGTAGGAGACTTATTTGAGGCCTAAGGGAAAAAAAAAGGTAAATTGTATGGTATTTACTAATTACTGGCCAGTCATTTTTCTAGGACTCATAATTTTTTCCTTAGGTTCTTTATTTATTTTTTGAGCTCATGATTTTGCTCCTACAGACCTAGGTTAATGTTTTTCTGATCAGTAATATCTTTGACCAACTGTGGAATTTTTAAATCATTGCAATGGAGATTTCACCTGTGAAAAGCTACAAGGCCTTCACTTTTATTATGTGTGCACAATTTGTTATGTGTTGTATGTCTATATATATATATATATATATATATATATATATACATATGTCTATATATCATATATATGATACACAAATTAACATATATAAGGAGCACTCATATTAAAAAGAACTCATAAAAACAATTTTAAAAAGTGGATCCAAAGATCTTTAATTCACGTGATTTAAATGTTTCAATTTAAATTGGGTAAACAGATAAATATAAATGTCTTTAAATTTAAGCTTACAAGTTTTTCTAGGTGTTCAAAAATCTAATAAACTATTAATGTCTACAAAAGGTCTAATATGCCTTTGTTCCAGGACTTTTCTTTCAATCAAAAAAATGGTTTACAGTGTTCAAAAAATTTGTCTAATATTTTGATAAATAAGTAAAGTAAATTTGATATGGGATTACTCATTCATGAGTACTTTTGTTTGATATCTGATTGATATACTAAGGTCTGTATAAGTTTGTACTAAAGTCTGTATAAGATTGTAAAAATCAGTCATGTGTAAAAGAGACAAAAATTTCTTAAACATAAGTTTACCCATAACATTAAGTTTATTAAGATTTAAATTTTCTAGAGCAAGCAATCATAAAAATTAAACAAATGTTTAAATAAGAACTGTTATTTTAGAGCACTGTACTGCCATTTCTTTAAAAGCTAAACTTGGTTAATGTAGAAACTTCAATGCAATTGTGATGCTATTAATGTGCTCATATTTTCCAGTTATACAACTCTATAAGGTAGAAACTTTAAAAGAGCATTATATCAAGCAGGTGTTCTGAAGTTGTATGGTAAATAAAATATATATTGGGGATTTATTTACCTGTTATCAATAATATATGTAAAGTTTTATGTTACTTTTTACATTGTGGAACAATTTAAATGTATTTTTAGTTAATGAGACCCTAATCTATGTAAAGGTTAAAATCTTTCAGCCGTACTTTAATTCATGTTTTAAATGTGATATCATATGGTGTGAGCTAATGTTCATGTGACCTCAAACAATTCATGTAAACTTTGTAAAATGATATTTAAAAAAAAGATCAGCTTGAGAACTAAAGCATTTAAGATTTATAGGGAGCCCTGCTTACCTGAGATAAGACTCTGTGTCCCATCTTACTACATGTGAGAATGACTACGAAAGCAGTAGGTCAGATTTTATTTCATTTAAAGTTATGTTCAAATTTTTTTTTCTGTCAAGATTACTAGGATCTCAAAAAGGTGATATAATATATAACTCACCAAAAAATTCAGGGTAGCTATTACATGAACTAAGTATTTTTATTCTTGTTAAAAAATTTTATTTTTTAATTTCTTTATAAGTGATCTAAAGATTCCCTGTTGGTGTTTTACAGAAGTGTTGCTTTAAGAACACAACATGGGTTAATTTAAGAAAATAAGTCATCAACTACAAGACAGACAGAATAATAAGATCCCAATTAATAAAATATAAATAATTATAAACTTATAGACATTAAAGTGCAGTACTCTTAATATATGGCTGTTAAAATTTATTTGCTGGTTGTTTCAGATTAGGATTGAAAATTAAAGTTAAATGAAAAGGGCCAAAAAAAAACAATATTTGACTCTTGCCCTTTGAGTCAGTCTGAATCCAGGGAACAGGGGACTTCTCTATGAGCTTTGCAACTCTGGGCCACATAACCTCCCGATCAGGGAGATTAATGAGACCACTGGAGAACAGAAAGCCAATCAGTGCATTTGCTACAAAGAGGAGAGTCATCAGGAAAGGGAGACATCCCTGATGCTTCTGAGGGAAGCCACATGGTCAAGCAAGACCTGAACCCACCTAGCTCAAATTGCACTAGCAGAACTGAGAAGCTGCTCTCAAGTTTCCCAAGGAATGACTCCCATAAAAGCTCAGCTGACTGCTAACAATAGATAGAAACAAAAGTCATTTGACTGCTTCATCTTAAACACTTAGCAAAGACAGTTAAAACCAAAATACAGCCATTCCTGGGCATTTTAAATAATAATAATAATAATAATATTAATAATAATAATAATAATAATATTTTAAGGTATACACTTTATGTTAGCCTCCCAAAATAAGTAAAACTGTTGGCTACAAAGACTATCAAGAGGAGCTGCCAGAGGCAGAAGTTTTTAGTTTAAGGCCTACAGATATTCCTAACCTACACATGTAGGCTTGGTGTTTGCTAGTACGATTATCCAGCCCTGAGTAACAGAATTAAATGTTTCTCTATTAGACACAGAGGTCATACTAGTGAAAGGATTTTGCAAAATCAGATGACATTAAATTATTAAACTGTATATTATGGGGAGGGACAACTGTAACACTAAAAGTTAAATATTAAGTTGACAGTCCTGATAATTGGGGATATTAAAGACTGGTGAGGGTACTTCATACAGTGACATGATCCAGCTACTGCAACATTTATTCAATACTCATGTTTTTTGTTTCTCTCATAGAAGAACCCATCCCCAGATGACTTTACAACCTGTTCTTCCTCAACAAGACTTCAAAAAGAACTGACTTCTAAAAGGCAACTCATATTCCTCAACTGACTTCAAAAAGGCAACTCATGTCTCTCACACCATGCACACTCATGTCACCCTCTCTCAGCTGAGAAGAAGGCAAAATGAGAGACGACTCTCCACTTACACCAATGGAGCCCAAAATAAATAGACTATCAATATAAGTAATTAATTAAGTCAGGTAATATCAGGGAGACTGGTTTTCGGTGAGTTCTAAAAATTTGGAGACTGTTAACTGAGGGATTAAAATTTCCTCAGTGTTTTTCCACTAACCTATCAAGGATTACAAAGGGACACATAAGAAAAGGGGGGAATGATAGACCCAACCTTATCTTTGATTAAAATTGGGAGCCATCTTGCAACAAAGCCATGAAAAAATCATTTTGGCTTTACTGTAAATTACTGCAAATTCTGAACCTGCTTGGAATGACTGCCCGTGCCTTAAACTCACCCGTGCATGGCTCTCTGACCAGATAGCAGCCCTCTCTGAAACTTTGTCACACCTCATAAATATTGGCCTTCTGTGGCCAGACAATGACCCTCTCTGAGGCTCTAATGGTCCTCATAAATTTTGATGTTGGGGCTAGCAAAAAAAAAAAAATGTAAACTCCCATTAGTGTGATGCTTGTCAGAGTTCTGTTATCTGTTACCCCATTTTTGTGTAACTTTCTGGGCTGCAAACCTGGGCTGTAGTAAAGGTGGGGTTGCTCTCTTGCTCTCGCAATCTTTGGAGGGAGAGGCAGCCCAGCCAGTGGAAATAATAAGCTTACTTTAATTTGATTTTAACTGGAGTCAGTGTTCTTTTCTTACATCCTGGTCTAAGAGGTAAACACTCCACAAACATAGAGCTCTGCCAGCCTAAAGACTTCTTGAGAAACTGACTCTGAGGTTGGGTACTTTAAATATATTTTGTTGTCAGAAGGTTTAGCTTATTTTTTATTGAGACCATCAAAGCTGGGTCTGCATCTATGTAAATGGAGAGCATGGTTTCTTATTTTCCAATGAACATGAGGCAGCAGTGCTGAATTCTCTCTTGGTAGGTAAACTGTGGCCACTGGGGGCTAAGTGTCTCCCCGTGTGGACTGTGAAGCCATTTGATCATCCTCCATTTTTGTGGTGTTTCTTGGTGCTGCACTGGGAGTTTGGTATTTGCTTCACGAAATACAAGGAGTTCAACTGGGACACAGTGCTGGAGGGAGTTCTTTCACGTGTGGTGGGTCAGGAACTGCAGGAGAATGCACCAACCAGGCTTCTATTTCACACAGCTTTTTCCTTGACCATACCAACCTGATTCTGAACATTGCCTTGGAACCTCTCCATATAATAAGATGCCTTTACATGTAAGGTTCTGCTGGATGCACCATGGCAGCCAAAAGGCATTTGGAAGTCAATTGGAAATCCACACGGCCTCACCTCAGATATTTTATCACACACCTGCACACCACTGCTCTGGGCCCACTACTCAGCATTCTCAACTTACTGGCATCTCTGTTCTTCACCATTATCATGAAACCCAGTCAATCAAGGCATTGTCTGGTACACTCATGATCAGCAACAGGAGATCCAAAGGTTCTCCAGTGCCACCTGGTCATGGGAGTTTCAAAAATTTCAGGGTATTTATCTAGCCACTTTTCAAGGATGAAGTTGGAGAAACTGTGGGTTTCAATTCATTCAGGAACTATTTAATGTTGAGGAACCTCATTTCAATGAATGCTCTGGAGAACTCTCAAAGGCAAGGCTTCCCAAAGAGTAGCCAAATAGTCACATGAAGCCCAGCCCATTGAGGTCTACAATGTGAGGTCCATGTGTGTTTTGACTCTCAACTATGCCTGTCAAGTCTTTCAGAATAAAATCATGTGATAACCTGGCTGAGATTCCAAGTGATCAGTCGAAAGCCACCCTTGGCCTAGATTTCAGTTTCCAATGGCGACTCTCATGCGTGGCCTTCTAAAATCGCAACACAATTCATGACAATACTTCTCTGAGGTCAGTTCCAGAACTCAGTCTCTAAGGTGAATCATACCAAAGTTCTAGCCCTGGTGGATCCAGTCATTTCTTCCAACCACTACACAAATGAACACTATTAAAACCAAAACACTCCCACATGGTCCTCACCTTCTTCCATATAGACACTCATTATAACCTCTGGCTGGAGGTTTCCATGAGGGGCGCAGCACAAGACAGTATCCAAAACAAGCTCCCTTATCCCTTATTTGCTTAAAGTCAGCTGGGCCTGGACAAAATTCCTGTGAACCAGGAGTGATAAAATAAGCCTGGCCTTAATACTGCTCTGCTTCTCCAATTTGAGGCCTACTGACTCTCAGGTATAGATTCTTAATGTGATTTAAAGTAATGAAAAAACCCAAGTTCATATGGGCTAGCCTCTGCAGGGCTTTGAAGAACTCATTTGACCCAAAGGATCCCTAGTCTCATTTGATGGAGATCAGAAACCTATCAGAGTAAGGCAAGATACTTCATACACAATTACTGATATTTTTGCCATTTTGGTTTTGGAAGCACACATGGGATCTTTCTTTAGTTCCATCAGGTGCTGAGAATCTAAGCCACTGCCTCACACAGGGCCAAGTGGCTGATTCAGACACATCCCTTTCCAAAGCAATTAAGCAAAGATACACAGGTGATGCCCATTAATTTCCATTTGAAAACAGTTTTCTTCAGGCTTCACAAATTGGTGGCCTGAGGCAGAGACCTTCCTGACTCTCAGAGCAACAGAAAAATAGGTAAGCAAAAGGCCCAAAGCAGGGTTTCTCTACTGAGACTTTCTTTGTCACACTGATATCTGAGTTTTCTGAGATGCTTGCTATTCCCTTCAGCTATCCAGTATATGGCAATGTCACAGAGCTTGGAGGTGGTACATATCTTGGACACAAAACCATGAGCCTACTCTGGAGAGTGGCCAGAATTCAGGAAGAAAACAGGAACTTCGGAAGATAGTAGGTGTTGCCCGTCCCTAAAGCAACCTGCAGTCCACTCATAAATTGGGCAGGATGAATGTTGGCAAGCTTTCTACTAGACAGGACACATCCATTGATGCATTATCTTTTATAATGTCTACAACCACGGACACAGTGGGATACACAGGCATACAAACAATCACCTTGTCAAATGACTTACTATAAACAGTCCACTCTAAAGCAAACAAACCGCCTTTCTTACCTATTCTCAGAACATGAGACATAACCACAAAATCACAATCACACCCACAACGACACCTCCTTTATTCAACTAGGTCTGTGACTAATTGGAATGTACTCTGAATGATGGGCCATACTATGTTTCCTTGAAATGGCCTGTCCTTCTCAGATCTGGTCACCTTGGCCAACACTGTGAAGTTTTCAGGAGCCAGTGGTGAGCCACTACCTGCTTTCTCAGGAAATTCCCCTTTTTACAGCTCTCTTGGCATTTGGCAATCCTCACATCAGTAGGTAACAAGGAAGACTTACTCTGTCCTTGGTTATTCCAAACAACTGAGCCCACTGGGTAAGAAACTGGGACTGACTCTGGGTGCCTGGCTTCCTGGATCCCAAGTTCAGAGAGATCCATAATCAAGGAAGAGAGGTAGGTCACCTCATTCAGGAACTGAATGAGGTTACTGCCGTGGCAACCACTTTGTCCTAACAATTGCTTTCAAGGGTCCCATGAGATGGTGGCTGCCCCTACCTCCTGTGACACTTTCACAAGTTAGAATGGTATATCAACCATTGGCACCTGGGAACAGCTCTCCACACAGGCCTGGTTTGGTCCATCTTCTCTACATTAAGAAGAGAGAAGCTGTTTCAGACACAACCCTTCATCCTGACCAGGTTGTTTGCCATGGAGGATGACTTTTGCTCTCTTAGGTCCTCCATAGCTGCTTACAACTTCTCCAGGAATCATTTCTGCATGGACCTTTGAGTTTCTCAGCATGTGGAAGATCCCCTATATTCCTGTATTGTAAGAACAACTCTATCCCTGCTCTTCTGTAAAGTTAAATTGACTGAACAGTGTATGGTTAGGTTAACTAACAGGTTCGATTTGGATTAGGAAACTTTTTGCGGGATGAATAATGGTATTGGGAAACTGCGATATTTACAAGAATATATAGGTGAATTATAAGTATGAAAACAGAAATCTAGCTAAGATTTGAAGCCCAAAGGGCATTGGGCCCTTGATTGGGATACGTAGGTTTGAATTATGTTCTGCACTGATGTGTCAGGTAAATCGATATACAATGGCTTAGGTCCTTGTACCATGGATGATTAAATGTAGAAGAGAACTTCCAGTCAAAAGGGATAGTCGGTAGGATTCGGAAGATTCTCGGTAGGTTTAGAAAGAAGAGTGAGTATAGGATTTGGACCAAACGTTGTTTAGCAATAGGGTTTCTGTTAGACAGTGAATGTTAATGTCAGCACAAGTGAAGAGACAGTCACAATGATGAACTGGGGAAAATAGTTAGGAAAGCTGATATCAATAGAGACATTACGAAATCAGGCAAAGTATAAAGTGAGTGATAGGATTAGATATTTTCAACAGGGTTGAGTTTGAATATATAATCTTAGAAAGAAACAAATGTGTAGTGACCAATAGGATTGACGTTTGACAGCATTAGGCAACCTGGACATGGATGTTTAGTAATCCATGCTCACTTTTCATTTAGTCTTTGCTACAATCTTAAGTGTGACCTTTGCTTTTTTTGTCCAGAATATTACTGTGATAAAACGTATATGTAGATCAGGTGACATGACTATTTTTCCACCATTTCTGGCAGCAACATATTCAAGACGTATAAATTAGTAATGGGGGTAAAAAGAGGTGTACCCTTTGTCTGTGCATATAGAGATAATGCATGAATAGACCATACTGTGAATAAATAATATATCTGGTTCCGACTTTAAATAATGGATTGAAATTATATGTGAAAAAATACAAGAAATCTTATATTGACATACAAACATTCATTCTAACCAGTTATATATCTAATGGCCACATTAAGGTTATGGTTTATCATGAAGGGTGTGTGAGTTTTGCTTCAAAAGTGATTATGGAAATCTAAAATAATGTGTTTGGAAAGAAGTCTCATGAAAAGACCAGTCAAGAAACCTGGAGGAATACATGTTTTATGAAGCAGGAAGTGATTGTGAAACAAATGCGTATAAATTTGTGAACTTGTGGATGAAATATATATATCCTATGATTTGTAAAAATTGAAGAAATAGTAATGTACCAGTGTTGAATGAAAATAAACGTCAGAATACACATCATGTCCCATACGAATCTACTTGATTGATGTTAATCTGGGTTAGTTACTGTACAAATATTAGGATTTGTAAGCACCATTTACTGAAGTTAGTTTTCAGAACTATGAAACAAATGTGTATTTCAGGAGGATGAATATTTCTGAGAATAATTTTGTGAAAAGTTTATTATAAATCCACATTTTTGAACATGAATGAATTTAGGGAGTGTATTTAAGATACATACATTTCATATTTTAAAAATCAGGACAGTATATATATATATATATATATATATATATATATATATATATATATTCATAATTATATATGTGTGTATATACATATATATTTATACATATATAATTATATATGTGTGTATATACATATATATACATAATTATATATGTGTGTATATATATATATATATATATACACACACACACACACAAACAAAACACACACACAGACATTAAAATGTAGGAATATATATGCCAATCGAAGTTCATCATAAAATGCATAGCATCCACAGATGCAAAAATATTTATTTTACTGAACAAGGATTTATGTATAATGTTGTTCTACTAGGAAGCTCACCCATAGTTTGAATTTTCAGTTCCAACAGCGTTTAGAGGAGTGATCTCTTCTCACAACTTGTTTCTGCCAAGTCAGTCACCTCACAAAAATGAACGTGTGATACCAGGTAGGATTCTATAAAGCATATAAAAATACATGTGCTGAATAGGCTACAGAGAAAGGCAGACAGGCATTTACATATTTGTTAACTTTAACAACACATGGAGAACTATTTCAATTAAAAATTGACTAGATTTATAACACCTACCATTTATCATGAAAAAGGCAAGTCCAACTATACCCCACGCCTCCTCTGAACTGCTTGTATTTCTATTCTGTTTGGGTTGTTTTTCTCCATCATTTGGATTAGTAGACAGAGTATAGTAGGGTATGGGTTATTGTCAGGGATTCAGTATTTTCAATGGTATATAAAAAAATGAATCCAATGTGTATAAAAATATATGCTACACAATTATCTTCCCACTCTCATCCAGAACAATGCCTTTACATTACCTTCACCTCAAGTAAGACACAATTAGGGTAGAAGAGTTTGAAAATCCGTGAATGCATATCTGGGGTGGAAACAGTACTAAGAAACAAATACGTATTTCAGGTGGATGAATATTTCTGAGAATAATCTTGTGAAAAGTTGATTATAAATCCACAACATAAATATGAATGAATTTAGGAAGTGTGTAATAAGACACATATTTCATATTTTGAATACTCCTGAGAGTGTATCTATATATATATTTATATACACACACAGAGACAGACATTAAAAATTGCAATATATATGCCAAACAAAATACACCATGAAATGTATATCATCCACAGATCCAAATATATTCATTTTACTGAACATGGATTTATGTATAATGTTGTTCAACTAGGAAGCTCACTCACATTTGAATTACCAGTTCAAGCAGCGTTTAGGAGGAGTGATCTCTTCTTCCAATTTGTATCTGCCAAGTCAGCCACCTCACAAGAATGTACGTGTGGTACCAGGTAGGATTCTATATGTGCATATAAAAATACGTGTGCTGAATAGGCTACAGAGAAAGGGGGACAGGAATTCACTTATTTGTTAACTTTAAAAACGCATGGAGAACTATTTCAACAAATAATTGACTCGATTTATAACTGCTACACTATACCATGCAAAAGGCAACTCCAACTATAAAACATACCTCATCTAAACTGCTTGTATTTCTATTATGTTTGTGTTATTTTTCTCCATCATATTAGGATTAGTAGTCAGAGTCTAATAGGGTATATGTTAGTTTCAGGGATTCAGCATTTCTAATGGAAAATAGGAAATTGAATCCAATGTGTATGCAAATATGTGCTACACAAAAATCTTCCCACTTTCATCCAGAACAATGCCTTGACATTACATTCTCCTCAAGTAAGACACAATAAGAGGATAAGAGTTAGAAAATCTGTGAATATATATCTGGAATGGAAAATACTCTGGAGTTTACAACTTTGGAGGTGGTAGAGAAGATTCTAAAAGTAAGGGACAGGGTAAACCTTCCACAAACATGTAGCTCTGCTGGCCTAAATACTTTTTGAGAAACTGCCTCTAAGAGTGGGCACTTGAAGTATTTGATGTTCTGAGGAGATTTAGTTCCTTTGTAGAGAAACCATGAAAGCTGGGTCTGCATCTATGTTACTTGGAGGACATGGTTTCTTATTATCCAATGAACATGAGGCAGCAGTGCTGAATTCTCTCTTTGTAGGTAAACTATGGACACTGGGGTCTAAGTGTCTTTCAGTGTGGACTGTGAAGCCAATTGGTCATCCTCCACTTTTCGTGGTTTTTCTCGCTGCTGCACTGGGAGTTTGGTATTTGCTTCAAAAAATACAAGGAGTTAAAATGGGACAGAGTGGTGGAGGGAGTTCTTTAAGGTGTGGTGAGTCAGGGTCTTCAGGAGAATGCACCAACCAAGGTTCTATCCCATGTAGATTGCCCCCTTGAGAATAGCAACATGATTCTGAACATTGCAGTGAATCCTCTCCATATAACAAGATGCCTTTACATATATGGGTCTGCTGGCTGCACCATGTCAGTCACAAGCCATTTGGAAGCCAATGGCTGATCCACATGGCCGCATCACAGATGTTTTATCACACAATTGCATACCACTGCTCTAGGCCCATACTCACCAGGCTCCAACTTACTGGCATATCTGTTCTACACCATTTTCATGAAACAAAGTCAATCAAGGCAGTGTCTGGTATACTCAGGATCAGAAACAGGACATCCAAAGTATTTCCAGTGCCAGCTGATCATGAAAATATCAAAAATTTCATGGTAATTTTCTAGCCATTTTTCACGGATGAAGTTTGAGGCTCTGAGGGATTCAATTAATTCAGGAACCATTAAATGGTGAAGAAGCTAATTTCAATGAAAGCTCTGGAGCACTCTCACAGGCAAGGTTTCCCTAAGGGTGGCCAAAATGTCACATGAAGCCAGGCCCATTGAGATCTACAATATGAGGTCCATGTGTGTTTTAAACTCAAATATGGCTGCCAAGTCTTTAAGAAAAATTGTGTTATATCCGGGCTGAAATTCCCAATGTTCTGTGGAAATCCAACCTGGGCCTAGATCTCAGGTTCCAAGGGCGACTCTCATGTGTGGCCTCCTAAAATCCCAACACAATTCATGGCAATACTTCTCTGAGGTCAGTTAAAGAACTCAGTCTCTAAGGGGAATCACACCAGAGTTCAAGCCCAGTGGAACAGTCATCTCTTCCAACCGCCAAACAAATGACCACAATTAAAACCAAAACACTCCCACATGGTCCTCATCTTTTTCCATATAGACACTCCTTATAACGTCTGGCTGGAGTTTTCAATGAGGTCCACAGCCCAAGTCAGTGTCCAAATTAAGGTATTGTTCCCCTCATTTGTCTAACATCAAGGTGGCCTGGACACACTTCCTGTAAACCAGGAATGATCAAATAGGCCTGCCATTAATACTGCTTGGCTTTTTCAATTTGAGGCCTTCTGACTCTGTGGTTTAGATTCTTTATGTGAATTTGAGTCATGAGAAAATCCAAGCCCCTCTGCAGAGATTTGAAGAACTCATTTGGCCCAAAGGATTCCTATTCTCCCTTGATGGAAGTCAGGATCCTAACAGAGGAAGGTAAAAGAATTCATTCACAATGAGTGAATATTTGCCATTTTGGTTTTGGATGCACACATGTGATCTTTCTTTTGATCCATCAGGTGCTGAGAATCTAAGCCACAGCCTCACACAGGGCCAAGAGAATGATTCAGACACATCTTTTTCCAAAGCAATTAAGCAAAGAGACACAGGTGATGCCCTTCATTTCCATTTGAAAAATGTTTTCCTCAGGCTTCCCAAAGGGGTGGCCAGAGGCAAAGACATCCTGAGATTCAAGGCAACAGAACAATAGGTTAGCAAAAGGCCCAAAGCAGGGTTTCTCCACTGAGACTTTCCTGGTCACACTGATATCTGAGTTTTCTGAGATGCTGGCCATTCCCTTCAGATATCCAGTACATGGCCATGTGACAGAGATTGGAGGTGGTACATTTCTTGGACACAAACCCAAGAGCCTATTCTGAAGAGTTGTCAGAATTCAGAAAGAAAACAGGGACTTAATAAGGTAGTAGGTGTTGCCTATCGATATGGAAACCACACTCCATTCATTAATTGGGCAGGATGAATGCTGGGAAGCTTTCTACTAGAGGGGACACATGCATTGATGCATTCTCTTTTCTAATGTATACAACCACGGACACAGTGGGATACACAGACATAGAAACACTCACCTTGTAAAACGACTTACTAGAAACAGTTCACTGCAAACCAAAGAAACCTCCTTTCCTACCTATTCTCAGAACAGAGACAAAACCACACACCCACACTCAAAAAGACACCTCCTTCCCCCAAGTAGGGCTGTGATTATCTGGAGTGTCCTCTGACAGGTTTGCCATACTATGTTCCCCGGTAATGGTCTGTCCTGTCTCAGATCTGGTCTCCTTGTACAACTCTGTAAAGCAGTCAGGAGCCAGCAGTGAGCCACTACCTGCTTAGTCAGGAAAGGCCCCTGTTCATATCTTTCCTGGCATTTGGCCATCCTCACATCAGTCAGTACCAAGAAGACTGACTCTGTCCTTGGTGATTCCAAATAAATGAGACCACTTGGACTGGGACTGGGACTGGCTCTGGTGCTTGGTTTCCTTGGTCCCAAGTTCAGAAAGTTCCATCAACAAGGAAGTGAGGTAGGTCACTTCCTTTAAGAACTGAATGAGGTCACTGCCTTGGCAACCACTTTGTCCTAAGAGTTGCTTCCAAGGGTCCCATGAGATGGAGGCTGCCCCTACTTCCTTTGGCACTTTCACAACTTAGAATGGTATATCAACCTTAGGCACCCGAGAACAGCTCTCCACACAAGCCTGGTTTGGTCCATCTTCTCTACAGTAAGAAGATAGAGGCTGATTCAGACAAAACCCTTCATCCTGACCAGGTTGTTTGCCATGGAAAATGACTTTTTGTCTCTCAGGTCCTTCATTGCTGCCTACATCTTCTCAAGGGATCATTTCTGCATGGACCTTTGAGGTTCTTAACAGGTAGAGCATCCCCTACATTCCTGTATTGTAAGAACAATCTGTCTCTGCTCTTCTGTAAAGTTAGATTGAGTGAACAGTGTATGGTTAGGGTTAATTTCATGTTCGATTTGGATTAGGAATCATTCTGCTGGATTAATAATGGTATTGGGAACCTGTGATATTTATAAGAATATCGAGGTTAAATATATGTATGAAAACAGAAATTAAAGTAAGATTTGAATCCCAGAAGGGCATTGGGCCATTGATTGGGATATTTAGCTTTGAATTACTATATGCACACATGTCTCAAATAAATCGATATACAATGGCAGAGGAACTTGAACCTTGGATGATTGAATGCTGAAGAGAACATCCAGTCAAAAGGGATTGTCGGTAGGATTAAGAAGATAGTCGCAGTCATTAATATGGTATTATGTAAAAATGTGGATGTGTAACCGATGGGATTCTGCAACTTGTATTTGGGGTAAAAATGGGAGCTGATAACCCATTTGAATCAAATGTATGGAAGATGATATGCCATGAGCTTTGTAATGTTTTGAACAACCAATAAAAAAAATTAAAAAAAAAAAAAAGAAGATAGTCGTTATGTTTAGCAAGTAGAGTTAGTATAGAATATGTAACAAAAGTTCTTTATCAATTTTTTTCGGGCAGTGAGTGAATATAAATGTCAGCACATATGAAGAAATCAGACACAATGATGAACTGGGGAAAATTTGTAGAAAAGCAGATATCAATAGAGACATTAGGAAATCAGGCAAAGTATAAAGTGAGTGATAGAATAAGACATTTTCAACAGGGTTGAGATTGAATATCTAATCTTAGGAAGAAACAAATATGTAGGTCACAAATAGGATTGACATTTGAGAGCATTAGGCAACATGGACATGGATATTGTTAGTAATCCATGTTCACTTTACATTTAGGCTTTGGTACAATCCTAAGTGGGACCTTTGCATTTTGTTTCCAGAATATTACTGTGATAAAATGTATATGTAGATCAGATGACATGATTTTTTCTTCCACCATTTCTAGGAGCAGTATTTTGAAAACGTATAAATTAGCATTGGGGGTAAAAAGAGGTGTACCCTGTTTTTTGAATATACAGATAATGCATGAATAGACCTTAATTTCAATAAATAATACAACTTGTTCCACTTTAAATAATGGATTGAATTGATATCTGAAAATATATAAGAAATCTTATATTGATAGGCAATCATTCATGACAACCAGTTATACACCTAATGTTAATATTAGGGTACGATTTATCATGAAGTTTGTGTGAGTTTTGCTTCAAATGTGATTATGGAAATCGAAAATAATGTGTTTGGAAAGAAGTCTCATGAAAATGCCAGTCAAGGAACACCGAGGAATTCATGAGTTCTGAAGCAGGAAGTGATTGAAATTGAAAAAAATGACGATAAATTTGCTTACTTGTGGATGAAATATTATAATATGATGTGAATAAACTGAAGAAATAGTAATGTACCAGTGCTGAATAAAAATGAACATCAAAATACACATCATGTCCCACAGGAATCTTCTCGCATTGATGTTAAACTGTGTCAGTTACTGTAGAAATATTAGGATTTCTTTGCACCATTCACCAAAGTTAGTTTTCTTTTTTTTAATTTTTATTTATGCTTTTTCAAAACATTACATAGTTCTTGATATATCATATTCCGCACTGTGATTCAAGTGGGTTATGAACTCCCATTTTTACCCCATAAACAGATTGCAGAATCACATCAGTTACACATCCATTGATTTACATATTGCCATACTAGTGTCTGTCGTATTCTGCTGCCTTTCCTAACCTCTACTATCCCCCTCCCCTTACCTCCCCTCTCCTCTTCTCTCTCTACCTCTTTACTGTAATTCATTTCTCCCCCTTGTATAATTTTTTCCTTTCCCTCACCTCCTCTTGTATGTAATTTTGTATAACCCTGAGGGTCTCCTTTTATTTCCATGCAATTTCCCTTCTCTCTCCCTTTCCCTTCCTCCTCTCATCCATGTTTAATGTTAATTTTCTTCTCATTCTATTCGTCCCTACTCTGTTCTTAGTTACTCTCTTTAAATCAAAAAGACATTTGGCATTTGGTTTTAGGGATTGGCTAGCTTCACTTAGCATAATCTGCTCTAATGCCATCCATTTCTCTGTAAAAATTTTGTCATTTTTTAATGCAGAGTAATACTCCATTGTGTATAAATGCCTCATTTTTTATCCATTCATCTATGGAAGTGCATCTAGGTTGGTTCCACAGTCTTGCTATTGTAAATTGTGCTGCTATGAACATCAATGTAGCAGTGTCCCTGTAGCATTTTTTTTAGGTCTTTAGGGAATAGACTGAGAAGGGGAATACCTGGGTCAAATGGTGGTTCCATTCCCACCTCTACAAGAAATCTCCATACTGCTTTCCAATTTGGCTGCACCAATTTGCAGTCCCACCAGCAATGTACAAGTGTACCCTTTTCTCCACATCCTCGCCAGCACTTGTTGTTGTTTGAGTTCATAATAAATATCTGGAATGGAAAATGCTCAGGAGTTCACAACCTTGAAGGTCGTAGAGGAGTTTCCAAAAGTAAGGGACAGGGTAAATACCACAAACATGGAGCTGTGTCGGCCTTAAGACTTCTTGAGAAAATGCCTCTGAGGTTGGGCACTTGAAATATATGTTGTTGTCAGGAGCTTTAGCTTCCTTTGTAGTGAGAACATCAAAGCTGAGTCTGCATCTATGTGACCTGGACGACATGTTTTTTTTATTTTCCTATGAACACGAGGCAGCAGTACTGAATTCTCTCTTTGTAGGCAAACTGGGGCTACTGGGGGCTAAGTGTCTCCCCATGTGGACTGTGAAGCCATTTGATCATCCACATTTAATCATGTTATTTGATGCTGCACTGAAAGTTTGGTATTTACTTTACGAAATAAAGGAGTTTAACTGTGATACAGTGCTGCAGGGAGTTCTGTCACGTGTGGTGGTCAGGATCGGCAGGAGAATGTACCAAGAAGGCTTCTATCACACATAGTTGCCCCCTTGACCATAGCAACATGATTCTGAACATTGCCCTGAAACCTCTCCATACAACAAGATGCCTTTACATCCAAAGGTCTGCTAGCTGCACCATGTCAGTCACAAACCATTTCTAAGCCAATGGCAGATCCACGTGGCCCCACCACAGATGTTTTTTCACACACCTACACTCTACTGCTCTTGGCCCACTACTCAGCAGGCTCCAACTTACTGGCATATCTTTTCTACACCATTATCATGAAACTCAGTCAAACCAGGCACTGTCTTGTATACTCATGATAAGCAACAGGACATCAAATGGTTTTCCAGTGCCAGCTGGTCATGGAAATTTCAAAAATTTCATGGTATTTTCTAGCCATTTTTCAAGGATGAAGTTGGAGTTACTGTGGGTTTCAATTCATTCAGGAACCATTAAATATTGAGGAATCTCATTTCAATGGAAGCTCTAGAGAACTCTCACAGGCAAGTCTTCTGAAAGAGTGGCCCAAGGTCACATAAAGCCAGCCACATTGAGGTCTACAATGTGAGGTCCATGTGTGTTTTGACTCTCAACTATTGCTGCCAAGTCTTTCAGAATATAATCAAGTGATATCCTCGCTGAGATTCCCAGTGCTCTGTGGAAAGCCACCCTGGGCCTAGATCTCAGTTTCCAAGGGTGACTCTCATGCGTGGCCTCCGAAAATCCCAACACAATTCATGGCAATACTTCTCTAAGGTCAGTTTCAGAACTCAGTCTCCAAGGGGAATCCCACAAGAGTTGAAACCCAGGTGGACGCAGTCATCTTTTCCCACCTCCACACAAATGACCACAATGAAAACCAAAACACTCTCACATGGCCCTCATGTTCTTCCATATAGACACTAATCATAACCTCTGGCTAGAAGTTTCCATGAGGGGCGCAGACCAAGACACTGTCCAAAATAAGCTCCCTTTCCCCTCATTTGCCAAAAGTCAGGGTGGCCTACACACCCTTCCTGTGAACCAGAACTGATCAAATAGGCATCACGTTAATACTGTTCTGCTTTTCCAATTTGAGGCCTACTGACTGCCAGGTATAGATTCTTTATGTGATTTGGAGTCATCAGAAAACCCAAGCACTTCTGCAGGGGTTCAAAGAACTCTTTTGAACTAAAGGATCCTGATTCTTACTTGATGAAGGTCAGGAATCTAATAGAGGAAGGCAAGAGACTCATTTGCCATTTCTGTTTTGAATGCACACATGGAATCTATCTTTTGATGCATCAGGTGCTGAGAATCTAAGCCACAACCTCACACAGAACCAAGAGGCTGATTCAGACACATCCTTTTACAAAGCAATTAAGCAAAGAGCCACAGGTGATGCCCATTCATTTTCATTTGAAAACTGTTTTCTTCAGGCTTCACAAAGGGGTGGCCAGAGGCAAAGACCTTCCTGACATTTAGGGCAACAGAAGAACAGGTAAGCAAAGACACAAAGCAGGGTTTCTCCACTGAGACTTTCCTGGTCACACTGATATCTGAGTTTTCTGAGATGCTCCCCATTCACTTCAGCTATCAAGTACATGGCCATGTCACAGAGCTTGGAGGTGGTATATATCTTGGACACAAAACCATGAGCCTATTCTGGAGAGTGGCCAGAATTCAGGAAGAAAACAGGATCTTAGGAAGATAGAAGGTTTTGCCCATCCAGAAGGCAATCTGCAGTCCATTCATCAATTGGGCAGGATGAATGCTGGGAAGCTTTCTACTAGACAGGACACATCCATTAATTCATTCTCTTTTCTAATGTCTACAACCACAGACACAGTGGGGATACACAGACATAGAAACACTTACATGTCAAACGACTTACTAGAAACAGTCCAATCCAAACCAAACAAACCACATTTCCTACCTATTCTCAGAACATGTGACAAAACCACAAAACCACAACCACTCCCACAAAGGCACCTCCTTCCCCCAAGTAGGTCTGTGACTATCCAGAGTGTCCTCTGACTGGTGGGCCATAAAATGTTCTCCCGAAATGTCCTGTCCTGACTCAGATCTGGTCTCTTTGGCCAACTTTGTGAAGTTGTCAGGAGCCAGCGGTGAGCCACTACCTGCTTTCTCAGAAAAGGTCCCTCTTCAGAGCTCTTCTGGCCTTTGGCCATCCTCACATAGGTAGGTACCAAGAAAGACTGACCCTGTCCTTGGTAAAACTGAACAAGTGAGCCCACTGGGACTGGGACTGGGACTGGCTCTGGGTACCTGTCTTCATGGATCCCAAGTTCAGAGAATTCCTTCACCAAGGAAGTGACGTAGGTCACTTCCTTCAGGAACTGAATTAGGTTACTGCCTTGTCAACCAATTTGTCCTAACAGTTGCTTCCAAAGTCCAATGAGTTGGAGGCTGCCCCTTCTTCCAGTGAAACTTTCACAAGTTTGCATGGTATATCAACCATAGGCACCCAAAAAAAAGCTCTCCAGATAGGCCTGGTTTGGTCCATCTTCTATACATTAAGAAAAGAAATGTTGATTCAGACACATCCCTTCAGGCTAACCAGGTTGTTTGTCATGGAAGATGACTTTTGCTCTCTGACGTCATTCATAGCTGCCTACATTTAATCCAGGGATCATTTCTTTAATGACCCTGGAGGTTCTCAGCAAGTGGAAGATCCCCTAATTTCTGTATTGAAAGACCAACTCTGTCCCTGCTCTTCAGTAAAGTTAGATTGAGAGAACAGTGTATGGTCAGGGTTAATAACATGTTCCATTTGGGTTAGGAATCATTCTGCGGGGATGAATTATGGTATTGGGAACGTGCGATATTTATAAGAATATAAGTGAAATATAAGTATGAAAACAGACATCTAGGTAATATTTGAAGCCCAGAATTGCATTGGACCCTTGGCTGGGATTCTTAGCTTTGAATTATATTCTGCACAGATGTCTCAGATAAATCGATATACAATGGCATAATTCCTTGTACCTTGGTTCATTGAATGTTGAAGAGAACATCCAGTCAAAAAGAAATAATTTGTAGGATTAGTAAGATTGTTGGTAGGTTTTGAAGAAGAGTGAGTATAAGATTTGGATGAAAAGATCTTTAGCAATAGGGTTTCGGATAGAGAGTGAATGTAATTGTCAGCACATGTGGAGAGTCTGTCAAAAGGATGAACTGGGGAAAAAAGTAGGAATGCAGATATCAATTGACATTAGGATATCAGGCAAAGTATAAAGTGAGTGATATAATTATACATTTTCAACAGGCTTGAGTTTGAATATATAATCTTAGGAAGAAACAACATGTAGTCACCAATAGGATGAACTTTTGAGAGCATTAGGCAATATGGACATGGATGTTTTCCGTAATCCATGCTCACTTTTCATTTAGGCTTTGGTACAAACATAAGTTTGACCTCTTCTTTCTGTGTGCAGAATATTACTGTGGTAAAATGTATATGTAGATCAGGTGACATGAGTATTTCTTCCACCATTCTGGGAGCAATATTTTGAAGACGTATCAATTATTTTTGGAGGTAAAAATGGTGTACACTGTGTCTATAATTATAGAGATAATGCATGAATAGACCATACTGTAAAGAAATATTATTAACTGGTTCTAACTTTAAATAATGGATTGAATTGATATCTGAAAATATACAGAAAATCTTACATTGATATACAATCCTTCATTCCAACCAGTAATATATATAATGGTTATATCAACATTATGGTTTTTCATGAAGAATGTGTGAGTTTTGCTTCAAAAGTGATTATGGAAATCGGAAATAATGTGTTTGGAAAGAAGTCTCATGAAAAGACCAGTCAAGAAACCTGGAGGAATACATGTGTTTTGAAGCAGAAAAGTGATTGAAAGTGAAACAAATGCCTATAAATTTGTGAACTTGTGATCAAATATATATACTATGATGTGCGTAAACTGAAGAAATAGTAATGTACCACTGTTACATAAAAATGAACGTCAAAATACACATCATGTCCTCTCCCACAGGAATCTACTTGCATTGATGTTAAACTGGGTCAGTTATTGTAGAAATATTAGGATAATGCCGCAGTCTTGCTGGGCACAATCAGCAGCCACTTGTCAAAAGAAACTAACTTTATTTTTAGAAACCACACATGCAAACAAAACAGCCTCTCAGGAAAAACCTTCAGAGCCCCAACTGCCACCACTGGCTTCCCAAAACCTCTCCCTCCCACAGGAGCCTCTCTCCGCCTCCCACAATACTCCTGCTCTTGAGGGCGATTGGCTGGGTCATGTGGGCGGAGTCAAAAAAGTCCCCCAATGAGCAGTTTTGTGGTCTGAAAGGGCAGGGAAACAGCCCATTGAGCATCACCGCAGAGGAGCCAATCAGCTAGGTGTTGCTGGGGCCGCTGTGAGCCAATCATCAGCCGGCAGCTGGAAGTTTGCTGGCAGCAGGAATTTTGCTGGGGCCCCTTCGGCTGTGGCTCTCAACATCTTCGCCTCTCTGTTTAAACAACACGCATGTGGCTTAGGGACCGTGCCTGCCTTAGGTTGTCCAATAGTACATATGGTCTTTACCCGTTAAGTTGGTACCATTGCAATTGGATCTTACCCGTCACTGACTACCCGTCCAGTATGGAGCCACACCTGTGGAGAGGTCTTTGTACCAGCGGGGGTGGGTGAGGTTTTTTGCCTCACCTCTGTTGGCCCCCCAAATTTTAGCTGGACGATCATGACACGCAGAAGGGAGGAAGATACACCAAGCCAATTGATGGCTCCTTTTGGAAAAATTGTACCACCGATGACATCATCAGCAAATATACCCCAACACTACCACAAGTCGCTGCACCAACAGATAGTTCACAATGCATTTAGGTGAGTTCACAATGTGTCCAGGCAAGTTCTGCAAGCAGTACAGGGATGGCTATTGCAGAAGCTGTAGATTGGTATTATCTTTGATTTCACCTGCACTGGGATGAAGATAGGAACTCTGGCAATAATGTCTAAAGAAAAAAATTATGTAATATTCCCAGAAGGCACTAAAACCAAAAAAAAAAATATGTAACATTCCAGAAGGCACATCAAAAACCAAAATGGCCAAAAAGCAGTCATTGAGGATGAAGTCTCTCACTTTCCTCTGTAAGGTTCCTGACCTCCATAAAATGAGAATAGGGATTTATTGGGTCAAATGAGTTCTTCAAAACCCTGAAGAGTGTAGCCAATGGGTTATTGGGTTTTTTCATTACTCCAATTCACATCAAGAATCTATACTCCACAGACAGTAGGCCTCAAATTGGAGAAGCAGAGCAGTATTAAAGTCAGGGTTTTTGATCACTCATGGTTCACAGAATGGGTGTCCAGGCCACCCTGACTTTAGCAAATGAGAGGAAAGGGAGATTATTTTGGACACTGTCTTGGGCTGTGCCCCTCAAGGAAACTTCAAGCCAGAGGTTATGATGAGTGTCTATGTGGAAGAAGATGAGGGCCATTTGGGAGTGTTTTGGTTTTCATTGTGGTCATTTATGTGGCAGTCGGAAAAGATGACTGGGTCCACCAGGGCTTGAACTCTGGTGTGATTCCTCTTAGAGACTGAGTTCTGGAACTGACCTCAGAGAAGTATTGCCATGATTTGTGTTGGGATTTTAGGCGGCCACCCATGAAAGTCGCCCTTTGAAACTGAGATCTAGGCCCGGGGTGGCTTTCCACAGAGCACTGGGAATCTCAGACAGAATATCATATGATGTTATTTTGAAATACTTGCCAGACATAGTTGAGAGTCAAAACACACATGGACCTCACATTGTAGACCTCAATTGGCCTGGCTTCATGTGACTATTTGGCCACTCTTTGGAAAGCCTTGCCTATGAGAGTTCTCCCAGAACTTTCATTGAAATGAGCTTCCTCAACATTGAATGATTCCTGAAAGAATTGAAACCCACAATGCCTCCAACTTCATCCTTGTAAAATGGCTAGATAAATACCATGAAATTTTTGAAATTCGCATGATGAGGTGGCACTGGAGAACCTTTGATGTCCTGTTGCTGATCATTAGTGTACCAGGCAGTGCCTTGATTGATTGGGTATAATGAAAGTGGTGTAGAACAGAGATGCCGGTTAGATGGAGACTGCGGAGTAGTTGGCCCAGAGTTGTGGTGTGCAGGTGTGTGATAAAATATTTATGGTGGTGCCATGTGGATCTGCCATTGACTTCCAAATGGCTTTTAGCTAACATGGTGCACCCAGCAGACCCTTATATGCAAAGGCATCTTGTTATATGGAGAGGTTTCAGGGAAATGTTCAGAATCAGGTTGCTATGGTCAAGGGGGCAAGCTATGTGGGATAGAAGCCGGGTTAGTGCGTTCTCCTGGAGAGTCTGACCCAGCACATGTCACAGAACTCCCTCCAACACTGTGTCCCAGTTGAACTCCTTGTATTTCTTGAAGCAAATACCAAACTCCCAGTTCAGCACCAAGAAACACCATGAAAATTGGAGGATGACTAAATGGCTTCACAGTCCACATGGTTAGACACTTTGGCCCAGTGGCCTCTGTTTACCTACAAAGAGAGAAATCAGCACTGCTGCCTCAGGTTCATTGGAAAATAAGAAACCATGTTCTCCAGGTCACATAGATTCAGACCCAGCTTTGATGGTTTCACTACAAATGAAGACAAATCTCCTGACAACAATATATATTTCAAGTTCCACACCTCAGAGGCAGATTCTCCAGAAGTCTTTTTTCCAGCAGAGCTCCATGGTTGTGGAATGTTTACACAATCCCTTACTTCTGGAAACTCCTCTACCTGCTCCCAGGTTGAGAACTCCTGAGAATTTTCCATTCCAGATATGTATTCACAGATTTTCTAACTCTTCTTCTCTAATTGTGTCTCACTTGGGGCAAAGGTAATGTCAAGGCATTGTTCTAGGTGAGAGTGGGAAGATTATTGTGTAGCACATATTTGCATACACATTAGATTCATTTTTCTATTTTCATTTGAAATAATGATCCCTGACACTAACACATACCCTAATAGACTCTGACTACTAATGCTAATATGATGGATAAAAAGAAACGTAACAGAATAGAAATACAGGCCTTTTGTAGGAAGCATGGTGTATACTTGGATTTTCCTTCTCCTTTATCAAGGATATGTGTTATAAATCTAGTCAACTTTTCATTGTAATATTTCTCCATGAGTTTTCAAAGTTAACACATATGTAAATTCCTGTCTCCTTTGCTCTGTAGCCTCTTTAGAACATGTATATTTTTATGCATATATAGACTCCTACCTGGTAACACACGTAAATTCTTGTGATCTCACTAACTTTGGAATATACAAATTATGAGAATAGATCACTTCCCCTAAATACTGATGGAACTGAAAATTCAAACTATGGGTGAGCTTCCTAGTGAACAACATCATACATAAATCCATGTTCAGTAAAATGAATATTTTTAGATATGTGGATGATATATATTTCATGATAAATTTCGATTGGCATATATATTGCTACATTTTATTGTTGTGTGTGTGTGTGTGTGTATATATATATATATATATATATATATATATATATATATACCAGATTTTCCAGATTTTCCAAAATATGAAATATATGTGTCTTATTATACACTCCCTAAATTCATTCAAGTTCATGTATGCGATTTAAAATCAACATTTTACATGATTATCATCAGTCTGGCTGGGCACAATTCAGGAGCCAATTGTCAAAAGAAACAAACTTTATTTTTAGAACCACACAAGCCAAACAAAACAGCTTCTCAGGAAAAACCCTCAGAGCCCAACTGCCACCACAGTCTTCCCACAAGCCTCTCCCTCAACCACAAGCCTCCTCCTTTTGAGGCCGATTGGCTGGGTCACATGGGCGGAGCCAAAAAAGTCCACCAATTAGCAGCTCCGTTGTCTGAAAGGGCAGGGAAACATCCCATTGAGCATCACCACAGAGGAGCCAATCAGCTAGATGTTGCTGGGGCCGCTGTGGAGCCAATCATCAGCCGGCAGCTGGAAGTTTGCTGGCAGCTGGAGGTTTCCTGGGGCCCCTTTGGCTGTGGCTCTCAACATCTCCCCCTCTCTGTTTAAACAATGAGCATGTGGCTTAGGGACCATGCCTGCCTTAGGTTGTGCAGTAGTACATATGGTATTTACTGGAGACCCTTGGCTGTGGCTATCAACAGGATTTGTATGTACCATTCACTGAAGTTAGTTTTCAGTACTAGGAAACAAATATGTATTTCAGGTGGATAAATATTTCTGAGAAAAATCTTGTGAAAAGTTGATTATAAATCCACATACTTGAACATAAATGAATTTAGGGAGTGTAAATAAGATACATATATTTCATATTTTGAAAAATCTGGAGAGAGAGAGTGTGTGTGTGTGTGTGTGTATACACACACAGACACATACAGATATTAAAATGTAGCAACATATATGCAAATCTAAATTCACCATGAGATATACATCAATCACAGATCCAAAAATATTCAATTTTCTTAACAGGGATTTATGTATAATGTTTTTCTACTAGGAAGCTCACCCATTATTTGAATTATCAGTTCCAACAGCGTTTAGGAGGAGTGATGTCTTCTCACAAATTGTATCTCCCAAGTCAGTCACCTTACAAGAATGTAGGTGTGACACCAGGTATTATTTGATATGTGCATATAAAAATACATGTGCTGAATAGGCTACAGACAAAGGGAGACAGGAATTCACATATTTGTTAACTTTAAAAACACATGGAGATCTATTTCTATTAAAAATAGACTGGATTTATAACACCTGACATTTATCATGCAAAAGGCAAGATCAATTATACACCATGCCTCCTCTGAACTGCTTGTATTTCAATTCTGTTTGTGTTACTTTTCTGCATCATATTAGAATTAGTAGTCAGAGTCTAGTAGGGTATGGGTTCGTGTCAGGGATTCAGTATTTCGAATGGAAAATTGGAAAATGAATCCAATGTGTATGCAAATACGTGCTACACACAAAAAATTCCCACTCTCATTCAGAACAATGGCTTGAAATAACCACGCCCCATGTAAGAAACAATTAGAGGAGAAGAGTTAGAAAATCTGTGAATACATACGTAGAATGGAAAATGCTCAGTAGTTCACAACCTTTGAGGTGGAAGAGACGTTTCCAAACCTTAGGGACAGGGTAAAACTCCACAAACATGGATCTCTGCTGGCCTAAACACTTCTGGAGATACTGACAATGAGGTTGGGTACTTGAAATATATGTTGTTTTCAGAAGCTTTAGCTTCCTTTGTAGTGAGACCATCAAACTTGGGTCTGCATTTTTGTGACCTGGAGGACATGAATTCTTATTGTCCAATGAACATGAGGCAGCAGTGTTGAATTCACTCTTTGTAACTAAACTGTGGCGAATGGGGGATAAGTGTCTCCCCGTCTGGACTTTGAAATCATTTGGTCATCCTCCAATTTTCGTGGTGTTTCTTGCTGCTGCAGTGGGTGTTTTGTATTTGGTTCATGACATACAAGGAGTTAAACTGGGACACAATGCTGGAGGGAGTCCTGTAACGTATGGTGTGTCAGGGTCTGCAGGAGAATGCACCAACCAGGCTTCTATCCCCCATTGCTTGCCCCCTTTACCATAGGAACTTGATTCTGAACATTGCCCTGAAAACTCTCCATGTAACATGATGCCTTTACATACAAAGTTCTGCTAGCTGCACCATGTCAGTCACAAGCCATTTGGAAGCCAATGTAAGATCCACATGACCCCACCACAGATGTATTGTCACACACCTGCACACAACTGCTCTAGGCCTGCCATAAATACTGCTCTGCTTCTCCAATTTGAGGCCTACTTACTGTCAGGTATAGATTCTTTATGTGATTTGGCATCATGAGACAACCCAAGCAGTTCTGCAGGACTTTGAAGAACTCATTTGATCCAAAGGATCCCTATTCTCACTTGATGGAGGTCAGGAACCAAACAGAAGAAGGCAAGAGACTTCATCCACAATGACAGATTTTTTGCCATTTTGGTTTTGGATGCACACATGGGATCTTCTTTAGATCTATCAGGAGCTGAGAATTTTAGCCAGAGCCTCAAACAGGGCCTAGTGTCTGACTAAGACACATCCCTTTCCAGAGCAATTAAGCAAAGAGCCACAGGTGATGCCCATTCATTTCCATTTGAAAACTGTTTCTTCATGCTTCACAAAGGGGTGGCCTGAGGCAAAGACCTTCCTGACATTCAAGGCAACAGAAACTTAGATAAGCAAATGGAGCCAAGCAGGGTTTCTCCACTGAGACTTTACTGGTCACACTGATATCTGAGTTTTCTGAGATGTTCCCATTCCCTTCAGCTATCAAGGACATGGCCATGTCACAGAGTTTGGAGGTGGTACATATCTTGGACAATAAACCATGATACTATTCTGGAGAGTGGCCAGAATTCAGGAAGAAAACAGCAACTTAGGAAGTTAGTAGGTGTTTCCCATCCATAAGGCAAGCAACAGTCCATTAATCAATTGTGCAGGATGAATGCTGTGAATCTTTCTACTAGACAGGACACCTCCGTTGATGCATTCTCGTTTCTAATGTCTAAAACCACGGACACAGTGGCTACACAGACATAGAAACACTCGCCTTGTCTATAGACTTACTAGAAACAGTCGACTCCAAACCAAACCAACCACCTTTCCTACCTATTCTCAGAACATGAAACAAAACCGCAAACTCACACCCACAACCAAAAAGGCACCTCCTTCCCAAAAATAGGTCTTTAACTATCTGGAGTGTCCTCTGACTGGTGGGCCATACTATGTTCCACTCGAAATGGCCTGTCTGGTCTCAGATCTTGTCTCCTTGGCCAACTCTGTTATTCTGCGAGGAGCCTGCTGTTAGCCACAACCTGCTGTCTCAAGAAAGGCCCCTCTTCAGAGCTCTACTGGCATTTGGCCATCCTCACATCAGTAGGTACCAAGAAGGTCTGACTCTGTACTTGGTAAATTCAAACAAGTGAGCCCACTGGGACTGGGACTGGGACTGGCTCTTGGTGCCTGTCTTCTTGCATCCCAATTTCAGAGAGTTCCATCACCAAGGAAATGAGGTATGTCACTTTCTTTGCAACGGAATGAGGTCACTGCCTTGGCAACAACTTTGTCCTAACACTTGCTTCCAATGGTTCCATGAGTTGGAGGGTGCCCCTACTTCCTGTGACAATTTGACTAGTTAGAATGGTATATCAAAATAGACACCATGGAACAGCTCTACACGCAGGCCTGGTTAGGTTCATCTTCTCTACATTAAGAAGAGAGAGTCTGATGCATACACATCCCTTCATCCTGTCCAGGTTGTTTGCCATGGAAGATGGCTTTTGCTGATGCAGGTCCTTCATAGCTGCCTACATCTTCTCCAGGGATCATTTCTGCATCGAACTTTGAGGTTCTCAGCAGTTGGAAGATTACCTACATCCCTAATTGAAAGAATAGCCCTGTCCCTGCTCTTTTGTAATGTTAGATTGAGGCAACAGTGTATGGTTAGGGTTAATAACACGTTCGATTTGGGTTAGGAATCATTCTGTGGGATGAATAAGGTTATTGGGAACCTGCAATATATAGAAATATAGTGGTTAAATATAAGTATGAAAACAGAAATCTAGGTAAGATTTGAAGCTCAGAAGTGCATTTGGCAATAGATTGGGACACGTAGCTTTGAATTATGTTCTGCATACATGTTTCAGAAAAATCGATATACAATGGCATAGGACCTTGTACCTCAGATGATTGAATGTAGTAGAGTACATCCACTCAAAAAGGGATAGTCGATAGGATCAGGAAGATAGTCAGTATGTTTCGGAAGAAGATAGAGTATAGGATTTGGACCAAAGTTCATTAGCAATAGGGTTTCGGTTAGAGAGTGAATGTCAATGTCAGCACATGTGAACGGTCAGTCACAATGTTGAACTGGAAAAAATATGTAGGAAAGTAGATATCAATAGAGACATTAGGAAATCAGGCAAAGTATAAAGTGAGTGAAAAAACTAGACATTTCCAACAGTTTTGAGGTTGAATATATAATCTTAGGAAGAAACAAAAATGTGGTCACCAATAGGATTGACATTTGAGAGCATTAGGCAACCTGGATATGGATGTTTTTAGTAATCCATGTTCAGTTTCCATTTAGGCTTTGGTACAATCATACATATGACTTTTGCATTTTGTGTCCAGAATATTACTATGATAACATGCATATGTAGATCAGGTGACATGACTATTTCTTCCACCATTTCTGGGAGCAATATTTAGAAGACTAATAAATTAGTATTGGGGGTACTAAGAGGTGTACCCTGTGTCTATGAATATAGAGATAATGCATGAATAGACAATATAGTGAATAAATAATATAACTGGTTCCACTTTAAATAATGGAATAAACTGATATAAGAGAATATATAAAAAATACTATATTGTTATAAAATCATTCATTCCAAACAGTTATACATCTAATGGTGATATTATAGTTATGGTTTATCATGAAGTGAGTGTCAGTTTTGCTTCAAAAGTGATAAAAGAAATCAAAAATAATATATTTCGAAAGAAGTCTCATTATAAGACCAGTCAAGAAACCTGGAAGAATCCATGTGTTCTGAAGCAGGAAGTGATTGAAAGTGAAACAAATGCCAATAAGTTTGCTAACTTGTGGATGAAATATATATCCTATGATGTGCATAAATTGAAGAAATAGTAATGTACCAGTGTTCAATTAAAATGAATTTCAAAATACACATCATGTCACATAGGAATGTACTTGCATTGATGTTAAACTGGGTCAGTTACTGTAGAAGTATTAGTATTTGTATGCAACATTAACTGAAGTTAGTTTTCAGTACTGGAAACAATATGTATTTCAGGTGGATGAATATTTCTGAGAATGATCTTGTGAAAAGTTGATTATAAATCCATATACATGAACATGAATGAATTTAGGGAGTGTATATAAGACACATATATTTCATATTTTGAAAAATCTGGAGAGTGTATGTATATATATATATATATATATATATATATATATATATATATATATATACAAAAAAACACACACAGACAATAAATTAGCAATCAAATTTATCATGAAATATATATCCTCCACAGATGCAAAATTATTTCTTTTAGAACATGTATTTATGTATAATGTTGTTCTTCTAGGAAACACACCCCTAGGTTAAATTTTCAGTTCCAACAGAGTTTAACAGGAGTGATCACTTCTCACAAATTGTTTTTGCCAAATTAGCCACCTCACAAAATGTAGGTGTGATACCAGGTAGTGTTCTATATGTGCATTTAAAAATACATGTGATGAATAGGCTACAGAGAAAGGGAGATAGGTATTCACATATTTGTTAACATTAAAAACACATGGAGAACTATTTCAATTAAAAATTGACTAGATTTATAACACCTACAATTAATCATGCAAAAAACAAGTCCAACTATACACTATGATTCCTCTGAACTGCTTGTATTCCTATTCTGTTTGTGTTATTTTTCTCCATCATATTAGGAGTAGTAGTCAGAGTCTATTAGGGTATGCGTTAGTGTCAAGGATTCAGTATTTCGAATGGAAATATGGAAAATGACTCTAATTGGTATGCAAATATGTGCTACACAAAAATGTTCACACTCTCATCCAGAAGATTGCCTTGACATTACCTTAGTTCCAAGTAAGATACAATTAGAGGAGAAAAGTTAGAAAATCTGTAAATACATATCAGGAATAAAAAATGCTCAGGAGTTCACAAACTTGTAGGTGGTAGAGGAGTTTCCAAAAGTAAGGGACAGGGTAAACACTCCACAAACATTGAGCTCTGCTTGTGTAAAGACTTCTTGAGAAACTCTCTGAGGTTGGGCTCTTAAAATACATGTTGTTGTCAGGAGCTTTAGCTTCCTTTGTTGTGTGACCATCAAATCTGGGTGTGCAAATATGTGACCTGAAGGACAATTTTTCTAATTTTCCAATGAAAATGAGGCAGCAGTGCTGAATACTCTTTTTGTAGTTAAACTATGGCCACTGGGGTGTAAGTGTCTCCCCGGGTTGACTGTGAAGCCATTTGGTCATGCTCCAATTTTCGTGGTGTTACTCCTTGGTGCACTGGGAGTTTGGTATTTGCTTCATGAAATACAAGGAGTTCAACTGGGACACAGTGCTGGAGGGAGTTCTGTCACGTGTGGAGGGACACAGTCTGCATGAGAATGCACCAACCAGGATTCTGTCCCACATAGGTTGCCCCTTTGTCCATAGCAACCTGATTCTGAACATTGCTCAGAAACCTATCCATATAACAAGATGTCTTTACATATAAGGGTCTGCTGGCTGTACCCTGTCAGTCACAAGGCAATTGGAAGCCAATGGCAGATCCACATGCCCCAACACACATGTTTTATCACACACCTTCACACCACTGCTCTAGGCCCACTAATGAACAGGTTCCAACATACTGGCATCACTGTTCTACACAATTTTCATGAAACCCAGTCAGTCAAGGCACTGTGAGATACACTCATGATCAGCAACAGGACATCCAAAAGTTTTCCAGTGCCACCTGGTCATGGGAATTTCAAAAGTTTCATGGTATTTATCAAGCCATTTTTTGAGGATAAAGTTGGAGTCTCTGTGGGTTTCTATTCATTCAGGAACCATTAAATGTTGAAGAAGCTCATTTCAATGAAAGATCTTGAGAACACTCACAGGCAAGTCTTCCCAAAGAGTGGCCAAAAGGTCACATGAAGTCAGGCCCATTGAGGTCTACAATGTGAGGTCCATGTGTGTTTTGACTCTCAACTGTGGCTTTAAAGAATTTCAGAATAAAATCATGTGATATCCAGGCTGAGATTCCCAGTGCTCTGGGCAAAGCCACCCTGCACCTAGATCTCCCTGCACCACAATTAATACCTGAGATCTAGGTTGCATGGCCTAGTAAAATCCAAACACAATTCATGACAATACTTCTCTTATGTCACTTCCAGAATTCAGTCTCTAAGGAGAATCATACCAGAGTTAAAGCCCAGATGGACCCAGTCATCTGTTCCAAGCGCCAAACAAATTACCACAATTCAAAACAAAATGCTCCCACATGCCCCTTATCTTCTTCAATTTGAGGCCAAATGACTGTGGGGTTTAGATTCTTTATGTAAATTGGATTCATGTGAAAACCCAAGCACCTATGGGCTAAACTCTGCAGGGCTTTAAAGAACTCATTTGACCCAAAGGATCCCTATTTTCACTTGATGGATGTCAGGGCCATTAGAGAGGAAGGTGAGAGTCTTCATCCACAATAACTGCTCTTTTGGCCATTTTGGTTTTGGATGCACCCATGGGATCTTTCTTTAGATCCATCAGGTGCTGAGAATCTAAGCCACAGCCTCACACAGGGCCAAGAGGCTGATTCAGACACATCTCTTTCCAAAGCAATTAAGCAAAGAGCAAAACACACACAGACATTATAAAGTGGCAATATATATGCCAATTGAAATTCATGATGAAATATATATCGTCCACAGATCCAAAAATATTAATTTTACTGAACATGGATTTATGAATAATGTTGTTCAACTAGAAAGGTTACCCTTAGGCTGAATTTTATGATCCAATAGCGTTTAGGAGGAGTGATCTCTTGTCATAATTTGTATCTGCCATGTCAGCCACCTCACAAGAATGTATATGTGATACCAGGTAGGATTCAATATGTTTATATAAAAATACATGTGATGAATAGGCTACAGTGAAAAGGATACAGGAATTCACATATTTATTAACTTTAAAAACACAAGGAGAACTATTTCAATTAAAAATTAACTAGATTTATAACACCTACCCTACATAATGCAAAAGGCAAGTCCAACTATACACCATGCCTCTTCTGAACTGCTTGTATTTCTATTGTGTTTGTATGCACTGTGGGTTTCAAGAACCATTAAATGTTGAGGAAGCTCATTTCAATGAAACTCTGGAGAACTCTCATAGGCAAGGCTTCCCAAAGAGTGGCCAAAAGGTTAGATATAGCCAGGCCCATTGAGGTCTACAATGTGAGGTCCATGTGTGTTTTGACTCTCAACTATGGCTACCAAGTCTTTAAGAATAAAATCATGGGATATCTTGGCTGAAATTCTCAGTGCTCTGTGGAAATCCACCCTCGGCCTTGATCTTAGTTTCCAAGGGCGACTCTCATGCTTGGCCTCCTAAAATATCACCACAATTCATGGCAATACTTCTCTGAGTTCAGTTCCAGAAGTCAGTCTCTAAGGGGAATCACACAAGAATTCAAGCCCAGGTGAACCCACTCATCTCTTCCAACCGTCACACAAATGACCACAATTAATACCAAAACACTCTCACATGGCCCTCCTCTTCTTCTATAAAGGCACTCATCATAACATCTGGCTGGAGGTTTCCATGAGGGGCACAGCCCAAGACAGTGTCCCAAATAAGCTTCCTTGCCACTCATTTGCCTAAATTCAGGGTGGCTTGGACACCCTTCTTGTGCACCAGGAGTGATCTGAAAGGGTAAAATAAATTGAAATTAAAGTGTAAAAGTTGAAGTGTAAAAGACTGGGTTTTGTAAAGTTTCTAAGCTGCAAGGCCTGAGTTAAAATGTAAAGGACCAGGCATTGTTAAGTTCCTATGCTACATGCAAAACCTGAAATTCCTGTAGCTTGTAGTACAATTCCCGACTGCCCAGTAAATATTCCCCCTGACCGCCTGGTTATTTAATAACCTAGGACCCTGTGTGGCCTGGCACATAGGCATTGCAAGGCCTAAAGCAATCTGTTTGAATGTGTACCTCGCTTTAGAACTGACCTATCACTCCTGCCTCACCTGTTCCTGCCAATGAATGAACTAATCATGTTTAGGAATTGTTGTTTGATTTTTCTGCGGTGTATGTTGATTTCTTAAAGGAGACTGTGATATATGTAAAGTCCCGCCCTCCCCAAAAAGTGTACTTAAGCACTGCTCAACCCCTGCTCGGGGCTCTGGGCTGCTCTCCCTTCTTGAGTGAGCACGTAGCCCCAGCATGCTGGATTGGATCCTCAATGAACGCCTTTTTCTGTTGCATGAGCCGCGGTCTCTTGGTGGTCTCTTCCTCTGACGTTCACCGGATCCTTACATTTGGTGCGTTGGACGGGAATCACGCAGCATAGGACAAGGACACCCCAACAGACCCCTCTGGGGGTAAGTAAGGCGCTTCTTTCCATTTTTCCTTGCGATCGCTCAGAGCTTTTTGTTCAGGTTCCGTTTTTCCGTTTTTGGTTTGGGTTGGCCGAGTGGCTGCCAGCGGAGAACGTAAGTTCCCCCTGTCAGTGGTGGACAAAAGTGTCCTAAAGCCACAGACCACGTCCTTGCAAGGGATGCCTTGGAGGACTCAGGGAGTGATGGATGTGCCCTCATTAGGTGAGGAGGGACGGATGAGCCCACATTAGGTGACTCTGCTGCTAACCCATAATATCTTGCTGGCTACTTTTTTCTCTCAGGTTGAATTCACTGTCTGTCTTTGTGGTCTAACCCATCAGGTTTTGCCAGTTACTAGGTTCTAATCTTTACTTCTGAACTCGTGTTAAATGTTACCTGTGTGTACATGTTTGTGTCACGTTTGTATTGTCCTTGTCTCTGTTTGAGAAACTCTCATTATGGGACAAAGCCATTCCATGCCTCTGTCCTTGAAGCCTTTCCTGGTCCCTGCCTCCAATCCGACACCGTCACCCAGGATCCTATCACTCAAACCTTCTACTCCTTCCCCTCTTCCCTCCATTCTCCCTGAGTCACAAGATTGTAGATCTTGGGGTTGTGAACAAACGGGAGCTGCATGATGGTCTTTGTGTGTCTTTTTATCTGTGTTTCTGTTAAATGTGATGGCATTGTTTGGACCGATGCAGAGTCCCGAGTTCCAACCTGCCTTACATATGTGGAAGTTACTTTAGCTAAATTTTAAACTAATGCTTCTCCTGTGAGGGACCAAAAGTCAATAGAACCGCCAGTTTTTCTGTTCTCACCTTTTGCACCTCTCTTAGCTGTGTTTTAAAGAACTTTGATAAACTTTACTCCCCTTTGTTAAGCAAGATTACGGAAGCAGTGATTTCTTTTCTTCCCGTAGTTGGCTTGAGCATGCCCACTGCAGAGGGAAATGTCTGGGGTCAAAGAACTTTGATATCTCGCTTAAACTTTTCTCAAAACCCTGTCCTCATTATTAAATTGGCATTAATTGGCTTTGGGATGGGAACCAAGCCTTCAGTCATAAATTTTGACACCCCAGAGGGGACTTTAAATAAACCCCACTCTGCCCTCTTGGGGAAGCCTAGCACTCAAAACAACTGCAAGCAGAGGATGAAATTTTTGGGAACTGACTACTGCAAAGTTGGGAGACATAGAATATGCCTGGTGCCTGGGGTCAAAGCAAACCAGAGGAACTAATCCTGTAAGTAAATGGTGAGGCTAAGGGACTCCCAGCAGCTGACAGAGCCATTTTGCTGTGGGGAACTCCCTTATTCCTTACGTGCACTTTAAGGATTTCTCCACCTGTGTTTACTTAACAAAAGGGACAATGAATGCATTAATATGTTGATATTATAGATTGTTTTGTGGGGATGATCTAGGGTGAATGTGTATCTAGAAATGATTTTTTTTATTTTAACCATCTGGTATCTAAATGGGTTTCTAAAGCATTGCACTATCTTACAGTTAAAAGTTGGGTTTAAACAATTGTTTAGTTTGATTTCAGGTAGTTCATGCTAGGAAACTTAAATACTTAGGGTAAAAAAAAAAAATAAAGAGTTTTAATTTTGAACTAGACAGCCTGAAAAAATTTCGCTAGATATATCAGTGCATTAACTTGGGAAGAGATAATAAATTATGATATGGTATCTATTCCCATCAGTGTGTAAGATTTTAAAAAATGGTACTAAATTAAAACGTTGGTCTGGCTTATTGAAATGACATTAATTAGCAACAGTCTTGGAAATTTTTAAAGCTTAATTTTGGATACACATGGTAGCATGTGGTTCTTTTTAAAAATTTTTCAGCCAATTTAATTTAACTTAATACTATTAGAAACTTCATAAGAAAGAAAGGGGCTTAATGATCCTATAGAAACTTCTTCTGATGGTGGCATTAATATTATCAAAAAATGATCCTATTTTCAGTTTTGTGTGAGCAAGTTTTTCTAGTGTAGAAAAATCTAAAGAAATAAAATTTTGAGAATTACATCTTAAACTTGCATCAAAATTTTCAACATCCAAACCTGGAAATTATGACTTATAGATAAATGCCTTAGGCGTGAGGTTTCTTCACAGAATTCCAGTCTTTCCAGTTTTCCAGACCTCAGCCAGGACTTACTTTGATATGCAAATAAAAGAAGCCTGCAGCACTCAGCAGGAGACAGATAAAAAGAGTAAATGTGTCTTTTTACCTGAACTCAAACTAGACCTAACCAAAAAAGTATATAATATGGTATTTACTAATTACTGGCCAGTCATCATTTTTAGGACTCTTGCTTTTCTTAGATTCTGTAATTTTTTTTTGAGCTCATGATCTTGATTCTGCTGATGGGTTAATATTTTCTGATCAGTTCTATTTTTGATCGACTCTGGAGTTTTCAGCATTGCAATGGAGATTTCACCTGAAAAAAGCTACAAGGCCTTTACTATTGTGTTATGTGTTACATTTGTGTTACGTGTTGTATGTTGGTATGTCTGTATGTGTGTATGTCCATATATCATGCAGGGATATGACAATTGACAGATGAGGAGCGCTCATGAAAAATTTAAAAATGTATCCACATGTCTTTGATTCACGTGATTCATATGTTTTAATTCAAATTGGGTAAACAGATAAAAATAAAGATGTCTTTAAAATTAGGCCTATAAGTTTTCTAGGTTTTCAAAAAGGCCCTAATAAAATGTAGATGTCTATAAAATAATCTGCTTAAATTCAGAAATTTAAAAGCATTGTATTGAAATGTGAACAGAAAGAGGTTAGTAGATGGAAAAGAGAAACTAAAAGGTTCTAGATATAGATATAATAGAGGAAAAACGTGTTTCTGGATAAGAGAGTCTATATGATTAAGTAATTAAAAGGGTTTAAGTAACTAATAAAAAAAGGTGTGTGTAACTTGGTTATATGTGTAAGTTTTGAGCAAGTAATCTTAAAAAATTAAACAGCTGGTAAAACAAGTACTGTTTTTATAAAATTGTGCCATGTTATTTCTTTAAAATCTAAACTTGTATAATACAAAAACATCAATGTAATTGTGGTGTTAATGTGTTCATATCTTCCAGGTATACAAGTCTGTAAGGTAGAAGCTTGCAAAGACCATTGTATCAAGCTGGTGTTCTAAGGTTGTATGGTAATTATAGGCTTAAAAGAAAAACATGTTGGAGATTTATGTATATCATTTGTGTTCTATAATTGGACTTGTTATCAATAAGATACGTACAGTTCCATGTTACTTTTTACACTGAGATACAATCTAAAAGTATTTTTAACTTAATGAGAGCCAAATCTGTGAAGGTTTTATTGTAAACTCAAAGGTAATGCCCATTCATTTCCATGTGAAAACTGTTTTCTTCAGGCTTCACAAAGGGGTGGCCTGAGACAAAGTCTTTCCTGATATTCAGGGCAACATAACAATAGGTAATCAAAAGGCCCAAAGCAGGGTTTCTCCACTGAGACTTTACTGGCTACACTGATATCTGAGTTTTCTGAGATGCTTGCCATTCCCTTCAGCTACCAGTACATGGCCATGTCACAGAGCTTGGAAGTGGTACATATATTTGACACAAAATCATGAGCCTATTCTGGAGAGTGGCCAGAATTCAGGAAGAAAACAGGAACGTAGGAAGATAGTTGGTGTTTCCCATTGATAAGGCAAGCCACACTCCATTCATAAATTGTGCCGGATGAATGCTGGGAAGTTTTCTCCTTGAGAGGATACACCCATTGAGGCATTATCTTTTCTAATGTCTACAACCACGAAAACAGTGGGATACACAGACCTAAAAACACTCGCCTTGTCAAAGGACTAACTAGAAACAGTCCACTCCAAACCAAACACACCCCCTTTCCTAACTATTCTCAGAACAAAAGAAAAAACCACAAACCCACACCCACAACCACAAAGGCACCTCCTTCCCCCAAGTGGGTCTGGAACTATCCAGAGTGTCCTCTGACTGCAGGGCCATACTATGTTCCCCAGAAATGGTCTGTCCTGTCTCAGATCTGGACTCCTTGGTCAACTCTGTGAAGTTGTCAGGAGCCAGCAGTGAGCCTCTACCTGTTTTCTCCAGAAGGGACCCTCTTCAGAATTTTTCTGGAATTTGGCCATTCTCACATAAGTAGATACCACAAAAGACTGACTCTGTCCTTGGAAAATCCAAACAAGTGAGAACACTGGAACTGGTGCTGGGACTGGGCCTGGGTGCCTAGCTACCTGGAACCCAAATTTGGAGAGTTCCATCAACAAGGATGTGAGGTGAGGTCACTTCCTTTAGTAACTGAATGAGGTCACTGCCTTGGCAACCAATTTGTCCTAACATTTGCTTCCTAAGGTCTCATAACATGGAGGATGTCCCTACTTCCTGTGACACTTTCACAAGTTAGAATGGTAAAGAAACAATACTCACCTGGGAACAGCTCTCCACACAGGCCTCTCCTCTACATTAAGAAGAGAGAATCTGATTCAGACACAACCCTTCATCCTGACCAGGCTGTTTGCCATGGAAGATGCCTTTTGCTCTCTCAGGTCCTTCATAGCTGCCTACATCTTCTCCAGGGATCATTTCTGCATGGAACTTTGAAGTTTTCAGCAGGTGGAAGATCCCCAGCATTCCTGTATTGTAAGACCAAATCTGTCCCTGCTTTTCTGAATACTTAGATTGAGGGAACAGTGTATGGTTAGGGTTAATAATATGTTCAATTAAAACCAAAATTCTCCCACATGGCCCTCATATTCTTCCATGTAGACATTCATCATAACCTCTGGCTGGAGGTTTCCATAAGGGGCGCAGCCCAAGACAGTGTCCAAAATAAGTTCCCTTGCCCCTCATTTTCCTAAAGTCAGCGTTTCCTGGACACCCTTCCTGTAAACCAGGATTGATCAAATAGGCCTGCCAGTAATACGGCTCTGTTTCTTCATTTTGAAGCCTACTGACTGTGAGGTATAGATTCTTTATGTGATTTGGAGTCATGTGAGAACCCAAGCACTGCTGCAGGGCTTTGAAGAACTCATTTGCCTCAAAGGATCCCTATACTTACTTGATGGAGGTCAGGAACCTAACAGAGGAAGCAGGAGACTTCATCCACAATGACTGATCTTTTTGCCATTTTGGTTTTGGATGCACACATGGGATCTTTCTTTAGATCCATCAGGTGCTGAAAATCAAAGCCACAGCCTCTCTCAGAGCCGAAAGGATGATTCAGACACATCCCTTTCCAAAGCAATTAAGCAAAGAGCCACAGGTGATGCTCATTCATTTCCAATTGAAAGCACTTTTCTTCAGGCTTCACAAACTGGTGGCCTGAGGAAAAGACCTTCCTGACATTCAGGTCAACAGAACAGTAGGTAAGCAAAAGGCACAAAGCAGGGTTTCTCTACTGAGACTTTACTGGTCACACTGATATCCGAGTTTTCAGAGATGCTCCCAATTCCCTTCATCTATCCAGTACATGGCCATGTCACAGAACTCGACGGAGGTCCATATCTTGGACAAAAAAACATGAGCCTATTCTGGAGAGTGGCCAGAATTCAGGAAGAAAACAGGAACTAAGGAAAGAAGTAGGTGTTGTCCATATAAGGCAAGCCACAGTCCATTCATAAATTGGGAAGGATGTGTACTGAGATGCTTTCTACTAGACAGGACACATCCATTGATGCATTCACTTTTCTAATATCTACAACCACGGAAAAAGTGGGATACACAAACATAGAAACACTCGCCAAGTCAAATGACTTTCTAAAAACAGTCCACTCCAAACCAAACATACTGCCTTTCCTACCTATTCTCAGAACATGATAAAAAAACACAAATTCATACCCACACCCACAAAGGCACCTCCTTCCCCCAAGTAGGTCTGTGACTATCCAGAGTGTCCTCAGACTGATGGGCCTTACTCTGCTCCCTCGAAATGGACTGTCCTGTCTCAGATCAGGTCTCCTTTACCAACTCTGTAAAGTTTTCAGCATCAATCAGTGAGTCACTACCTGCTTTCTCAGGAAAGGCCCCTCTTCAGAGCTTTCCTGGCATTTAGCCATCCACACATCAGTATGTACCAAAAAGACTGACTCTGTCCTTGGTAAATCCAAACAAGTGAACCCACTGGGACTGGGACTGGGACTGGCTCTGAGTGCCTGGCTTCCTGGATCCCAAGTTCAGAGAGTTCCATCACCAAGGAAGTGAGGTAGGTCACTTCCTTCAGGAACTGAATGAGGTCACTACCTTGGTAACCACTTTATCCTAACATTTGCTTCCAAGGGTCCCACGAGAGAGAGGCTTCCCCTACTTCCTGTGTCACATTCACAAGATAGAATGGTATATCAACCATAGGCACATGTTAACAGCTCTCCACACAGACCTGGTTTGGTCCATCTTCTCTACTTTAAGAAAAGAGAGGCTTATTCAGACACATCGCTTCATCCTGACCAGGTATTTTACCAAGGAAGATTACTGTTGCTCTCTCAGGTCCTTCATAGCTGCCTACATCTTCTTCAGGGTTTATTTCTGCATGGAACTTGAGGTTCTCAACAGGTGGAAGATCCCCTACCTACCTGTATTATAACACCAACTCTGTCCCTGGTCTTTGTAAAGTTAAATTGAGGGAACAGTGCATGGTTAGGGTTAATAACATGTTCAATTTGGGTTAGGAATCATTCTGCGAGATGAATAATGGTATTGGGGACCTCCGATATTTACAAGCATATATAGGTGTAATATAAGTATGAATACAGAAATCTAGGAAAGATTTGAAACCCAGATGAACACTGGGCCCTTGATTGGGATACTTAACATTGAATTATTTCCGCAAAGTTGTCTCAAATAAATCGTTATACAATGGCATAGGACCTTGTACCTTGGATGACTGAATGAGGAAGAGATCCTCCAGACAAAAAGGGATAGTTCCAAAAGTTATTTAGATATAGGGTTTTGGTTAGAGAGTGAATGCAAATGTCAGCATATGTGAAGAGTCAGTCACAGTGATGAACTGGGGAAAATGTGTAGGAAAGCAGATATCAATAGAGACATTAGGAAATCAGGGAAAGTACAAAGTGAGTAATAGGATAAGACGTTTTTAACAGGGTTGAGTTTGAATATATAATCTTAGGAAGAAACAAATATGTAGTCACCAATAGGAATGATATTTGAGATCATTAGTTAATCAGGACATGGATGTTGTTAGTAATACATGCTCACATTAAATTTAGGCTTTGGTACAATCATAAGGGTGTCCTCTGCATTTTTTGTCAGGAATATTACTGTGATGAAATGTAAATGTATATCAGGTGACTACAGTATTTCTTCAAACATTTCTGAAAGCAACATTTTAAGACTTATAAATTAGTATTGGGGACACAAGTACATGTACCCTGTGCCTATGATTATAAAGATGATGCCTTAATAGACCATACTGTAAATAAATAATATAACTTGATCAAACTTTAAATAATGGATTGAATTGATATCTGAAAATATATAGGAAATCTTATATTGATATACATAAGTTCATTCTAACCAGTTATACATCTAATGGTAATTTTAGCATTATGGTTTATCATGAAGAGTGTGGGAGTTTTGCTTCAAAAATGATTATGGAAATCGAAAATAATGTGTTTGGAAATAATCTCATGAAAAGTACAGTCAAGAAACATGGAGGGATACATATATTCTGAAGCAGGAAGTAATTGCAAGTGAACCAAATGCGTACAGATTTGTTAACTTGTGGATGAAAAGTTTTATCTTATAATGTCCATAACCTGAAGAAATAGTAATGTACCAGTGTTGAATAAAAATGAACTTCAAAATACACATCATGTCCCATAGGATTTTACTTGCATTGATGTTAAACTGGGTCAGTTACTGTACAAATATTAGGATTTGTAAGCACCTTTCACCGAAGTTAGTTTTCAGTACTGGGAAATAAATATGTATTTCATGTGGATGAATATTTCTGAGAATAATTTTGTGAAAATTTGATTATAAATCCACATATAGGAACACGAGTTAAATTAGTGAGTTTAAAATAAGACACATATATTTCATATTTTGAATAATCTGGAGAAAAAAAAAATATATATATATATATATATAAAGATACAAACACAGACATTAAAATGTAGTAATATGTATGCCAATCAAAATTCATCATGAAATATATATCATCCTCATATCCAAAACTATTCTTTTTACTGAGCATGGATTTATGTATAATGCTGTTCATCTAGGAAATTCACCAATATGTTGAATTTTCAGTTCCATCAGTATTTAGGGGGAGTGATCTCTTCTCACAATTTGTATCTTCCTAAAACAGCAAGCTCACAAGAATGTACGTGTGATACCAGGTAGGATACTAAATATGCATAATAAATTTCATGAGATGAATAGGGTACAGAGAAAGGGAGACAGAAATGTACATATGTGTTAACTTTAAAAACTCATGGAGAAGTATTACAATGAAAAGTTGACTAGATTTATAACACATTCACTTGATAAAGCAGAAGGCAAGTCCTAGTATACACCATGCCTCCTATGAACGGCCTGTATTTCTATTCTGTTAGGTTTCTTTTTCTACATCATATTGAGATTAGTAGTCAGAGTCTAGTAGGGTATGGGTTAGTGACAGGGATTCGGTATTTCTAATGGAAAATAGGAAAATGAATCTAATGTGTATGCAAATATTTGCTAGACAAAAATCTTCCCACTGTCCTCCAAAACAATGCCTTGATATTTCCTTCGCCACAAGTAATACACAATTAGTGGAGAAGAGTTTGAAAGTCTGTGAATATATATCTGGAAAAGAAAATGCTCAGGAGTTCACAACCTTGGAGGTGGTAGTGGAATTTCCAAAAGTAAGGTACAGGGTAAACACTCTACAAACATGGAACTCTGGTGGCCTAATGAGTTGTTGAGAAACTGCTTCTGAGTTTGGGCCCTTGAAAAATTTGTTGTTTTCAGGAGATTTAGCTTCCTTTGTATTGAGACCATCAAACCTGGGTCGGCATCTATGTGACCTGGATGACATGGTTCCTTATATGCTATTGAACATGAGGCAGAAGTTCTGAATTTTCCCTTTGTTAGTAAACTGAGGACACTGGGGTCTAAGTGTCTAACCATGTGATCTGTGAAGCCATTTGGTCATACTCCACTTTTCGTGGTGTTTCTTACTGCTGCACTGGGAGTTTGGTATTGGCTTCACGTAATACAAGGAGAAAAACTGGGACACAGTGCTAGAGGGAGTACTCTCACGTGTAGTGGATGAGGGTCTGCAGGAGAATGCACCAACCAGGCTTCTATCCCAAAAAGCTTGCACCCATGTCCATAGCAACCTGATTCTGAACATTGCCCTGAAACCTCTCCATATAACAAGGTCCCTTTACTTGTAAGGTTCTGCTGGCTGCACCATGTCAGTCACAAGTCATTCGGAAACCAATGGCAGAACCACGTGTCCCCACGACAGATGTTTTATCATACACCTGCCCACCACTGCTCTGGGCCCACTAGTCAGCAGGCTCCAACTTTCTGGCATCTCTGTTCTCACCATTTTCATGAAACCCAGTCAATCAATGCAATGTCTGGTACACTCGTGATCAGCAACAGATATCCAAAGGTTCTCCAGTGCCACCTGTTCATGGGAATTTAAAAAATTCATGGTATTTATATAGCCAATTTTCAAGGATGAAGTTGGAGGCACTGTGGCTTTCAATTTATTCAGGAACCATGAAATGGTGAGGAAGATTATTTCAATTAAAGCTCAGGAGAACTCTCAGAGGCAAGGCTTCCCAAAGACTGGCCAAAAGGTCACATTAAGCCAGGCCCATTGAGGTCTACAATTGAGGTCCATGTGTGTTTTGACTCTCAACAATGGCTGCCACGTCTTTCTGAATAAAGTCATGTGATATCCTGGCTGAGATTCCCAGTGCTCTTTGGAAAGCTATCCTGGGCCTAGATCTCAGTCTCCAAGGGCAACTCTCATGTGTGGCCTCCTAAAATCCCAACACAATTCATGTCGATACTTCTCTGAGTTCATTTCCAGAACTCAGTCTCTAAGGGGAATCACTCCAGAGTTCAAGCCCATGTGGACCCACTCATCTCTTCCAACTACCACACAAATGACCACAATTAAATCAAAACACTCCCACATGGCCCTCATCTTCTTCAATATAAACTCTCATCATAACCTCTTGATGGAGGTTTCCATGAGGGGCGCAGCCTAAGACAGTGTCCAAAATAAGCTCATTTGCCCCTTATTTGCCTAAATTCAGGGTGGCCTGGAAACCCTTCCTGTGAATCAGGTGTGATCAAATAGGCCTGCCATTAATACTGCTCTACTTCTCCAATTTGAGGCCTACTCTCTGTGGGGCATAGATTCTCTATGTGAATTGGGGTCATGAGAAAACCCAAGCACCTATGGGCTACCCTCTGCAGGGCTTTGAAGAACCCATTTCAGTGAGTCTAGGAGTTGGACCAAAAGTTCTTTAGATATAGGGGTTTTGTTAGAGAGTGAATGTAAATGTCAGCATATTTCAAGAGTCAGTCACAGTGATGAACTGGGGAAAATGTGTAGGAAATCAGATATCAATAGAGACATTAGGAAATCAGACAAAGTACAAAGTGAGTGATAGGATGAGACATTTTTAACAGGGTTCAGTTTCAATATTTAATCTTAGGAAGAAACAAATATGTACTCACCAATAGGAATGATATTGGAGATCATTAGTTAATCAGGACATGGATGTTGTTAGTAATACATGCTCACTTTCAATATAGGCTTTGGTACAATCATAAGTGTGTCCGTTGCATTTTGTGTCAGGAATATTACTGTGATGAAATGTATATGTATATCAGGTGACTAGAGTATTTCTTCCAATATTCTTAAAGCAATATTTTAAAGACTTATAAATTAGTATTTGGGATACAAATAGGTATACCATCGGTCTATGAATATAGAGATGATGCCTTAATAGACCATACTGTGAATAAATAATATAACTGGTTCAAACTTTAAATAATGGATTGAATTGATATCTGAAAATATATAGGAAATCTTATATTGATATACATAAATTCATTCTAACCAGTTATAAATCTAATGGTAATATTAGCATTATGGTTTATCATGAAGAGTGTCTGAGTTTTGCTTCAAAAATGATTATGGAAATCAAAAATAATGTGTTTGGAAAGAATCTCATGAAAAGAACAGTCAAGAAACATGGAGGAATACATGTGTTCTGAAGTAGGAAGTGATTGAAAGTGAACTAAATGCCTATAAATTTGTGAAATTGTGGATGAAAGAATATATCCTATTATGTCCATAAACTGCAGAAATAGTAATGTATCAGTGTTGAATAAAAATGAACTTCAAAATACACATCATGGTCCCATAGGTGTCTACTTGCATTGATGTGAAACTGGGTCAGTCACTGTGGAAATATTACGATCTGTATGCACCATTCACTGAATTTAGTTTTCAGTACTAGGAGATAAATATGTATTTAAGGTGGATGAATATTTCTAAGAATTATTTTGTGAAAATTTGATTATAAATCCACATACACACACATGAGTAAATTTAGAAAGTGTATAATAAGACACATATATTTCATATTTTGAAAAATCTAAAGAGAGTAGATATCTATATCTATATAGATAGATAGATAGATAGATAGATAGATAGATACTCACATACACAGACATTAAAATGTAGCAATATATATGCCATTCGAAAATCATAATAAAATAGATATCATCCACGTATCCAAAAATATTCATTTTACTGAACATTTATTTATGCATAATATTGTTCATCTAGGAAATTCACCCATATGTTGAATTTCCAGTTCCATCAGTATTTAGAGGGAGTGATCTCTTCTCACAATTTGTATCTTCCAAAATAAGCGAGCTCACAAGAATGTACATGTGATACCAGGTAGAATTCTAAAGATGCATTAAAAAATACATGTGATGAATAGGCTACAGAGAAAGGGAGACAGAAATTTACATATGTGTTAATTTTAAAAACTCATGGAGAAGTATTACAATGAAAAGTTGACTATATTTATAACACATACCGTTGATAAAGCCAAAGGCAAGTCCAAGTATACACCATGCCTCTTATGAAAGGCCTGTATTTCTATTCTGTTAAGTTTCTTTTTCTCCATCATATTTGGATTAGTAGTCAGAGTCTAGTAGGGTATGGGTTAGTGTCAGGGATTCAGTATTTCAAATGGAAAATATGAAAATGAATCTAATGTGTATGCAAACATGTGCTACACAAAAATCTTCCCACTCTCATCCAGAACAATGCTTTGACATTACCTTCGCCCCAAATAAGACACAATTAGTGGAGAAAAGTTAGAAAATCTGTGAATACATATGTGGAAAGAAAAATGCTCAGGAGTTCACAAACTTGTAGGAGGTAGAACGGGTTACAAAAAGGGAGAGGGTAAACACTCCACAAACATGGAGCTCTGCTGGCCTAATGACTTTTTGAGAAACTGCCTCTGAGGTTGGGCAGTTAAAATATATATTGTTGTCAGGAGTTTTAGCTTCCTTTGTAGTGAGACCATCAATTCTGGGTCTCCATCTATGTGACCTGGATGACATGGTTTTTTGTTTTCTAGTGAACATGAAGCAGCAGTGCTGAATTCTCTCTTTGTAGGTAAACTTTGGCCACTGGGGTCTAAGTATCTAACTGTGTTGTCTGTAGAACCATTTGGTCATTATCCACTTCTGTGATGTTTTTTACTGCTGCACTGTGAGTTTGGTATTGGCTTCACGAAATACAAGGAGTTCTACTGGGACACAGTGCTGGAGGATGTACTCTCACGTGTGGTGGGTTAGTAAAATGCACCAGTGAGGCTTCAATCACACATAGCTTTTCAACTTGACAATAGCAGCCTGATTCTGACCTTTGGCAGGAATCCTCTCCATATAACAAGATGCCCTTACATAGAAGGGTCTACTGGCTGTACCATGTCAGTCACAAGTCTTTCTAAGCCAATGGCAGATCCACGTGGCCCCACCACAAATGTTTTTTTCACACACCTACACTCCTCTGCTCTAGGCCCACTAGTCTGCAGGCTCCAACTTTCTGGCATCTATGTTCTACACTTTTTTCATGAAACCCAGTCAATCAAGGCACTGTCTGGTACAATCATGATCAGGAACAGGACATTCAGAGGTTCTCCAGTGCAACCTGGTCATAGTAATTTCAAAAAATTCATGGTATTTATCTAGATATTTTTCAATAATGAAGTTGGAGGCACTGTGGGATTTAATTTATATAGGAACCATTAAAAGGTGAGGAATCTCATTTTAATGAAAGCTCTGGAGAACTTTCACAGGCAAGGTTTCCCAAAGAGTGGGCAAAATGTCACATGAAGCCAGGCCCATTGAGGTCTACAATGTGAATTCCATGTGTGTTTTGACTCTCAACTATGGCTGACAATCTTTCAAAATAAAATCTTGTGATATCCTGGCTGAGATTCCCAGTGCTCTGTGGAAAGTCACCCTGGGCCTAGATCTCAGTTTCCAATGGCGAATCTCATGCGTGGCCTCCAAAAATCCCAGCACAATTCATGGCAATACTTCTCTGAGTTCAGTTCCACAACTCAGTCTCTAAGGGGAATCACAACAGAGTTCAAGCCCAGGTGGACCCAGGCATCTCTTCCAATTGCCACACAAATGATGACAATTAAAACCAAAACACTCCCACAGGGCCCTCTTCTTCTTTTATATAGACACTAATCATAAACTCTAGCTGGAGGTTTCCATGAGGGGCACAGCCCAAGACAGTGTCAAAAATAATCTCCCTTGCCCCTCATTTGCCTAAAGTCAGGGTGGCCTGGACAACATTCCTGTGAAACAGAAGTGATCATATAGGACTGCTGTTAATACTGCTCCACTTCTCAAATTTGAGGCCTACTGACTGTGGGGTATAGATTCTTTGTGTGAATTGGAGTCATGAGAAAACGCAAGCACCTATTGTCCAGCCTCTGCAGGGCTTTGAAGAACTCATTTGACACAAATGATCCCTATTCTCACTTGATGGAGGTCAGAAATATTACAGACGAAGGCGAGAGGCTTCATCCAAAATGACTGATCTTTTTTCCATTTTGGTTTTGAATGCCTACATGGGATCTTTCTCTAGACCCATCAGGTGCTGAAAATCTAAACCACAGGCTCACACAGGGCCAAGAGGCTGATTCAGACAAATCTTTTTCCAAAGCAATAAAGTAAAAAGCCACAGGTGATTCCCATTCATTTCCATTTGAAAACTCTTTTCTTCGGGCTTCACTAAGGTTTAGCCTGAGGCAAAGACCTTTCTGACATTCAGAGCAACAGAACAATAGGTAATCAAAAGCCCCCAAGCAGGGTTTCTCCTAGGAGACTTTCCTGGTTACTCTGATATGTGAGTTTTCTGAGATGCTCGCCATTCTCTTCAGCTATCCAGTACATGGCCATGTCACAGAGCTTGAAGGTGGTACATATCTTGTACAAAAATACATGATACTAATCTTGAGAGTGGCCAGAATTCAGGAAAAAAATGAGAACTTAGGTAGATAGCAGGTGTTGCCCATGGATAAGGCAAGCCTCAGTCCATTCATTAATTGGGAAGGATGCATACTGGGAAGTTTTCTACTAGACAGGACACACCCAATGAGCTATTTTCTTTTCTAATATCTACAAAGAAAAACACAATGGGATACACAGACACAGAAACAGTCTCCTTGTCAAATGACTTACTAGAAACAGTCCACTCCAAACCAAACAAACTTCCTTTTTTACCTATTCTCAGATCATGTGAAAAAACCACAAACACAAACCAACACCCACTAATGCACCTCCTTCTTCCAAGTAGGTCTGTGACTATCTGGAATGTCCTCTGACTGGTAGGACATACAATGTTCCCCAGAAATGGCCTTTCTGTCTCAGATCTGGTCTCCTTGGTCAAATCTGTGAAGTTGTAAGGACGCAGTGGTGAGCCAATTCCTATCCTCTCAGGAAAGACCCCTCTTCAGAGCTTTCTTGGTATTTGGCAACCCTTACATCAGTAGGTACCAAGAAAGACTGACTCTGTTCCTGGAAAATCCAAAGAAATGAGCCCACTGCGACTGGGACTGGGACTGGCTCAGGGTGCCTTGCTTCCTGGATCACAAAATTCAGAGAGCTCCATCACCAAGGAAGTGAGGTGAGGTCACTACCTTCAGAAAATGAATGAGGTCACTGTCTTGGCCACCACTTTGTCCTAACAGTTTCTTCCTATTGTCTCCTGACATGGAGGCTGCCCTACTTCCTGTGATACTTTCTCATGTTAGAATGGTATAGAAACCATAGTCACCTGGGAACAGCTCTCCACACAGGCCTGGTTTGGTCCATCTTCCCTACATTAAGAATAGAGAGGCTGACTCAGACACATCTTTTCATCCTGACCATGTTTTTTGCCATGGAATATGACTTTTGTTCTCTCAGGTCCTTCATAGCTGCGTGCATCTTCTCCAGGGATAATTTCTGCATGGATTTTGAGGTACTCAGCAGTTGGAAGATCTCCTAACTTCCTGTATTGTAATACCAACTTTGTCCCTGCTCTTTTGTAAAGTGAGATTGAGAGAACATTGTATGGTTAGGATTAATAGCATGTTCGATTTGGGTTGGAAATCATTCTGCTGGATAAATAATGGTATTGGGAACCAGCGATATTTATAAGAATATAGAGGTAGAACATAAGTATGAAAACAGAAATCTAGGTAATATTTGAACCCCAGAAGGATTTGGACCCTTGATTGGGATCCTTAGCTTGAGTTATATTTTGCACCGAGGTCTCAGTTAAATTGATATACAATGGCATAAGACGCTGTACCTCAGATGATTAAATGTAGAAGAGATCATCCAGTCAAAAAGGGATTGTGTGTAGGATTAGGAAGATAGTCAGTAGGTTTAGAAGGAAGAGTGAGTCTAGGATTTGGACCAAATGTTCTTTAGCAATAGGGTTTTGGTTAGAGAGTGAATATAAATGACACCATATGTGAAGAGTCAGGCACAATGATGAACTGGGGAAAATATGTAGGAAAGCAGACATCAATAGAGACATTAGGAAATCAGGCAAAGTATAACGTGATAGGATTAGACATTTTCAACAGGGTTGAGGTTGAATACATAATCTTAAGAAGAAACCAATTTGTAGTCACCAATAAGATTGACATTTGAGAGCATTAGGCAACCTGGACATGGATATATTTAGTAATCCATGTTCACATTCCATTGAGGCTTTGGTACAATCATAAGGGTGACCTTCGCATTTTGTGTCCAGAATATTACTGTGATAATATGTATATGAAGATCATGTGACATGAGGATTTCTTCCACCATTTCTGGGGGAAATATTTTGAAAAGATATGAATTAGTAATGGGGATACTAATCGGCTTACCCTGTGTTGATGAATATAGAGATGATGCATTAATAGACCATACTGTGAATAAATTATATGACTGGTTCCAAATTTAAATAATGGATTGTATTGATATCTAAAAAAATAGAGGAAATCATTTATTGATATACATACATTCATTCCAACCACTTATATATCTAATGGTTATATTAGGGTTACCGTTTATCATAAATAGTGTGTGAGTTTTGCTTCAAAAATGATTATGGAATCGAAAATAATGTCTTTAGAAAGAAGTCTAGTGAAAAGACCAGTCAAGAAACATGGAGAAATATAAGTGTTCTGAAGGAGGAAGTGATTGAAAGTGAACCAAATGTTTATAAATTTGTGAAATTGTGAATGAAAGGATATAATTTATGATGTCTATAAACTGAAGAAATAATAACGTACCAGGTTTGATTAAAATGAACTTTAATAAACACATCACATCCAATAGGAATCTACTTGCATTGATGTTAAACTTGGTCAGTTACTGTAGAAATATTAGGATTTGTAAGCACCCTTCCCTGAAGTTAGTTTTCAGTACTAGGAAACAAATATTTATTTCAGTGGATGTATATTTCTGAGAATAAACTTTTTAAAAGTTGATTATAAATCCACATATATGAATATGAATGAATTCAGGCGGTGTATAAGAAGACACATATATTTCATATTTTGGTAAATCTGGAGAATATATATATATATATATATAATGTATATATAGACACACAAACACACACATTATAATGTAGCAATATATATGACAATTGAAATTCATCATGAAAAATAACTCATCCGCATATCCCAAAATATTGATTTTACTGAACATGAATATGTGTATAGTGTTGTTCATCTAGGAAGCTCACCCATGGGTTGGATTTTCAGTTAAAACAGCGTTTAGGAGGAGTGATCTCTTCTCACAATTTGTATCTGCCAAGTCAGCCACCTCACAAGAATGTATATGTGAAACCAGGTAGGATTCTATTTGTGCATATAAAAATACATTTGCTTAATAGGCTACAGAGAAAGGGAGACAGGAATTCACATTTTTCTTAACTTTAAAAACACATGGAAAATTATTTCAACAAATAATTGACTAGATTTATAACTCCTACCTTATATCATGCAAAAGGTAATTCCAACTATACACCATGCTTCTTCTGAAATGCTTGTATTTCTATTCTGTTTGGGTTATTTTTCTCCATTATATTAGGATTAGTAGTCAGAGTTTAGTAGGGGATGGGTTAGTGTCAGGGATTCAGTATTTCAAACAGAAAATTGGAAAATGAATCCAATGTGTATGCAAATATGTGCTACAAAACAATCTTCCCTCTCTGATCCAGAACAATGACTTGACATTCCTTTTGCCCCAAGTAAGTCAGAATTAGAGGAGAAGAGTTAGAAAATCTGTGAATATATATTTAGAATGGAAAATGCTCAGGAGTTCACAACCTTGGAGTTGATAGAGCAGTTTCCAAAAGTAAGTGACATGGTAAACACTCCACAAACATGGAGATCTGCTGGCCTAAACACTTCTTGAGAAATTGCCTCTGAGCTTGGGCACTTGAAATATATGTTGTTTTCAGGAGCTTTAACTTCCGATGTAGTGAGACCATCAAAGCTAGGACTGCATCTATGTGACCAGGAGGACATGGTTTCTTATTTTCCAATGAACATGAGGCAGCAGTGCTAAATTCTCTCTTTGTAGCTAAATTGTGGCCACGGGGGCTAAGTGTCACCCCATGTGGACTGTGAAGCCATTTGGTCATCCTCGACTTTTCATTGTGTTTCTTGCTGCTGCACTGGGAGTTTGGTATTTGCTTCACGAAATACAAGGAGTTCAAGTGGGACACAGTGCTGGTGGGAGTTCTGTCACGTGTGGTGGGTCAGTGTCTGCATGAGAATGCACCAACTAGGCTTCTATCCCACATAGCTTGCCCCTTGACCATAGCAACCTGATTCTAAACATTGCCGTGAAAAATCTCCATATAACAAGATGCCTTTATATAGAAGGGTCTGCTGGCTGCACCGTGTCTGTGTCAAGGCATTTGAAAGTCAATGGCAGATCCACAGGCCCCACCACAGATGTTTTATCACACACCTGCACACCACTGCTCTAGGCCCACTACACATCAGGCTCCAACTTACTGGCATCTCTGTTCTACACCATTTTCATGATACCTAGTCAATCAAGGCACTGTCTGGTATACTCATGATCAGCAACAGGACATCCAAAGGTTCTCCAGTGCCACCTGGTCATGAGAATTTCTAAAAATTCATGGTATTTATCTAACTATTTTTCACAGATGAAGTTGTTGGTACTGTGGGTTTCAATTCATTCAGGATCCATTAAATGTTGAGGAAGCTCATTTTAATGAAGGATCTGGAGATCTCTCACAGGCAAGGCTTCCCAAAGAGTGGCCAAATTGTCACATGAAGCCAGGCCCATTGAGGTCTCCAATGTGAGGTCCATGTGTGTTTTGACTCTCAACTATGGCTGCCAGGTCTTTCAGAATAAAACCTGTGATATCCTAGCTGAGATTCCCAGTGCTCTCTGGAAAGCCTCTCTGGGCCAAGATCTCAGTTTCCAAGGGCGACTCTCATGCGTGGCCTCCTGAAATCCCAACAACATTCATGGCAATACTTCTCTGAAGTCAGTTCCAAATCTCATTCTCTAAGGGGAATCACACCAGAGTTCAAGCCCAGGTGGACCCAGTCATCTCTTCCAACTACCACACAAATGACCACAATTAAAACCAAAACACTCCCACTTGGCCCTCATCTTCTTCCATATAAACACACATCATAACCTCTGGATGGAGTTTTCCATGAGGGGCACATCCAAACCAGTGCCCAAAATAAGCTCCCTTGCCCCTCATTTGCCTAACATCAGGGTTGATTGGACACGCTTCCTGGAACCAGCAGTGATCAAATAGGCCTGCCGTAAATGCTCCACTTCTCCACTTTGAGGCCTTCTTACTGTGGGGTTTAGATTCTTTTTTTTCTAAATTTTTTTGGAAATTTAATTGGAAAGTTAAAAAAATTGTTTTGCAGAATATTAAATTTCTAATGGCAAAGCCTTCACCTTGTTTGTGAAGGAAACCTTGATGCCTTGCCAATCTGGTTATATGGAGACACTCAAAATTTTCTGTTACATACTACATGGATGAATGGCTAAAGCACATAGTTGTTTAAACCTGAAAGGCAGATACCAGCAAGTAAGATAACAAATAAAAGACAATTTTATTAAAAAATAAAGTTGTTATATGACTCAAATATTGGAAATTCAATTCTTTTTTTTTGGTTGTTCAAAACATTATAAAGCTCATGATATATCATCTTTCATACATTTGACTTAATTGGGTTATGAACTCCCATTTTTACCCCAAATACAAATCGCAGAATCACATCAGTTACACACTCACGTTTTTACATAATAGCATACTAGTTATTGTTGAATTCTGCTACCTTTCCTATCCCCTACTATTCCCCCTCCCCTCCCATCTTCCCTCTCTACCTCATCTGCTGTTGTTTAATTCTCTCCCTTGTTTTCCCCTCTTTAGCCTCACAACCTCTTATATGTAATTTTGTGTAACATTGAGTAGTCTCCTACCATTTCCATATAATTTTCCTTCTCTCTCCCTTTCTCTCCCCCCACTCATCTCTGTTTAGTTTTAATATTTTTCTCATGTTCTTCCTCCCTGTTCTGTTCTTATTTGCTCTCTCTATATAAAAGGAAACATTTGGCATTTGTTTTTTAAGGATTGGATAGCTTCGCTTAGCATAATCTATTCTAATGCCATTCATTTCCCTGCAAATTCTATGATTTTGTCATTTTCAGTGCTGTGTAATACTCCATTGTGTATAGATGCCACATTTTTATTATCCATTCGTCTATTGAAGGGCATCTAGTTTGGTTCCACAGTCTAGTTATTGTGAATTGTGCCGCTATGATCATCGATGTGGCAGTATCCTTATACTGCTCTCTATTAAGATCCTCAGGGAAGAGTCTGAGAAGGGCGATATCTCGGTCAAATGGTGGTTCCATTCCCAGCTTTCCCAGGAATCTCCATACTGCTTTCCATATTGGACTCTCCAATTTGCAGGCCCACAAGCAGTGTACAAGTGTACCCTTTACCCCACATCCTCACCAACACTTATTGTTGTTCGACTTCATAATGGCTGCCAATCTTACTGGAGTGAGATGGTATCTTAGGGTGGTTTTGATTGCATTTCTCTGACTGCTACAGATGGTGAGCATTTTTTCATGTACTTGTTGATTGATTGTATGTCCTCCTCTGTGAAGTGTCTGTTAAGATCCTTGGCCCATTGTTGATTGGGTTATTTGTTATCTCATTGTTTAATTGTTTTGAGTTCTTTGTATATTCTAGATATTAGGGCTCTATCTGAAGTGTAAGGGGTAAAAATTTGTTCCCAGGATGTAGGCTCTCTATTTAACTCTCTTATTGTTTCTCTTGCTGAGAAAAAACTTTTTTAGATTAAGTAAGTCCCATTTGTTTATTCTTTTTATGAACTCTTGGGCTATGGGTGTCCTATTAAGAAATTTGGAGCCCAACCCCACAGTATGTACATCGTAGCCAACTTTTTCTTCTATCAGATGCAGTGTCTCTGATTTTATATCTGGCTCCTTGATCCATTTTGAGTTAACTTTTATGCATTGTGAGAGAAAGGGATTCCGTTTCATTTTGTTGCTTATGAATTTCCAATTGTCCCTGCACCATTTGTTGAAGATGCTATCCTTCTTACATTGCATGCTTTTAGGCCCCTTTTCAAATATAAGAAAGTTGTAATTTTGTGGATATGTCTCTGTGTCCTCTATTCTGTACCATTGGTCCATCTGTCTGTTTTGATACCAGTACCACACTGTTTTTGTTACTATTGCTTTGTAGTACAGTTTGAACTCTGGATTCACACTTCCTGCTTAGAATTGCTTTCGCTATTCTGGGTCTTTTGTTGTTCCATATGAAATTCATGATTACTTTATCTATTTCTACAAGAAATGCCATTGGGTTTTTGATTGGCATTGCATTAAACCTGTAGAGAACTTTGGGTAATATCGCCATTTTGATGATGTTATTTCTGCCTATCCATGTACAGGGCATATTTTTCCATCCTCTAACATCTTCTTCTATCTCTCTCTTTAGGGTTCTGTAGTTTTCATTGTATAAATCTTTCACCTCTTTGGTTAGGATGATTCCCAAGTTTTTTATTTTCTTTGAGTATACTGTAAATGGAGTGGTTTTCCTCATTTCCATTTCAGAAGTTTTGTTGCTGATATACAGGAATGCCTTTGATTTATGCGTGTTGATTTTATATCCTGCCAATTTGCTGAATTCATTTATTAACTCTAGCAGTTTCTTTGTAGACCCTTTTGGGTCTGTTAAATATATTATCATGTCATCCACAAATAGCGATAATTTAAGTTCTTCTTTTCCTATTTTTATGCCTTTAATTTCCTTTGTCTGTATCATTGCTCTGGATAGTATTTCAAGAACTAAATTAAATAGAAGTGGTGATAGAGGGCATCCATGTCTTTTGCAAATTTTAGAGGGAATGCCTTCAGTTTTTCTCCATTTAGGATGATGCTAGCCTGAGGTTTAGCATATATAGCTATTACCATGTTCAGGTAAGTTCCTGTTATTCCTAGTTTTTATAGAGTTTTAAACAAAAAGGGATGCTGTGCTTTGTAGAATGCTTTTTTTTTTTGCATCTATCGAGATGATCATATGGTTCTTCTCTTTAAGTCTATTGATGTGATGGATTACATTTATTGATTTCCGTATATTGAACCAGCCTTGCATCCCTGGGATGAATCCCTCTTGATCATGAAGCACAATTTTTTTATATGCTTTTGTTTTTTATTTGCCAGGATTTTATTTAGAATTTTTGCATCCAAGTTTATTAGAGATATTGGTCTGTAGTTTTCTTTCTTTGAAGTGTCTTTGTCTGGTTTTGGGATCAGGGTGATGTTGGCCTCATAGAATGAATTTGGAAGAACTCCTTCTTTTTCTATTTTTTGAAATAGCTTGAAAAGTATTGGTATTAATTCATCTTTGAACGTTTTGTAGAACTCTGCTGTATAACCATCTGGTCCAGGGCTTTTTTTTGTTGGTAGTCTTTTGAAGGTTTCTTCTATTTCTTCCTTTGTTATTGGTCTATTTAAATTGAGTGAGTCTTCCGGACTCAAACTTGGCAGATCATATGACATAAGAAATTTATCAATATCTTCATTATCTTCTGTTTTATTGGAATATGGGGTTTCAAAATACTTTCTAATTATCATCTGAATTTCTGTAGTGTCTGTTGTGATGTTGCCTTTTTTATCCCATATGTTAGTAATTAATTAGAGTTCTCTCTCTACTTCTCTTCATTAGCATGGCTAAGGCCCTGTCGATTTAATTTATTTTCAAAGAACCAACTTTTATTTTTTCAATTTTTTTGTTTCAATTTTGTTGATTTCTCCTCTAATTTTAATTATTTCTTGTCTTCTACTACATTTGCTGTTTTGCTTTTTTTTTCTAGGTTTTTGAGATGTAGTGTGAGATCATTTATTTGTTGTTTTTTTCTTTTTTTTTTTGAGGAAAGAATTCCAAGAAATGAATTTCCCTCTTAAAACTGCTTTCATTGTTTTCCATAGAATCCGGTATGTTTTGTCTGTATTGTCATTTGTCTCTAAGAAATTTTTTATCTCCTCCTTTATGTCTTCTGTAACCCACTGATCATTCAGTAACATATTGTTCATTTTCCATGTGATGTAGAATTTTTCCTTCCTTCTTCAATCATTAATTTCAAGTTTCATTCCATTATGATCAGATATGGTGCATGGTATTATCTCCATACTTTTATATTTACTAAGAGTTTCCATATAGCATAATATATGGTCTATATTTGAGTAGGACCAATGTGCTGCTGAGAAGAACATGTATCCACTTTATGATGTTTGATATATTCTATATATGTTGGTTAAGTCTAGGTTATTGATTGTGCTATTAAGTTCTATAGTTTCTTAATTCAGATTTTCTCTAGAGGATCTGTCCAATGGCGAGAGTTGTGTGCTGAAGTCACCCGTAATTATTGTGTTATAGCCTATATGACTCTTGAAGTTGAGGAGAGTTTGTTTTATGACTTTGCACCACCATTGTTTGATGCATACAAATTGATAATTGTTATGTCTTGTTGGTTAATGGTGCCTTTTAACAGTATATAGTGTCCTTCTTTATCACTTTTGATTAACTTAGGTTTTAAGTTGATTTTAATCGATATGAGTATGGCCACTCCTTCTTGCTTCCGAGGGCCAACAATGGCTGCAAAGTCTTTCAGAATAAAATCATGTGATTTCCTGGCTGAGATTCCCATTGCTCTGTGGAAAGCCACCTTGGGCCTAGATCTCAGTTTCAAAGGGTGACATTCATGCGTGGCCTCCTAAAAACCAACACAATTCATTTCAATACTTCTATGAGGTACGTTCCAGAACTCAGGCTCTAAAGGAAATCACACCAGAGTTCAAGCCCAGGTGGACCAAGTCATCTCTTCCAACCCCCACACAAATGACCACAATTAGAACAAAAAAACTCCCACATGGCCCTCATCTTCGTCCATAAAGACCCTCATCAAAAGTTCTGGATGGAAGTTTTAATGAGGGTCGCAACCAAAGACAGTTTCCAGAATAAGCTCCCTTGCCTCTAATTTCCCTAAAGTCAGGGTGGCCTGGACACCCTTCCTGTGAACCAGGAGTGATCAAAAAGGCCTGCCATTAATTCCGCTCTGTTTCTATAATTTGAGGCTTACTGAATGTCAGGTATAGATTTTTTATGTGATTTGGAGTCATGAGAAAACCCAAGCATATCTGCAGAGCATTGAATAATTCATTTGACAAAGAGGATCCCTATTCTCACTTGAAGGGGTTCAGGAACCTAACAGAGAAAGGCAAGAATCTTCATCCACAATGACTGCTCTTTTTGCCATTTTGGTTTTGAATGCACACATGGGATCTTTCTTTAGATCCATTAGGTGCTGAGAATCTAAGCCACAACCTCACACAGGGCCGAGAGGCAGATTCAGACAAATCCCTTTCCAAAGCAATTAAGCAAAGAGCCACAGGTGATGTCCATTTATTTCCATTTGAAAATTTTTTCTTCAGGCTTCACAAAGGGGTGGCCTGAGGCAAAGACCTTCCTGACATTCAGGGCAACAGAACCCTTGATTGGTATACTTAGCTTGAATTATGTTCTGCACCGAGGTCTCAGATAAATCGATATACAATGGCATAGGACCGTGTACCTCGGATGATTGAATGTAGAAGAGAACATCCAGTCAAAAAGGGATAGTCTGTAGGATTAGGAAGATAGTCAGTAGGTTTAGGAAGAAGAGTGACTCTAGGAGTTGGACCAAAAGTTCTTTAGCAATAGGGTTTCAGTTAGAGAGTGAATGTAAATGTCAGCACATGTGAAGAGACAGTCACAATGATGAAGTGGGAAAAATATGTAGGAAAGCAGATATCAATAGAAAGATTAGGAAATCAGGCAAAGTATAAAGTGAGTGATAGGATTATACATTTTCAACAGGCTTGAGGTTGAATATATAATCTTAGGAAGAAACAAATATGTAGTAATCAATAGGATTGACATTTGAGAGCATTAGGCACCCTGGACATGGATGTTTTTAGTAATCCATGGTCACTTTCCATTTAGGCTTTGGTACAATCATATGTGTGACCTTTGCATTTTGTGTCCAGAATACTACCGTGATAAATTGTATATGTAGATAAGGTGACATGAGTATTTCTTCCACCATTATGGGGAGTAATATTCTGGAAACTTATAAATTAGTACTGGTGATACAAATAGGTGTACCTTGTGTTGATGATTATTGAGATGTTGCATGAATAGACCATATTGTGATAAAGTATATAACTAGTTCCAACTTTAAATAATGGATTGAGTTTGCATCTGAAAATATATTGGAAATCTTATATTGATATATATACAATCATTCCAACCAGTTATATATGTAATGGTAATATTAGGGTTACGGTTTATCGTGAAGGGTGAGTATTGCTTCAAAAATGATTATCGAATCAAAAATTATGTGTTTAGAAAGAAGTCTAGTGAAAAGACCAGTAAAGAAACATGGAGGAATACATGTGTTCTTAAGTAGTAAGTAAATGAATGTGAACCAAATGCCTATAATTTTGTGAAGTTGTGGATGAAAAAATATATCCTATGATGTCCATAAACAGATAAAATAGTAATATACCAGTGTTGAATAAAAATGAACTTCAAAATACACATCATGTCCCAAAGCAATCTACTTGCATTGATGTTAAACTGGGTCAGGTACTGTAGAAATATTAGGATTTGTATGCACCACCTACTGAACTTAGTTTTCAGTAGTAGGAAACAAATATGTATTACAGGAATATAAATATTGCTGAAAATAATCTTGTAAAGATTGGATTTTGAACCCACATACATGAATATAAATGAATTTAGGGAGTGTATAATAAGACACATATTTTTCATATTTTTTTAAAATCTGGAGAAAAAAAATATATATTTATATATATACACATATATATTTTTTCCAGATTTAAAAAAAATACACAAACACACACACACACACACACATGCACACATACACACACACACACACACACATTAATATTTAGCAATATATATGCCAATCGAAATTCATCATGAAATATAATTCATCCACATATCCAAAAATATTCATTTTACTGAACATGGATTTATGTATAGTGTTTTTCACTAGGAAGCTCACCCATAGGTTGAATTTTCAGTTCCATCATTATTTAGGGAGAGTCATCTGTTCTCACAATTTTATATTCCAAAGTCAGGGAGCTCAAAAGAATGTCCGTGTGATACCAGGTAGGATATTATATATATGCATAAAAAAATACATGTGCTGAATAGGATACAGAGAAAGGGAGACAGGAATTTATATATGTGATAATTTTAAAAAATCATGGAGAAATATTACAATGAAAAGTTGACTAGATTTAAAACACATACTCTTGATAATGCAGAAGGCAAATAGAAGTATACACCATGCTTCCTATGAAAGGCCGGTATTTCTATTCGGTTAGGTTTCTTTCTCTCCATGATATTAGGATTAGTAGTCAGAGTCTAGTAGGGTATGGGTTAGTGTCAGGGATTCAGTATTTCAAATGGAAAAAAGGAAAATTAATCTAATGTGTATGCAAAAATGTGATACACATAAATCTTCCCTCTCTCATCCAGAACAATGCCTTGACATAACCATCGCTAAAAGTAAGACACAATTAGAGGAGAGGAGTTAGAAAATCTGTGAATTTATGTGGAATGGAAAATGCTCAGGAGTTCACAACACTGGAGGTGGTAGAACAGTTTCCAAAAGTAAGGGAGAGGATAAACAATCCAGAAACATGGAGCTGTGCTGGCCTAAAGACTTCTTGAGAAACTTCCTCTGAGGTTGGGAACAAGAAATATATGTAATTGTCAGGAGATTTAGCTTCGTTTGTAGTGACACCATGAAATCTGGGTCTGCATCTATGTTACCTGGAGAACATGGTTTCTTATTTTCCAATGATCATGAGGCAGCGGTGCTGAATTCTCTCTTTGTAGGTAAACTGAGGCCACTGGGCTGAAGTGTCTCCCATGTGGACTGTGAAGCCATTTGGTGATCCTCCACTTTCCAGGGTGTTTCTTACTGCTGCACTGGGAGTTTGGTACTTGCTTCACGAAATACAAGGAGTTCAACTGGGATAAAAATGCTGGAGGAGTTCTGTCATGTGTGGTTGGTCAGGGTCGCGAAGAGAATGTACGAACCAGGCTTCTATCCTACATAGCTTTCCCCTTGACTATAGCAACCTGATTCTGAACATTGCCCTGAAAACTCTCCATATGACAAGATGCCTTTACATATAAAGGTCTGCTGCCTGCACCATGTCAGTCGCAAGTCTTTCAAAGCCAATGGAAGATCCAGGTGGTCCTACCAAAAATATTTATTTACACACCTACAGTCCACTTCTCTACGCCCACTACTCAGCAGGCTCCAAATTACTGGCATCTCTGTTCTACACCATTTTCACGAAACCCAGTCAATCAAGGCACTCTTTGGTACACTCATGATCAGCAACAGGAAATCCAAAGTTTATCCAGTGCCACCTGGTCATGGGAATTTCAGAAATTTCATGGTATTAATCTAGTCATATTTCAAAAATGAAGTTAGAGGCACTGTGGGTTTCAATTAATTCAGGAACCATTAAATGGTGAAGAAGCTCATTTCAATGAAAGCTCTGGAGAACACTCACAGAAAAGCCTTCCAAAAGACTGGCAAAAAGGTCACATGAATCCAGACACATCGTGGTCTACAATGTGAGGTCCATATGTGTTTGGACTCTCAACTAGGGCTGCCAAGTCTTCAAGAAGTAAATCATGTGATATCCTGGCTCAGAATCCCCGAGCTCCGTGGAAAGCCATCCTGGGCCTAGATCTCAGTTTCCAAAGGCGATTCTCACGCGTGGCCTAGTAAAATCCCAAGAGAATTCACGGCAATACTTCTCTGAGGTCAGATCCAGAACTCATTGTTTAAGGGGAATCACACCAGAGTTCAAGCCCAGGTGATCCCAGTCATCTCTTCCAACTACCACACCAATTACCACAATTAAAACAAGAACACTCCCATATGGCCCTCATCTTCTTCCATATTGACACTCATCATAATTTGGCTGGATGTTTAAATGAGGGGCGCAGACCAAGACAGTGTCCAAAATAAGCTCCTTTGACCCTCATTTGCCTAAAGTCAAGGTGGCCTGGACACCCATCCTGTGAACCAGGAGTGATCAAATAGGCCTGCCATTAATACCGCTCCAATTCTCCAATTTGAGGCCTACTGACTGTGGGGTTTAGATTCTTTATGTGAATTTTAGTCATGATAAAACCAAACACCTATGGGCTAGCCTCTGCAGGTTTTGAAGAACTCATTTGACCCAAAGGATCCCTATTTTCACTTGATGGAGTTCAGGAACCTTACAGAGGAAGTCAAGAGACTTCATCCCAATGACTGCTCTTTTGACCATTTTTCATTTGGATGCAAACATGGGAACTTTCTTTAGATCCATCAGGTGCTGAGAATCTAAGTCACAGCCACACACAGGGCCAGGGGGCTGATTCAGACACATCCCTTTTCAAAGCACTTAAGAAAAGAGCCACAGGTATGCCCAATCATTTCCATTTGAAAACTGTTTTCTTCAGGCTTCAAAAAGGGGTGGCCAGAGGCAAAGACCTTCCTGACATTCAGGGCAACAGAACAATTGGTAAGCAAAAGGCCCAAAGCAGGGTTTCTCCACTGAGACTTTCCTGGTCACACTGATATCTGAGTTTTCTGAGATGCTCCCCATTCCCTACAGCTATCCAGTACATTGTTATGTCACAGAGCTTTGAGGTGGTAAATATGTTGGACACAAAACCATAGGCCTATTCTTGAGATTGGCCGGAATTCAGTAAGAAAACAGGAACTTAGGAAGATCTCAGGTGTTGCACATCAATAAGGCAAGCTACAGTCCATTCATAAATGGGGCAATATGAATGCTGAGAACCTTTCTACTAGACAAGACACATCCATTCATGAATTCTCTTTTCTAATGTCTACAACCACGGACACAGTGAGATACACAGACAGAGAAACACTCGCCATGTTAAACGACTTACTAGAAGCAGTCCACTTCCAACAAAACAAACTGACTTTCCTACCTATTCTCAGAAAATGAGACAAAACCACAAACCCACAACCACACCCACAAAGGCACCTTCTTCCCCCAAGTAGGTCTTTGACTATCCGGAGTGTCCTCTGACTTGTAGGCCATAATATGTTCCCCCAAAATAGCCTGTCCTGTCTCAGATCTGGTCTCCTTGGCAAACTCTGTGAACTTCTCAGGAGCCAACGGTGAGCCACTAACTGCTTTCTCAAGAAAAGCAACGCTTCCGAGCTTTCCTGGCATTTGTTCTTCTCACGTCTGAAGGTACCAAGAAAGACTGACTGTCCTTGGTAAATTCAAATAAGTGAGACCACAGGGATGGGGACTGGGACTGGCTCTGTGTGCCTGGCTTCCTGGATCCAAAGTTCAGAAAGTTCCATCACCAAGGAAGTGAGGTGAGGTCATTTCCTTCCTGAACTGAATGAGGTCCCTGTCTTGGCAACCACTTTGTCTTAACTGTTGCTTCCAAGGGTCCCATGAGATTGAGGCTGCCCCTACTTCCTGTGACACTTTCACAAGTTAGAATGGTATATCAACCATAGGCACCCAGGAATAGATCTCCACACAGGCCTGTTTTGGTCCATGTTCTCTAAATTAAGAAGAGAATCTGATTCAGACACAACCTTTTATCCTGACCGGGTTGTTTGCCATGGAAGATGACTTTTGCTCTCTCAGGTCCTTCATAGCTGCCTACATCTTCTCCAGGGATCATTTCTGCATGGGCCTTTGAGGTTCTCAGCAGGTGGAAGTTTCCCTACATTTCTTTATTGTAAAATCAACTCTTTCCCTGCTCTTCTATAAAGTTAGATTGAGGGAACAGTGTATGATTATGGTTAAAAACATGTTTGATTTGGGTTAGAAATCATTGTGCTGGATGAATAATGGTATTGGGAACTTGCTATGTGTATAAAAATATATAGGTGTAATATATGTATGAAAAAAGAAATCTAAGTATGATTTGAAGGCCAGAAGGGCATTGGGCCCTTGATTGGGATACGCAGCTTTGAATTACGTTCTGCAGAGATGTCTCAGATAAATCGATATACAATGGCATAGGTCCTTGTACCTTGCATGAATTAATGTAGAAGGAACATCCAGTCAAAAAGGGATAGTCGGTAGTGAAAGGTTAATAAATTAGGTACTTGTAATTTCCTGTTTTTCTGTATGCTTAACAAAACACTGTTGAAATCTTGAGAAATGTTTGCTAATCTTGTTCTAGAATGTACTGTTCCCAACTGCCAAACTGCAGAATGTACTGCCTCACTCGGTGTCACGCGAACCGCCCACTCACCCTTACACATCAGTAAACTTCCCTCCCTTCCCTCTCCAAGAAATGTATGTAAGCTCTGCATAAGCTGTTCTCAGAGCTCTCTATCTATTTAAGTTAGCTGTGAGCCCCAGCAAGCTGGACCCAAAAAAAACCCTTTGCTGTTGCATGAGACAGTCTCTTGGTAGTCTCTTCCTCCGACACTCGCCTGACCTTTACATATTGAGGTTCCACCGAGTTCTGGCAGTGGCGGATGAGAGACCCCCAACGGGCTCCTCTCGGAGCAAGTAAGGCGCCTCTTTCTGGTTTCAGGTGTCATGTTAGGGCTTGGCAAAATTGCTGGCGATGAAGAGCCTGGGGTCTCTCCGACGGTGGCTGAGAGACGTGTCATAGAGACATAGGGCACCTCCCTGGGGGACCCCGCAGAGGACTCGGAGAATCAAGGAACAATTGCTTCATCGACTCAGTGATATTTTGTTTTAGATTAGGTATTGCCATCCTATCGGGTTTTGCCGGCTAGGCATTCCTGGTCTCAGTGTTGGACGTCCATTGCCTGTCTTCATGGTCTTGTCTTATCTGTGTCATGTGACTTTGCTTTTACTGTTTGTGTACCTTTCATTATGGGACAGAGCACTTCAATGCCTCTGTCCCTGACCCTTGATCACTGAACCAAAGTCCGCTTAAGGGCTCAGTATCTTTCTTTTTTTAGTAAAACGCTAGACCTGGCAGACTCTCTGTGCCTCAGAATGGCCCATTTTGGAGTCGTATGGCCCCTAGAAATATCTTTCTACTTCCCTCTAATTTAAAAAGTCAGAGATATTGTCTTTCAGCCAGGGCCACATAGCCATCCTGATCAACAGCCATATATCTTAACTTTGCCGACCTCTGCAAATCTCCTCCTCCATGGGTGAAGCCTTTCCTTGCCCATGCCTCTGCTCATACTCCTTCCCCCATGATCTCTCAAACCCTCACCTCTTCCACCTCCTCCACCCTCTGTTCTCCCTGAGTCACAAGATTTGACTCTACTGGACTCTTATTCCCCTCCTTATCCACTGCCCTCGTCCCCTAACACACAACACACTCTAAGTGATTCCCCTGCTTCTGACTAAGCCTCTCTACCATTGGAGGAAGCTAAGCCGGTAATAGGATCTGATAATGGACCGTTGTTCATGGCCCAGGTAAGTCAGGGGTTAGCCAGGAACCTGGGGATTAATTGGAAGTTATCTTGTGCTTATAGACCCCAGAGTTCAGGACAAGTAGAAAGAATGAATAGAAGAATTAAAGAGACCTTAACGAAATTAAGCTTAGAGACCAGCATAAAAGATTGGACTATGCTCCTGACTTATGCAATGTTTCATGCAAGAAAAAATCCTTCTGTTTCATTGAGTAGCCTTACCCCCTGAGAAATTCTCTATGGTGGCCCTCGTCCAGTAAGGGTCCTAAGCCCAACTGTAAGACCTAAGGATCCATTTCACACCCTCTTGGTTGACAGACTTAAAGCTCTTGAAAGAACTCAGTGATACCTGTGAAAATAGCTGGCCACTGCCTACCAAACTGTGTACCAGGGGATTCCACATCCATATCAAATAAGAGACTTCATGTATGTAAGATGACATCAGGTGTCATCCCTGGAACCCTGCTGAAAAGGACCATACCAGGTGCTACTTATAACACCTACAGTGGTAAAGGTATACAGAATCACTTCCTGGATCCATGCCTCTCATCTCAAGCCTGCTCCTTGTCCAGAATCTTTCTGGAAACTGGAAAAGACTGGTAACAGTTTCAAATTGTGTATTCGCCATGTGGATAAGGTTATATACTCTCCCCTTGGCCACAAGTAGTCCTAACCCTCATCAGCCTGTTAAGCAGCGATGGCTGATCACAAATCCTACTGGAAAAGAGTATAATCTATCTCGCATACAGCCCCCTTAGGGACCTGGTGGCCATCTCTCCACCCAGACATTTGTCAGCTGGCCATAGGTCTTTTTTATTGGGATATCCCTGATGAAGAAAATCCCACTAAAATACCATTAAATCCCTTCCGTACCATAGATAATGGAAACAAACATTATGGATGTAGGGACACGCGAGCCAGATGCGGTTGGCTAGCCTAGATTACTATGTTTGCCCAGCAAACTATCAAAGCCACAAACAGTAACGGCTGTGTGGTGGAAAAGCCGACTTCTTCTGTATTTCATGGAGATGTGATCATACAGGGGCTGCCTGATGGAACCCCAATACTTCATCAAATTCAGTACACAGCATTGGCCATATTACCAAGTAGAAAACAGAAAAAGGATGGCCCCCAGAGGGGTCTCTAGATCCTCAAATTTTTCGTGACCTTTTTAACTTCTGCAAGTGCTCAAAAGGGTGAAAGGAGATTCCCCTATGTGGAAGCCTTTTCCCTCCTTCACTCACATCCTGAACTATGCTTCTCCAATAGATTTTTATCCTCAGCCTTCTGCTCCAGACTCTCTGCTGTCACTCCCACCTCAGCAACCTGATTTCTCCCCTCCAATTACTAGATCAGAAACCCAAACCTCCACCAGTTCTCAGACAATTGCCCACTAGTGAGGTAGCAGTTACTGAGGTACCCCTCCACCGACTCATTCCTCTCTTCTCCTGTCAGTGCCCTCACCGGGTCCCACCAGGTCCTCTTTCCAGCTAACCCAAAGCTCATACGAGCTGAGGAGAGCTCTCAGACCCTTATCCAAGATGTAATATAAATGGCCATTAAAGTTGCTTTGTCATCACTGAAAACAGGTTACTAAAATTTAAAGTCCCTCACAGGATTTTGGGATACTCACTCCCGTTTTCTGCTCTGCTCTACCTGTTCTACTGCTCAAGTTTTTTGCTAGGAAATTCCCAAACACCTTTCCAATTATTCTTTTACATCTCTCTTTTTCCTCATTCTCAGATCCTCGGAGCTTCTCTCAGCCCCACCTTCCCCGTATTCCCCCTCTGTACCAGGCCCACAGAAAAGTCTTAAATGTCCTTCTCCAGAAGTCTTCACCATGGCTGAATTTAGAAATTTCAGCATAGAGTTTCTATAAAGAGTTCAATGTAGATAAACTTTATCTTTTTGTATTGCCCTGTTCTACTTGGCCACTGGCTAAAAAACTCAGTACTTCTAAGCTAGACAACCCCTAACTTGTTTTTCACAAAATACGTGAACAAGGCCTCTGGCCTTCAGCTGGGGCTTCACAGAAATGGCTACATTTCTAAGATAAAGAAATTACCAAATGGGCTCCGTTGTAACAGCTGGCAGGGGGAAAATAAGAAAGGGAATAAAAAGCTCTCCCCCTCCCATGTGTCCTTGAAAATTTAACTTGCCTAGAACAGAGGAAAAATCAGAAACAAATACTGCTTTTTTGAACTTCTGCAGACTGTAAACTTCTGAGCCCCATCCTTATATGCTGGGTACAAAATTCTGAAACTACCTAAACTTGAGTTTCAGGGGATTAATTGATTACAACAGAAGCAATGCCCTCTGAATCCGGTTGCAACAAAATAGGACTGTTTCCCTGTCTTCAGTGCTATCTTAGTTGCCTTGCCTTGTCTGTCCCTACAACAGCATAATTCTATATACTTAAACATTGTTTATGTTTTCATGAAATGGTCAACAGATGGGATTAATTTTGAAATGGTGCAGATGTTTCCCAGAGTGCTCTATCATGATGCAGGTTCGTTTGAAGATCAAATGGGGGGGGGCATACAACCGGTTCCACTGGGAACATGTATCGCTCACTTTAGCCATCCTATTATGAATAGGAGTTGCTGCACGGGTGGGCACAGGAGCCACTGCCATTGTCCATGGGACACAACAAATGACCCAATTAGAAGGAGCAATAGAGCAAAACTAAGATATTAGAAACCCCCATCAGAGCTTTTCATGAATCTTTAACCTCTCTCTCTGAAGTTGTTTTACAGAACAGTTGAGGGTTGGACCTCCTCTTTATTAGAGAAGGGGGCCTTTGTGATGCATTGAGGGAAGAATGTTGTTTTTATGCTGACCATACTGGAGTTGTAATAAAATCTATGAGTAAATTTAAAAGACACCTTGAAGAGCATCAACAAGAGAGAGAGGCCCAAAAAGGGTGGCTTGAGTCTTGGTTCACACACTCCTCCTGGTTAACTACGTTTTTATCAACCTGGCAGGTCCAATAATAATCCTCATATTATTGCTAACTATAAAACCCTGTTTGCTCAACCGTGTAATTTCTTTTCTCCAGGCTCAAATTGGACGAGTTAAACTTATGGTAATACCCCACTAGCAGACATAGAATGTGACACCCTCCAATGATCATTTTTATGATTAAAAGTAGCCAGAAGAAGAAGTGGGGAATTAAAGGTTAATAAAATAGGTACTTGTCACTTCTTGTTTTTCTGTTTGCCTAACAAAACACTGTTGAAATTTGAGAAATGCTTCCAAATCTTGTTCCCAGAATGTTCTGTCCCCAACTGCGCAACTGCAGAATGTACTCCCTCACCCAGTTGCACGCAAACCACCCACTCGCCCTGACCCATCAATAAAATTCCCTCCCTGCCCTCTCCAGGGAAAGTATATAAGCTCTACTTAAGCTATTCTCAGGGCTATCTGCTCGATTCAAGTGATCTCTGAGCCCCAGCATGCTGGACACCCAAAAAACCCTTTGATGTTGCATGAGACAGTCTGTTGGTTGTCTCCTCCTCTGAAGCTCGCCCCACATTTACTTGGATGATTGAATGTAGAAGAGAACATCCAGTCAAAAAGGGATAGTCTATAGCATTAGGAAGATAGTCAGTACTTTTAGGAAGAAGGGTGAGTATAGGAATTGGAAAAAAAGTTCTTTAGCAATAGGGTTTCGATTAGAGAGTGAATGTAAATGTCAGCACAGGTGAAGAGTCAGTCACAATGATGAACTGGGGAAAATATGTAGGAAAGCAGATATCAATAGAGACATTACGAAAACAGGCAAAGTATAAAGTGAGTGATAGGATTAGATATTTTGAACAGGGTTGAGTTTACATATATAATCTTAGGAAGAAACAAATATGTAGTCAAAAATAGGATTGACATTTGAGATCATTAGGCAAATTTCAGGTGGATGAATATTTCTCAGAATAATCTTGTGAATAGTTGATTATAAATCCACATACATAAACATGAATGAATTTAGGGAGTGTATATAAGACACATATATTTCATATTTTGAAAAATCTGGAGAGTGTATATATATATATATATATATATATATATATATATATATATACAAAACACACACAGACAAAAAAGTAGCAATATATATGTCAATCAAAATTCATTATAAAATATACATCATCCAGAGATCTAAAAATATTAATTTTACTGAACATGGATTTATGTATAATGCTGTTCAACTAGCAAGCTCACCCATAGGTTGAATATCCAATTCCAACAAGTTTAGTAGGAGTGATCTCTTCTAACAATTTGTATCTGCCAAGTCAGCCACCTCACAAGAATGTACGTGTGGTACCAGGTAGGAATCTATATGTGCATATAAGAATACAGAGAAAGGGAGACAGGAATTCACATATTTGTTAACCTTAAAAATACATGGACAACTATTTCAAGAACAAATCGACTAGATTCATAACTCCAACTCTGTATCATGCAAAAGGCAAGTCCAACAATACACCAGGCCTACTCTGAACTGCTTGTATTTCTATTCTGTTTGGGTTAGTTTTCTCCATCATATTAGAATTAGTAGTCAGAGTCTGGTCGGGTATGGGTTAGAGTCAGGGATTCAGTATTTTGAATGGAAAATAGAAAACTGAATCCAATGTGAATGCAAATATATGCTACAGAAAATTCTTCCCACTCTCCTCCAGAACAATGCCTTGACATTACCTTCGCCCCAAGTAAGACACAATTAGAGGAGAAGAGTTAGAAAATCTGTGAATACCTATCAGGAATGGAAAATGCTCCAGATTTCACATCTTTGGAGGTGGTAGAGGAGTTTCCAAAAGTAAGGGACAGGGTAAACACTCCACAAACATGGAGCTCTGATGGCCTAAAGACTTTTTGAGAACCTGCCTTTGAGGTTGGGCACTTAAAATATATGTTGTTTTCATTAGCTTTAGCTTTATTTGTAGTGAGACAATCAAAGCTCGATCTGCTTCTATGTGATCTGGAGGACATGGGTATTTATTTTCAAATAAAAATGAGGCAGCAGTGCTGAATTCTCTCTTTGTAGGTAAACTGTGGCCACTGAGGGCTAAGTGTCTCCCCGTGTGGACTGTGACACAACTTGGTCATCCTCCAATTATCGTCGTGTTTTTTGCTGCTGCACTGGGAGTTTGGTATTTGCTTCATGAAATACAATGAGTTCAAATGGGAGACAGTGCTGAAGGGAATTCTGTCAGCTGTGGTGGGCATGGTCTCCAGGAGAATGCACCAACCAGGGTTCTATCCCACGTAGCTTGCCCCCTTGACAATAGCAACATGATTCTGAACATTGCCCTAAAACCTCTCCATATAAAAATATGCCTTTACGTATATGGGTCTGATGGCTGCAACATGTCAGTCTCAAGCCATTTGGAAGCCAACGGAAGATCCACATGGCCCCACCACAGATGTTTTATCACTCACTTGCATAACACTTCTCTAGGCCCACTACTCACCAGGCTCCTACTTACTAGCATCTCTGTTCTACACCATTTTCATGAAACCCAGTCAATCAAGGCCCTGTCTGGTATATTCATGATCATCAACAGGACATCAAAGGTTCTCCAGTGACATCTGGTGATGGGAATTTTAAAAATTTCATGGTAATTATCTAGTAATTTTTCATGGATGAAGTTGGAGGCACTGTGGGTTTCAATTCATTCAGGAATCCTTAAAGGGTTAGGAAACTAATTTCAGGCAAAGCTCTGGAGTACTCTCACATGCAAGGCTACCCAATGAGTGGCCAAAAAGTCACATGAAGCGAGGCCAATTGAGGTCTATAAAGCGAGGTCCATGTGGGTTTTGAATCTCTATAATGCATGCCAAGTCTTTCAGAATAAAATCATGTAATATCCTGGCTGAGATTCGCAGTGTTCTGTGGAAAGACAACCTGTGCCTAGATCTCAGGTTCCAATGGCAACTTCATGCCTGGCCTCCTAAAATCCCAACACAATTCATGGCAATACTTCTCTCAGGTCAGTTCCAGAACTCAGTCTATAAGGAGAATCACACCAGAGTTCAAGTCCAGGTGGACCCAGACAACTCTTCCAACCGCTACTCAAATGAAAACAATTAAAACCAGAATACTCCCTCATGGCCCTATTCTTCTTCCATATAGACACTAATCATAACCTCTTCCTGGAGTTTTCCATGAGTTGTGCAGCCCAAGAAAATGTCCAAAATAAGCTTCTTGCACCTCTTTTGCCTAACTTCAGCGTGGCCTGGGCACCCTTCCTGTGAACCTGGAGTGATCAAATAGGCCTGCCCTTAATACTGCTCCGCTTATCCAATTTGAGGCTCTCTGACTGTGGGGTCTAGATTCTTTATGTGAATTGGAGTCATGAGAAAAGCCAAGACAGTGTACAAAATCAGCTCGCTTTTTCCTCATTTGCCTAAAGTCAGGGTGGCCTGGACCCCGTTTCTGTGAACCAGGAGTGATCAAATAAGCCTGCCGTTAATACTTCTGTGTTTCTCCAATTTGAGGCCTACTGATTTCAGGTATCAATTTCTTATGTGATTTGGAGTTACTCGAAAACCCAAGCACCTCTGCAGGGAATTGAAGAACTCATTTGACCCAAAGAATCCCTATTCTCACTTGATGGAGTTCAGGAACCTAACAGAGGAAGGCAAGAGACTTCATCCATAATGAATGATTTTTTTGCCATTATGGTTTTGGATGCACACATGGGATCATTCTTTAGATGCATCAGGTGCTGAGAATCTAACTCAAAGCCACACACATGGCCAAGAGACTAATTCAGACACATCCCTTCCCAAAGCAAATAAGCAAAGAGCCACAGGTGATGCCATTCATTTCCATTTGAAAACTGTTTACTTCAGGCTTCACAAAGGGGTGGATTGAGGCAAAGAACTTCCTGACATTCAGTGAAAAACAACAATAAGTAAGCAAAAGGCCCAAAGCAGGGTTTCTCCACTGAGACTTTCCTGGTCACACTGATATCTGAGTTTTCTGAGATGCTCGCAATTCTCTTCAGCTATCCAGTACATGGCCATGTCACAGAGTTGGAGGTGGTACATATTTTGAACACAAATCCATGAGCCTATTCTAGAGAGTGGCCAGAATTCAGGAAGAAAACAGCAACTTAGAAAGATAGCAGGTGTTGCACATCGACAAGACAAGCTGCACTCCATTCATATATTGGGCAGGTTGAAATATGGGAAGATTTACACTTGACAGGACACATCCATTAATGCATTCTCTTTTCCAATGTCTACAACAATGGACACAGTGGGATACACAGACATAGAAACACTCATCTTGTGAAACAACTTACTAGAAACTGTCCACTCCAAACCAAACCGCCTTTCCCATCTATTCTCAGAACAAGAGACAAAACAATAAACCCACACACACTCCCACAAAGGCACCTCCTTCACCCAAGTAGGTCTGTGACTATCCAGAGTGTCCTCTGACTGGTGGGCCATACTATGTTCCCCTGAAATGGTCTGTCTTCTCTCAGATCTGGTTTCCTTGGCCAACTCTGTGCAGTTTTCAGGAGCCAGTGGTGAACCACTATCTGCTCTCTCAGGAAAGGTCCATCTTCAGAGATTTCCTGGCATTTGGCCATCCTCACATCATTAGGTACCAAGAAAACTGACTCTGTCCTTGGTAAATCCAAACAAGTGAGCCCACTGGGACTGGGACTGGGACTGCCTCTTGGTGCCTGGCTTTTTGGATACCAAGTTCAGACAGTTCCATCACCAAGGAAATGAGGTATGTCACTTTCTTTGGAACTGAATGAGGTCACTGCCTTGGCAACGACTTTGTCCTAACACTTGCTTCCAAAGGTCCCATGAGATGGAGCCTTCCCCTACTTCCTGTGACACTTTTACAAGGTAGTATGGTATATCAACCATTGGCACCAAGGAACAGCTCTCCACACAGGCCTGGTTTGGTCCATCTTCTCTACAATAAGAAGAGAGAGGCTGATTCATACATATCCCTTCATCCTGACCAGGTTGTTTGCCATGGAAGATGACTTTTACTCTCTCAGGTCCTTCATACCTGCCTACAACTTCTCCAGGTATCATTTCTGCATGGACCTTTGAAGTTCTCAGCAGGTGGAAGGTCCCCAAGTTTCCTGTATTGTAAGAACCACTCTGTCCCTGCTCTTCTGTAAAATGAGATTGAGGGAACAGAGTATGTTTAGGGTTAATAACAGGTTTGATTTGGGTTACGAATCATTCTGTGCGATGAATAATGCTATTGGGAACCTGCGATATTTACAAGAATATAGAGGTGAAATATAAGTATAAAACAGAAATCTAGTTATGATTTGAAGCCCAGAAGGATATTGGGCCCTTGATTGGGATACTTAGCTTTGAATTATGCTCTGCAAAATTGTCTCAGATAATTCGATATACAATGGCATAGGACATTTTATTGAATGTAGAAGAGAACATCCAGTCAAAAAGGGATAGTCGGTAGGATTAGGAAGATAGTCGGTAGGTTTAGAAAGAAGAGTGAGTATAGGATTTGGACCAAAAGTTCTTTAGCAATACGGTTTCGATTATAGAGTGAATGTAAATGTCAGCACATATGAAGTGTCAGTCACTAGGATCAACTTGGGAAAATTTGTTGAAAAGCAGATATCAATAGAAACATTATGAAATCAGGCAAAGTATAAAGTGAGTGATAGGATTAGACATTTCCAACAGGGTTGAGTTTGAATATATAAATTAGGAAGAAACAAATATGTAGTTACCAATAGGATTGACAATTGACAGCATTAGGCAACCTGGACATGGATGTTTTTAGTAATTCATGTACACTTTACATTTAGGCTTTGGTGCAATCATAAATGTTACCTTTACATTTTTTTTGTCCAGAATATTACTTTGATAAAATGTATATGTACATCAGGTGACATGAGTATGTCTTAGACCATTTTTGCAAGCAATATATTGAAGATGTAAAATTAGAATCGGGGGTACAAAGAGGTGTACCCTGTGTCTATGAATATAGAGATAAAGAATGAATAGACCATAATGTGAATGAATAATATAACTTTTTTCAACTTTAAAAAATGAATTGATCTAATATCTGAAAAATCACAGGAAATCGTATATTGATATACAATCATTCATTCCAAGCAGTTATACATCTAATGGTAATATTCGTGTTTTGGTTTATCATGAAGAGTGTGTGAGTTTTGCTTCAAAAGTGACTATGGAAATAATGTGTTTGGAAAGAAGACTCATGAAAATACCAGTAAAGAAACCCTGACAATACATGTGTTCTGAAGCAAAAAGTGATTAAATTTGAAACAAATGCCTACAAATTTGTGAACTTGTGGATGAAATGTATATCCTATGATGTGCAAAAACTGAAGAAATAATAATGAAAAAGTGTCGAATACAAATGAATAAAGAATTACATATCATGTCCCATTGGAATCTACTTGCATTGATGTTAGACTGGGTCAGTTACTGTAGAATAATTAGGATTTGTATGCATCATTCCCTGAAGTTAGTTTTCAGTACTAGGAAACAAATATGTATTTCAGGTGGATGAATATTTCTGAGAATAATCTTGTGAAAAGTTGATTAAAAATCCACATACATGAACATAAATGAATTTAGAGAGTGTATATTAGACACATATATTTCATATTTTGAAAAATCTGGAGAGTGTACACACACACACACACACAAAAAAACACTCACAGATATTAAAAAGTAGCAATATAAATGCCAATCGAAATTCATCAGTAAATATATATCATCCACAGATGCAAAAATATTTATTTTACTGAACATGAGTTTACGTATAATGTTGTTCTACTAGGACGCTCCCTATAGGTTGAATTTTCAGTTCCAACAGCATTTAGGAGGAGTGATCTCTTCTCACAATTTGTATCTGCCAAGTCAGCCACCTCACAAAGATGTACGTGTGATACCTGGTAGGATTCTATATATGCATATAAATATACAAGTGTGAATAGGCTAAAGAGAAAGGGAAACATAAATTCTCATATTTGTTAACTTTAAAAACACATGGAGATCTTTTTCTATTAAACATTGACTAGATTTATAACTTCTACCTTGTATAATGCAAAATGCAAGTCCAACTATACAACATGCCTCCCATGAACTGCTTGTATTTCTATAGGTTTGTGTTATTTTTCTCTATCATATTAGGATGAGTTGTCTGAGTCTAGTATGTATGGGTTAGTGTCAGGGATTCAGTATTTCAAAAGGAAAATTGGAAATTGAATCCAATTTGTATGCAAATATATGCTGCACAAATATCCTCCCACTCTCATCCAGAACAATGCCTTGAAATTACCTTCACCCCAAGTAAGACACAGTTAGAGGAGAATAGATAGAAAATCAGTGAATACATATCTGGAATGGAAAATGCTCAGGAGTTCACAACCTTGGAGGTTGTAGAGGAGTTTCCAAAAGTAAGGGACAGGGTAAACACTCCACAAACATGGAGTTCTGCTGGCCTAAAAACTTTTAGAGCAACTGCCTCTGAGTTTGGGAACGTGAAAAATATGTTGTTGTCAGGAGAATTGGCTTCCTTTGTAGTGAGACCATCAAACTGGGTCTGCCTCTATGTGACGTGGAGGACATGGTATCTTATTTTCCAATGAACATGAGGTAGCAGTGTTGATTTTCTTCTTTTTAGGTAAACTGTGGCCTCTGGGGGCTAAGTGTCTCCCCGTTGGACTGTGAAGCCATTTGGTCCTCCTCCACTTTTTGTGGGGTTTTTGCTGCTGAACTGGGAGTTTGGTATTTGCTTCATGAAATTCAAGGAGTTCAACTGAGACACAGTGCTGGAGGGAGTTCTGTCATGTGTGGTGGTTCAGAGTCTGCAGAAGAATGCACCAACCACGCTTCTATCCCTCAAAGCTTGCCACATTGCATCCTTGTCCATAGCAACCTGATTCTGAACATTGCCCTGAATCCTCTACATATAACAAGATGCCTTTAATTACAAGGGTCTGCTGGCTGCTTCATGTAATCCACAAGCCATTTGGAAATCAATGGAAGATCCACATTGCTCCAACACAGATGTTTTATCACACTCCTGCCCACCACAGCTCTAGGCCCACTTCTCAGCAGGCTGCAACTTTCTGGCATATCTGTTCTACACAATTTTCATAAAACCCAGTCAAGCAAGGCACTGTCTGGTACATCCATGATCAGCAACAGGACATCCAAAGATTCTCCAGTGCCACCTGGTCATGGGAATTTCAAAAATTTCATGGTATTTATTTAGACATTTTTCAAGGATGAAGTTGGAGGCACTGTGGGTTTCAATTTATTCAGGAACCAGTAAATGGTGAGCAAGATTATTTCAATGAAAGCTCTGGAGAACCCTCACAGGCAAGGCTTCCCAAAGAATGGCCAAAAGGTCACATTAAGCCAGGCCCATTAAGGTCTACAATATGAAGTCCATGTGTGTTTTCACTCTCAACTATGGCTGCCAAGTCTTTCGAATGAAATCATGTGTTATCTTGGCTGAAATTCCCAGTGCTCTGTGGAAAGAGACTCTGGGGCTAGATCTCAGTTTCCAAGGGTGACTCTCATACATCGCCTCTTAAATCACAACACAATACATGGCAATACTTCTCTGAGATCAGTTCCTGAACTCAGTCTATAAGGGGAATCACACGAGAGTTCAAGCCCAGGTAGACCTTGTTATGTCTTCCAATGTCACACAAATATCCACAATTAAATCCAAAACACTTCCACATGGCACTCATCTTCTTCGATTTACACAATCATCATAATCTCTGGCTGGAGGTTTCCATGAGGAGTGCAGCCCAAGACAGTGTCCAATATAACCTCCCTTGCCCCTCATTTGCCTAAAATAATGGTGGCCAGGACATCCTTCCAGTGAAACAAGAGTGATCAAATAGGCCTGCCATTAATATGGCACTGCTTCTCCAAATTGAGGCCTACTGACTGTGTGTTTTAGATTCTTTATGTGAATTGGAGTCTTGAGAAAAACCAAGCACTTATGGGCTAGCCTCTGCAGGGTTTTGAGGAACACATTTGAACCAAATTATCACTATTCTCACATGATGGATGACAGGAACGTTACAGAGGAATGCGAGAGACTTCATCCACACTGACTGCTCTTTTGTCCATTTTGGTTTTGGATGCACACATGGGATCCTTCTTTAGATCCATCAGGTGCTCAGAATCTAAGCCACAGTCTCACACAGGGCCAAAAGGCTGATTCAGACACATCCCTTTCCAAAGCAATTAAGCAAAGAGCCACAGGTGATGCCCTTTCATTTCCATTTGAAAACTGTTTCTTTAGGCTCTACAATGGTGTGGCCTGAGGCAAAGACCTTCCTGACATTCAGGGCAACAGAACAATTGGTAAGCAAAAGGCCCAAAGCAGGGTTTCTTCACTTAGAATTTCCTGGTCAAACTAATATCTGAGTTTTCTGAGATGCTCCCATTTCTTTCAGCTATCCAGCACATGGCCATGTCACAGAGCTTGGAGGTTGTACATATTTTGGACAAAAAACCATGAGCCTATTCTGGAGAGTGGCCAGAATTCAGGAAGAAAACAGGAACTTAGGAAGATTGTTGGAGTTGTCCACCCATAAGTCAAGCCGCAGTCCATTCATAAATTGGGCAAGTTGAGTCTAGACAGGACACATCCAATGATTCATTCTCTTTTCTAATATCTAAAACCACGGACACAGTGGGATACACAGACAAAGAAACACTGGCCTTGTCAAACGACTTACCAGAAACAGTTCACTCCAAACCAAACAAACCGCCTTTCCTACCTATTCTCAGAACATGAGACAAAATCTCAAACCCACACCCACACACACAAAGGAAGCTCCTTCCCCAAGTAGGTCTGTGACTATTGGGAGTGTCTTCTGACTGGTGGGCCAAACTATGTTCTGATGAAATCGCCTGTCCTGTGTCAGATATGGTCTCGTTGGCCAAATCTGTGAAGTTGTCACTAGCCAGCGGTGAGCCACTACCTGCTGTCTCAGGAAAGGCCCCTCTTCAGAGCTTTCCTGACATTTGTTCATCCTCACCTCAGTAGGTACCAAGAAAGACTGACTCTGTCCTTGGTAAATCCAAAAAATAAGACCACTGGGACTGGGACTGAGACTGGCTCTGGGTGCCTGGCTTCCCGGATTCCAAGTTCAGAGAGTTCCATCACCAAGGAAGTGAGGTGAGATTACTTCCTTCAGGAATTCTTTGAGGTCATTGCCTTGGCAACCACTTTGTCCTATGAGATGGAGGCTGCCCTTACTTCCTGTGACACTTTTACAAGTTAGAATGGTATATCAACCATAGGCACCGAGGAACAGCTCTCCACACATGCCTGGTTTGGTCTATCTTCTGTACATTAACAAGAGAGAGGCTTATTCAGACACAACCCTTCATCCTGGAAAGGTTGTTTGCGATGGAAGATGACATTTGCTCTCTCAGGTCCTTCATAGATGCCTACATCTTCTCCAGGAATCAAATCTGCATGGACATTTGAGGTTCTCAGCAGGAGGAAGATACCCTACATTCCTGTATTGTAAGGCAAACTCTGTCCCTGCTCTTCTGCAAAGTTAGATTGAGGGAAGAGTGTATGGTTAGGGTTAATAACATGTTTGATTTGGGTTACGAATCATTGCGAAGGATGATTAATAGTATTGGGAACCTGCGATATTTATAAGATTATAGAGGTGAAATATAAGTATGGAAACAGAAATCTAGGTAAGATTTGAAGCCCAGAAGGGCATTAGGCCCTTGATTGGGATACTTAGCTTATAATTACGTTCTGCACAGATGTCTCAGATAAATCGATAATCAATGGCATAGGACCTTACACCTTGGAAGATTGATTTTAGAAGAGAACATCCACTCAAATTGAGATAGTCGGTGGGATTAGGAAGGTAGTCAGTAGGTTTAGGAAATAGAGTGAGTATAGGACATGGAGCAAAAGTTCTGTAGCAATAGTGTTTTGGTTATAGAGTGAATGTAAATTTCAGCACATGTGAAGAGTCAGTCACAATGATTAAGTGGGGAAAATATGTAGAAAGGAAAATATCAATACAGACCTTACGAAATGAGGCAATTATACAGTGAGTGATAGGATTAGACATTTTCAATAGGGTTGAGATTGAATACATAATCTTAGGAAGAAACAAATATGTCGTCACCAATAGGAATGACATTTGAAAGCATTAGGCAACCAGGACACTTATCGTTTTAGTAATCCATGTTCACTTTCCATTTAGTATTTGGTACAATCATAAGTGTGATTTTTGCATTTTGTGCCCAGAAAAATATTGTGATCAAATGTATATGTAGATCATGTGACATGAGTATTTCTTCCACGATTACTGGGAGCAATATTTGAAGACATATAAATTAGTATTGGGGGTACAAAGTGGTGTACAATGTGTCTATGAATATAGAGATAATGCATGAATAGACCATACTGTGAATAAATATTATAACTGGTTCCACTTTAAATAATGGATTGAATTGATATCTGAAAATATATAGGAAATCATATATTGACATACAATCATTCACTCCAACCAGTTATATATCTAATGGCAATCTTAGGGTTATTGTTTATCATGAAGTGTGTGTGAGTTTTGTTTCAAAAGTGATTATGGAAATCGAAAATAATATGTTTGGAAAAAAGTCTCATGAAAAGACCAGTCAAGAAATATGGAGGAATTCATGTATTCTGAAGCAGGAAGTGATTGAAAGTGAAACAAATGCCTATAAATTTTCTAAATTGTGAATGAAATATATATCCTGTTATGTGCATAAACTGATGAAATAGTAATGTATCAGTGTTGAATAAAAGTGAAGGTCAAAATACACATCATGTCCAATAGGAATCTACTTGCATTGATGTTAAACTGGGTCAGTTACAGTAGAAATATTAGAATTGTGTGCATTATGCACCAAAGATAGTTTTTTTATTATTTTTATTTATGGTTGTTCAAAACATTACATAGTTCTTGATATATCATATTTCACACTTTGATTCAAGTGGGTTATGAACTCCCATTTTTACCCTGTATACAGATTGCAGAATCACATCAGTTACACATCCATTGATTCACATATTGCCATACTAGTGTCTGTTGTATTCTGCTGACTTTCCTATCCTCTACTATCCTCCCTAGCCTCCCTGCCCCTCCCCACTTCTCTCTCTACTCCCTCTACTGTAATAAATTTCTCCCCCTTGTATTATTTTTCCCTTTCCCCTCAATTCCTCTTGTATGTAATTTTGTATAACCCAGAGGGTCTCCTTCCAATTCCATGCAATTTTCCTTCTCCCTCCCTTCCACCTCTCATCCCTGTTTAATGTTAATCATCTTGTCATGCTCTTTGTCGCTATCTGTTCTTAGTTATTCTCCTTATATCAAAGATGACATTTGGCATTTGTTTTACAGGAATTGTGTAGCTTCACTTAGCATAATCCAGTCTAATGCCATCCATTTTCCTGCAAATTCTATGATTTTTTCATTTTTCAATGCAGAGTAATAATACATTGTGTATTAATGCCACATTTTTTTTATCCATTATTCTATTGAAGGGCATCTAAGTTGGTTCCACAGTCTTGCTGTTGTGAATTGTGCTGCCATGAACATCGATGTAGCAGTGTCCCTGTTGCATGCTCTTTTTAGGTCTTTAGTGAATAGACCATGAAGGGGAATAGCTGGGTCAAATGGTGCTTCCATTCCCAGCTTTCCAAGAAATCTCCATACTGCTTTCCCAATTGGCTGCACCAATTTGCAGTCCCACCAGCAATGTACAAGTGTACCTCTTTTCCCACATCCTTGCCAGCACTTCTTGTTGTTTGACTTTATAATGGCTACCAATCTTACTGGAGTGAGATGGTATCTTAGGGTGGTTTTGATTTGCATTTCTCTGACTGCTGGAGATGGTGAGCATTTTTTCATGTACTTGTTGACTGATTGTATGTTCTCATCTGAGAAGTGTCTGTTGAGGTCCTTGGACCATTTGTTGATTGGGTTATTTGTTATCTTATTGTCTAATTTTTTGAGTTCTTTGTATACTCTGGATATTAGGGCTCTATCTGAAGTGTGAGTAGTAAAGATTTCTTCCCAGGATGTAGGCTCCATATTTACCTCTCTTATTGTTTCTTTTGCTGAGAAAAAAACTTTTTTAGTTGAGTAAGTCCCATTTGTTGATTCTAGTTATTGACTCTTGTACTATGGGTGTCCTATTGAGGAATCTGTAGCCCGACCCCACAGTATGTACATCGTAACCAAATTTTTCTTCTATCAGACAGTGTGTCTCTGATTTGATATCAAGCTCCTTGATCCATTTTGAGTTAACTTTTGTGCATGGCGAGAGAAAGGGATTCAGTTTCATTTTGTTACATATGGATTTTCAGTTTTCCCAACACCATTTGTTGAAGATGCTATCCTTCCTCCATTGCATGCTTTTAGCCCCTTTATCAAATATAAGATAGTTGTAGTTTTGTGGATTGGTTTCTGTGTCCTCTATTCTGTACCATTGGTCCACCTGCCTTTTTCGGTACCAGTACCATGCTATTTTTGTTACTATTGCTCTGTAGTATAGTTTGAAGTCTGGTATCGCTATACCACCTGATTCACACTTCCTGCTTAGCATTGTTTTGCAATTCTGGGTCTTTTATTTTTTTCATATGAATTTCATGATTGCTTTCTCTATTTCTACAAGAAATGCCTTTGGGATTTTGATTGGCATTGGATTAACCCTATAGAGAACTTTTGGTAATATCGCCATTTTGATGATGTTAGTTCTGCCTATCCATGAACAGGGTATATTTTTACATCTTCTAAGATCTTCTTCTATTTCTCTCTTTAGGGTTCTGTAGTTTTCATTGTATAAGACTTTCACCTCTTTTGTTAGGTTGATTCCCATTTTTTTTTTTAGGATATTGTGAATGGAGTGGTTGTCCTCATTTCCATTTCAGAGGATTTGTCGCTGATATACAGGAATGCATTTGATTTATGCGTGTTGATTTTATATCCTGCCACTTTGCTGATTTCATTTATTAGCTCTATTAGTTTCTTTGTAGACCCTTTTGGGTCTGCTAGGTATAGAATCATGTCATCTGCAATAGTGATAATTTAAGTTATTCTTTTCCTATTTATATGCCTTTAATTTCTTTCATCTGTCTAATTGCTCTGGCCAGTCTTTTGAGAACTATATTGAACAGAAGTGGTGAGAGCGGGCATCCCTGTCTTGTTCCAGATTTTGGAGGGAATGTCTTCAATTTTTCTCCATTAAGAATGACGCTAGCCTGCGGTTTAGCATAGATTGTTTTTACAATATTGAGGAATGTTCCTGTTATTCCTAGTTTTTCGAGAGTTTTGAACATAAAGGGATGCTGTACTTTGTCGAATGCTTTTTCTGCATCTATCTAGATGATAATATGGTTTTTATTTTTAAGTCTATTGATGTGGTGAATAACACTTATTGATTTTCGTATATTGAACCCTCCTTGCATCCCAGGGATGAATCCTACTTGATCATGGTCCACATTTTTTTGATATGTTTTTGTATCTGATTCGCCAGAATTTAATTTAAGATTTTTGCATTTAGGTTCATTAGAGATATCGGTCTTTAGTCTTCTTTCTTTGAAGTGTCTATCTGGTGAAGGAATCAGAGTGATATTGGCCTCGTAGAATGAATTTGGAAGATCTCCCTCTTTTTCAATTTTCTGAAATAGCTTGAAAAGTATTGGTATTAGTTCATATTTAAAGGTTTTGTAAAAGTCTGCTGTATACCCATACGGTCCTGGGATTTTCTTAGTTGGTAGTCTTTGGATGGTTTCTTTTATTTCCTCAATTGATATTGGTATGGTTAGGGTGTCTATATCCTCCTAACTCACTCTGGTCAGATCATATGACTTAAGAAATATTTCGATGCCTTCACTATCTTCTATTATTTTGGAGTATAAGGATTCAAAGTAATTTCTGATTATCTTCTGTATTTCTGAAATATCTGTTGTGATATTGCCTTTTTCATCCCATATGATAGTAATTTCAGTTCTCTCTCCTCTTCATTAGCATGGCTAGGGGTCTGTCCATTTTATTTATTTTTTCAACGAACCAACTTTTAGTTTTGTCAATTTTTTCAATTGTTTCTTTTGTTTCGATTTCATTGATTTCTGCTCTGATTTTAATTATTTCTTTCCTTCTACTTCTTTTCCTGTTGTTTGCTCTTGTTTTTCTAAGATTTTGAGATGAAGTATGAGATCATTTATTTGTTGTTTTTTTCTTTTTCTAAGGAATGAACTCCAAGCAATGAATTTTCCTCTTAGAACTGCTTTCAATGTGTCCCATAGATTCCGATATATTGTGTCTGTGTTTTCATTTTTCTCTAAGAATTTTTTATTTTCCTCCTTGATGTCTTCTATAACCCATTGATCATTCAGTAACCTATTGTTCATTCTCCAAATGATGCATGATTTTTCCTTCCTTCTTTTATCATTGATTTTTAGTTTCATTCCATTATGATAAGATAAGATGCATGGTATTATCTCTACTCCTTTAATTTGTCTAAGAGTTGCCCTCTGACATAATATATGATCTATTTTTGAGAAGGATCCATGTGCTGCTGAGGAAAAATGTAACTGCTTGATGTTGGGTGGTATATTCTATATATGTCAATTAAGTCTAGGTTATTAATTGTGTTATTGAGTTCTATAGTTTCCTATTTCAACTTTTGTTTGGAAGACCTGTCCAGTGGTGAGAGAGCTGTATTGAAGTCTCCCATGATTATTGTATGGTGGTCTATTAGACTCTTGAACTTGAGAAAAGTTTGTTTGATGAACATAGCTGCACCATTGTTTGGGGCATACATATTTATGATTGTTATGTCTTGCTGGTGTATGGTTCTCTTGAACAGTATGTAGTGTCCCTCTTTATCCCTTTTGATTAACTTTGGCTTGAAATCTATTTTATTTGATATGAGTATGGACACTCCTGCTTTTTTCCGAAGTCCATATGAGTGATATGGTTTTTTCCAAACTTTCTCCTTCAGTGTATGTATGTCTTGTTCTTATCAAATGCGTCTCCGGTAGGCAGCATATTATTGGGTCTTGTTTTGTGATCCATTCTACTGGCCTGTGTCTGTTAATTGGTGAGTTTAAGCCATTAACATTTACAGTTATTATTGAGATAAGGGTTGTTCTTCCAGCCATATTTGTTTATTTATGTTATTAAACATGGATTGTTTTCCTCTTTGATTATTTCCTCCCTTTAATGTCCTACCTCCCACTGTTGGTTTTCATTATTTTCCAATTACTCCTCCTGTAATATTTTGCCAAGGATGTTTTGAAGAGATGGTTTTCTAGCTACAAATTCTTTTAACTTTTGTTTATCGTGGAAAGTTTTAATTTCATCTTCCATCCTGAAGCTTAATTTTGCTGGATACACAGTACATGGTTGGAACCCATTTTCTTTCTGTGATTGAAAAATGTCATTCCAGGATCTTCTAGCTTTCAGAGTCTTTGCTGAAAGATCAGCTGTTATCCTGATTGGTTTACCCCTAAATGTAATCTGCTTCCTTTCTCTTGTAGATTTTAAAATTCTCTCCTTATTCTGTATGTTGGGCATCTTCATTATAATGTGTCTAGGTGTGGATCTCTTATGATTTTTCACATTCGGCGTCCTGTAGGCTTTTAGAACTTGGGAGTCTGTCTCATTCTTCAAGTCTGGGAAGTTTTCTCATATTATTTCATTGAATAGATTGCTCATTCCTTTGGTTTGGACCTCTATACCTTCCTGTATCCCAATGACTCTTAAGTTTGGTCTCTTTATTTTATCCCATATTTCTTGGATGTTCTCTTCATGGTTTCTTAACAGTTTGGCCGAGCTGTCTATGTTCTTTTCAAGTTGAAATACTTTGTCTTCATTGTCTGATGTTCTATCTTCTAAGTGTTCTACTCTGATGGTAGTATTCTCAATTGAGTTTTTAAGATGGTTTATTGCTTCCTGCATTTCTAGGATTTCTGTTTGTTATTTTTTACAACCTCTATCTCCCTGTATAGTTGATCTTTTGCTTCTTGGTTTTGTTTATGTAATTCATTGTTGAAGTGATCTTTCATTGTCTGATTTTGCTGTCTAATGTCTTCCTTGAGACTTCAGATTATCTGAAGAATGTATATCCTGAGTTCTTTATCTGACATTCCATCTGCTGCAGCTATTACCTCTTCTAAAGTTGTGTTGACCTGCATTGCTTGTGGTTCTTTTTTCCTTTTCTTTTCATACTGCTAGCGTTTCTTTCTGCTTGGTGAAACTGTTGTGATTTTGAAATTTTCCCCCTATATATTTATATTGCTCTTGTATATTTGAAAAGTCTTCATTGCAGGGGCAGGGGTGGCTGTGCTGTTCCACCAATTGGGGTGATATATCTACCACGCTGATGGGCCGCTAGTCCTGTTATTCTGATCGGTCGCAGGTCTGCTTACCATGCAGGCGCAGGAGGCTGCTCTCCTCTGCCCCTCCTCCAATTGGTGTGACGTGTCTACCACGCCCGTGGACCCCTGCGGTGTTCTGCCGATCGGTCGCAGGTCTGCCTACCTTGCTTCCGTGGGCGGCGGCTCTGCTCTACCCCTACCCCAATTGGGGTGACGTAACTACCACGCCTGTGGGCCGCTGGGCCTGGTCTGCCGGTTGGTCGCAGGTCAGGATACCTTGTGAGCACGGGCTACAGATCTGTTCTGCCCCTACTCCAAATGGGGTAAAGTGTCTGCCGCGCCAGCAGGCCGCTGGGCCTCTTCTTCTGGTCAGGTGCAGGTCTGCTACCTTGCGGGCGCGGGTGGTGGCTCTGCTCTGCCCCTACTCCAATTGGTGTGTCGTGACTACCATGCCTGCAGGTTGCTGGGCCTGTTCTGGGCATGGGCGAAGGCTCTGCTCTGCCCCTACTCCTATTGGGGTAATGTGACTACCATGATGGTGACCCACTGGGATTGTACTAGGCACGGGAGAAGGCTCTGCTCTGCAACTACTCCAATTGGGGTGACGTGACTACCACACCTGTGGGTCGCTGGGCCTGTTCTGGGCCTGGGCAGCGGCTCTGTTCTGCCTCTACTCCAATTGGGTTGACGTGACTACCATGCAGGTGTGTCACTGGGTCTGTTCCAGGTGCGGGCAGCTGCTCTGCTCTGCCCCTCTGGCTTGATGACAAAGTGAGAGAGACCCGGGTGTTTGTGACTCACTTTCTTCACCAGGAGACCAACTGTTTCTGTCACTGCTGGTATCAATGAAGTTATCTCCTCTGCTGCTTTCTGATGACATCAGAAATTTGTCATGTTGGTATCCCATGTGAAAGGCAGCATTTCGTTCCCTTTTCTGGGTGACCAAAGCAATGGGTGAGTCCTGACCGGCCCTCACAAGCCGCGTCTCAATCCTGTTGCCACTGCCTATGAAGGCTCGGTTGATATTTACCTCCACAGTATTCAGCAAGACCCGGAACGAGAAGCAGTTTCCGCGGGTTCTTTAGCCCTCGGCCAGATCAGTTCCAAGAGGCAGAATTCGGCCGCTCTGGGCTTGGTGTATGTTCTAATAGGAGCAGGCTCCAAGACGGAGTTTCTGCAGGTTCTTTGGCACTGAGCCTGAGTAATTTGTCTGCGACACAAAGGTGAATGGCATCCTGAAATTACCTGTTCTATAGCTGAATGAGCTTCGATCAGTCGAAAACAGGGATGGTGACATCAGCTCTCCAAGATGGTGGCCGCTGGCTTCCTCTGTGGTCTGACCGGTGTGGAGAACCGAATTGGACCGCATCTTTTCCCATCTCAAACCCAGAATTCAGCACTTAGCACAGTGATTGCATACCTGTCAGGAGCCCACAGAATCCACACCGCTGTATATTTGCATTGCTATCTCTTCGTTTCCCAGTGCACGCCGCAGACTCTAGCCGCAGACCGATTTCCTGAATAAGCAGCATGACCCTCTATGCGGACAAATCACTCGTGTTTGAGCCCGCGTAGCTGATTCTCGTGAGATGGAAATATGTCCACTAGGTTTTGGAGCACCCCAATTTTGCTGGAAATTTCTAACAAGATAGGTTTTAGCCATTATAACTCGTCATTCTCCCGCACAGTGACGCGGTACATGGGGGTGATGCACTCCCTTCACCACCATCATATGATCCCCCAAAGTTAGTTTTCAGTACTAAGAAACAAATATGTATTTCTGGTGGATGAATAATTCTGAGAATATTCTTGTGAAAACTTGATTATTAATCCAAATACATGAATATGAGTGAATTTAGGGAGTGTATAATAAGAAAAAATATACTTCATATTTTGAAAAATCTGGAGAGTGAAAATATATATATATATATATATATATATATATATATATATATACACACATACACACACAGACATTAAAAAGTAGCATTATGTATGCCAATCGAAATTCACCACGAAGTAATATATCATCCACAGATCCAAAAATATTCATTTTAATGAACATGGATTTATGTTGTTCAAATAAGAAGCTCACTCATATGTTGAATTTTCAGTTCCAACAGCATTTAGTAGGAGTGATCTCTTCTCACAATTTGCATCTGCCAAGCCAGCCACCTCACAAAATGTACGAGTGATACCAGGTAGAATTCTATATGTGCATATAAAAATACATGTGATGAATAGGCTACAGAGAAAGGGAGACAGTTATTCACATGTTTGTTAACTTTTAAAACACATGGAGAACTATTTCAATTAAAATTCGCTAGATTTATAACACCTACCATTTATCATACGAAAGGCAAGTCCAACTATACACCATGCCTCCTGTGAACCTCTTGTATTTCTATTCTGTTTGGGTTATTTTTCTCCACCATATTAGGATTAAAAGTCAAAGTCTAGTAGGGTATGTGTTAGTGTCAGGGATTCAGTATTTCGAATGGAAAATTGGAAAATGTATCAAATGTGTATGCAAATATGTGCTACACAAAAATCTTCCCACCCTCATTCAGCACAATGCCTTGACATTACCTTCGCCCCACATAAGACACAATTAGAGGAGAAGAGTTAGAAAATCTGTGAATACATATGTGTAATGAAAAATGCTCAGGAGTTCACAAATTTGCAGGTGGTAGAGGAGTTTCCAAAAGTAAGGGACAGGGTAAAAACTCCACAAACATGAAGTTCTGCCAGCCTAACATCTGGAGAAACTGCCTCTGAGGTTGGGCAATGAAATATATGCTGTTGTCAGGAGCATTAGCTTCATTTGTTGTGAGACCATCATAGCTGAGTCTTCATCTATGTGATCTGGATGACATGGATTCTTATTTTCCAATGAACATGAGGCAGCAGTGCTGAATTTTCTATTTGTAGGTAACCTGTGGCCACTGGGGTCTAAGTGTCTCCCCTTGTGGACTGTAATTCCATTTGGTCATCCTCCACTATTCGTGGTATTTCTTGCTGCTGCACTGGGAGATTGGTATTTGCTTCATGAAATACAAGGATTTCAAATGGGACACAGTGCTGAAGTAAGTTCTGTCAAGTGCGGTGGGTCAGGTTCGTCAGGAGAATGCACCAACCAGACTTCTATCCCACATAGCTTGCCCCATTGACCATAGCAACCTGATTCTGAACATTGCCCTAAAACCTCTCCATATAACAATATGCTTTTACATATAAGGGTCTACTGGCTGCAAAATGTCAGTCACAATCCATTTGGAAGGCAATGGCAGATCCAAATGCCCCCACCACAGATGTTTTATTACACACCTGCCAACCACTACTCTAGTACAACTACTCAGCAGGATCCAACTTACTGGCATCTCTGTTAAACACCACTTTCATAAAACCCAGTCAATCAAGGCACTGTCTTGTATACTCATGATCAGCAACAGGACATCCAAATATTCTCCAGTGCTACCCGGTCATGGGAATTTCAAAAATTTCATGGTATTGATATAGCCAATTTTCAAGGATGAAGTTGGAGGCACTGGGAATTTTAATTCACTCAGAAACCATTAAATGGTGAGGAAGCTCATTTCAATGAAAACTCTGGAGAATTCTTACAGGCAAGGCTTCCAAAAGTGGCGAAAAGTCAGATTAAGCCAGGCCCGTTGAGGTCTACAATGTATGGTCCATGTGTGTTTCGACTCTCAAATATGGCTGCCAAGTCTTTAAGAATAATATCATGTGATATCCTGGCTGAGATTCCCTGTGCTCTGTGGAAAGTCAACTTGGGCCTAGATGTCACTTTCCAAGGGCAACTCTCATGCATGGCCATCTAAAATTCCAACACAATTCCTGGCAATAATTCTCTGAGATCAGTAAAAGAACTCAGTCTCTAAGGGGAATCACACCAAAGTGCAAGCCTAGGTGGACCCAGAGATCTCTTCCAATCGCCAGACAAATATCCACAATTAAAACCAAACACTCTCACATGGCCCTCATCTTCTTCCATATAGACACTCATCATATTCTCTGGCTGGAGGATTCCATAAGGGACGCAGCCCATGACAGTGTCCAAAATAAGCTCCCTGCCCCTCATTTGCCTAAAGTCAGGGTGGCCTGGACTCTCTTCCTGTGAACCAGTAGTGATCAAATAGGCCTGCCTTTAATATTGCTTGGCTTCTCCAACTTGAGGCCTTCTAGCTTTGGGGTTTAGATTCTTTAAGTGAATTGGAGTCATGAAAATCAAACACCTATGGCCTAGCCTCTGCAGGGCTTTGAAGAACTCATTTGACCCAAAGGATCCCTATTCTCACTTGATGGATATCAGGAACCTACCAGAGGAAGGCAAGAGAGTTCATCAACAATATCTGATCTTTTTGCCATTTTGGTTTTGGATGCACGCATGGGATCTATCTTTAGATCCATCAGGTGCTGAGAATCTAAGCCACAGCCTCACACAGGGCCAACAGGCTGATTCAGACATATCCCAATCCTAAGCAATTAAGCAAAGAGTCACAGGTGATTCCCATTCATTTCCATTTGAAAACTGTTTTCTTCAGGGTTCACAAAGTGGTGGCTTGAGGCAAAAAACTTCCTGACATTCAACAGAACAATAGGTAAGCAAAAGGAACAAAGAGGGGTTTCTACACTGAGACTTTCTTGGTCAACAGATATTTGAGATTTCTGAGATGCTAGCCATTTCTTTCAGCTATCCAGTACATAGCCATGTCACAGATCTTGGAGGTACAAATCTTGGACACAAAACCACGATACTATTCTGGAGAGTGGCCAGAATTGAGAAAGAAAACAGGAAATTAGGAAGCTTGTAGGTGTTGCCCATCCATAATGCAAGCCAGAGTCCACTCATGAATTGGGCAGGATGAATGCTGGGAAGCTTTCTACTAGACAGGACACATCCATTGATGCATTGTCTTTTCTAATGTCTACAACAATGGACTCAGTGGGATACACACACATAGAAACACTCGCCTTGTCAAAGGACTTAATAGAAATATTCCACTCCATACCAAACAAACCGCCTTTCCTACCTATTCTGAGAACATGAGACAAAAACCACAAACTCACACCCACACCCACAAAGGCACCTCCTTCCCCCTAGTAGGTCTGTGACTCCCCGGAGTGTCCTCTGACTGGTGGGCCATACTATGTTCCCCGGAAATGACCTCTTCTGTCTCAGATCATGTCTGCTTGGCCAACTCTGTGAAGTTCTCAAGAGCCAGCGGTGAGACACTACCTGCTTTCTCAGGAAAAGCCCCTCTTCAGAGGTTTCCTGGCATTTGGCCATCCTCACATCTGTAGGTACCAAGAAAGACTGACTCTGTCCTTGGTAAATCCAAACATGTCAGACCACTGGGACTAGGACAGGGACTGTCTCTTGGTGCCTGGCTTCCTGGATTTCAAGTTCAGAGAGTTCCATCACCAAGGAAGTGAGGTGAGATCACTTCCTTCAGGATATGAATGATGTCACTGCCTTGGCAACCACTTTGTCCTAACAGTTGCTTCCAAAAGTATCATGAGGTGGAGGCTGTCCTGATTTTCATGGGACACTTTCTCTAGTTAGAATGTTATATCAACCATAAGCACCCGGGAACAGCTTCCACACAGGACTGGTTTGGTCCATGTTCTATACATTAAGAAGAGAGAGACTGATTCAGACACAACCCTCCATCCTGACCAGGATGATTGCCATGGAAGATGACTTTTGCTTTCTGAGGTACTTCATAGCTGCCTTCATCTTCACCAGGGATCATTTCTGCATGAACATTTGAGTTTCTCAGCAGGTGAAGATCCCCTAGATTCCTGTAGTTTAATACCCACACTGTTATTGCTCTCCTGCAAAGTGAGTGTATGGTTACGGTTAATAATATGTTCGATTTGGGTTAGGAATCATTCTGCAGGAAGAATAATGAGATTGGGAACCTGCGATATTTATAAGAATATATACGTGAAATATATGTATGAAAACGGGAATCTAAGAAAGATTTGAAGCCCAGAAGGGCATTGGGCCCTTTATTTGGATACTTAGTGTTGAATTATGTTCTGTACAGTTGTCTCAGTTAAATCGAAATACAGTGGCATAGGACCTTGTACCTTGGATGATTGAATGTAGAAGAGAACATCCAGTCAAAAAGGGATAGTCAGTAGGATTAGGAAGATAGTCAGTAGGTTTAGGAAGAAGAGTGAGTATATGATTTGGAATAAAAAGCTTCTTTAGCAATAGGGTTTCGTTTAGAGAGTGAATGGAAATGTCAGCACATGTGAAGAGTCAGTCACAATGATGAACTGGGGAAAATATGTAGGAAAGCAGGTGTCAATAGAGACATTACGAAATCAGGCAAAGTATAAAGTGAGTGATAGGATTAGACATTTTCAACAGGGTTGAGTTTGAATACATAATCATAGGAAAAAACAAATATCTCGTCACGAATGGGAATGACATTTGAGAGCATTAGGCAACCTGGACATGGATGTTATTAGTTATCCACGTTCACTTTCCTTTTAGGCTTTGGTACAATCATAAGTGTGACATTTTTATGGTTTTTTTTTTTGTTCAGAATATTACTGTGATAAAATGTATATGTAGATCAGGTGGCATGAGTATTTCTTTCACCATTTCTGGGAGCAATATTTTGAAGACGTATACATTAGTATTAGGGGTACAAAGAGGTGTACCCTGTGTCTATTAATATAGAGATAATGCATGAATAGACCATACTATGAATAAATAACGTAACTGATTCCACTTTAAATAATGGATTGAATTGATATGTGAAAATATATAAGAAATCTTATATTGATATACAATCATTCATTCCAACCAGTTATATATCTAATGGTAATATTAGGATTATGGTTTATGATGAATGGTGTTTGAGTTTTGCTTTACACGTGATGATGTTAAACAAAAATAATATGTTTGGAAAGAAGTCTCATGAAAAGACCAGTCAAGAAACATGGAGGAATACATGTGTTCTGAATCAGGAAGTGATTGATCGTGAAACAAATGCCTATAAATTTTCTAATTTGTGACTGAAATATATATTCCATCATGTGCATGAACTGAAGACATAGTAACGTACAAGTGTTGAATAAAAATGAAAGTCAAAATACACATCATGTCCCCTAGGAATCTACTTGCATTCATTTTAAACTGGCTAAGTAACTGTAGAAATATTAGGGTTTGTATGCACCATTCACTGAATTTCGTTTTCAGTACTAGGAAACAATATGTATTTCAGGTGGATGATTATTTCTGAAAATAATCTTGTTGAAAGTTGATTATAAATCCACAGATATGAATATGAATGTATTTAGGGAGTGCATAATAAGACACATATATTTCATATTTTGAAAAATCTAAAGAGTATATATATATATATATATATATATATATATATATATATATATACACACACACACACACACACAAATGCACAGATAATAAAAAGTAGCAATACAGGAGATCCATTATGAAGGCAGGCAAGGAGAATTCAAGTCTCTGATCTCTTCAGCTGCGCGGGCATAGGGAGTCGTAAACTGTCTAAATGCTGTTTGCTCAGAATCACTAGGCAATATTGACCTGTTGTGAATCTGGGGCGAACAGTCTGGGCCCCTCAGAACACACACAAAGCCCGGATTGGCTGCATTCAAGCTTAGATTCATCTGGTTTTTGTGACTCAGCACTAACATTCCCGCTGAAATAATTGGTCGGGCTTTCGGAATTGACAGAGTTAAAAGCCAACTGAGCCTTCATAGGCAGTGGCCACAGGATTGAAATGGGGCTTGAGAGAGATAGTCAGGACCCACCTGTTGCATTGGTCACCCAGCAAAGGGAACGAACGGTCACCATTTTAATGGGATACCACCATGGCAGCGAACTGATGTCACAGTCGGACGAGATAACTTCATTGAAACCAGTGCGACAAGTGTGTTATCCCATTGCCATCTCTCTCAACACCGCAGGGAAACCTCAAGGGCCCTTCCCACCTCTGCCGTAATGGTCCCTCCCAGCTCTCCAAGGAGAGCGATACCCAGACCTAGGGAATCAGGATTGGCTCGGGACTCGAGGCGTGTAATTGCCGGCTACCGCTCCCACCAGTGCTGACAATTGAGGTCTCTTACACCACCTACCGGGGCCATGGCTCCCGAAGGGCAAGCAAATTCGCTGGGGTTTCTCAGCCCCAAGCTCTACAAACTTAGGGTCTGAGGGAGGCAATCAAGGAGAGTGTGCCCAGGCGTTCATGGAAACAGGGCTACCAGGAGCAGAGGCCTGGCTTGTAACCAGTATTGTGGTGAGCGTCACAGGTGAGTGGGGCCTGGCTTGAGGAAGCACAAGAGAAGGCCCTAGGCACTCAGGGTTTGAGACCCGCCCAGTCTGGGAGGAAGAGCTGCTGCACAGTGATTGGTTCCCACTTATTGAGAGGAGAAGCTTAGCCCAGTGCGCACAGCTCCACCTACTGGAAGAGAAGTTAATTGAACTCTAGGACTGCATGTATTATTACTATTTTTTTATTTGTATTTTTTTCTTTTTCTTTCATTTTCATTTTTGTTGTTGTTGTTCTTTAACTTTTTTAAATGTTTTTATTTTTTTAATTTCTTTTATTTTATTATTATTATTATTAATATTATTATTTTAAATTTTAATTTTCAATTTTTTAATCATCATTATTACTTAAAATTTTCTTTCTTTATTTTCTATTTTTTTTGTCTTTTCATTTCATTTCAATTTTTTTATTCCCCCTTACTTGAATTCTACCTGCCTACTCTCATTCTCTTTAGTGACTTCTCCCTTCCCTTCTAATATCTTTCCTCCCAAGCATCAAATAAATTTATAAGAGTAAGCAGTAACTCAGTAGTCAAACAGAACGAGAAGTAACATGAGAAGCATAAAAAAGCAAGGAAGAAAAGGAGTACGAACAATGAAGGACAGCCTAAATATTCAAGAGCACCTAGAGTCATCAGAAAAATGGTCATATAAAGAACTCAAGGAATACCTTAGACAGATGGAATGGAACCTTAAAGAGGATACGAGACAGCAAAAACAAACAGTGATAGAACGCATTGAAAATAAATTACATAAACAGATAAAATAAGAAATTAAGCATCTTTATCAGAAGATAGAGATTATTAGAAAAATCAAACAATAATTCTAGAAATCAAGGAAATGATAAACCAAATTAAAAATTCAATTGAGAGTATCACTAACAGTGTAGAGCAAGTAGAAGACAGAATGAAGACAAAATATATCATCTTGAAAAAAGTGTAGCCAACAAAGAAATGCTGTAAGAAATTATGAGAAAACATTCAAGAGATATGGGATAACATAAAAAAAAAAACTAATGAGTCATATGGATAGAGGAAGGTACAGAGATTCAAACCAAGGGAATGAGAAACCTGCTGAATGAAATAATTACAGAAAACTTTCCAGAAATAAAAATGGAAACGGATAAACAAATTGTAGATGCTTACAGGACATCGAGCACACAAAATCACAGTAGACCAATGCCAAGACACATTGTTATGAAGATATCCAATATACAGAACAAAGAGAAACTCTTAAAAGCTACCAGAGAAAGGAGGCAGATTACAATCATTACAATCAGGGGTAAACCAAAAAGGTTAACAATGGATTTTTCATCATAGATGCTGGAAGTGAGAAGATCCTGGAACAACGTACTTCAAACACTGAAAGACAATGGATGCCAACCAAGAATTATGTATCCAGCAAAATTAAGCTTAAGGTAAGACAACGAGATAAAAATATTTCATGATAAACAAAACCTAAAAGAATTTGCAGCCAGATAACCAGCATTGCAAAGCATCTTGAGCAAAACACTACACGAGGAAGAAATGAAAATCAACAACGAAAACCATGAGTGAGAAGTGCCTCAGTAATGACAGAGGGCGGGGGAAAAGCTAATCATGGAGAAACAAACTAATTTAAAAAAAAGATATAAGCAAACATGGGTGGCAGTACAAACCATATATCAATAGTAACTCTAAAAGTAAATGGCTTAAACTCTCGAATAAAGTGACATAGGCTTGTAACTTGAAATAAAAAAAAAAATCCAACAATATATTGCCTCCAGGGGACACATCTGAATGGAAAAGACATACACAGGCTGAAGGTGAAAGATTGGGAAAATTTATACCATGCACACGGTCCTCGTAAGCAAGCAGGGGTGGCCATCCTCCTATCGAATAAAATCGACCTCAAGACTAATTTAATCAAAAGGGATAAAGAAGGACATTATATACTGCTAAAATGAACCATTCACCGACAAGACATAACAATTATCAATATTCACGCAGCAAATAATGGTGCTGCAATGTTCATAAAACAAATTCTCCTCAAGTTCAAGAATCAAATAGACCACAATACAATAATTATGGGTGACTTCAACTCACCTCTCTCACCATTGGACAGATCCTCCAAACAAAAGTTGAAAAAAGAAACTATAGAACTCAATATCGCAATCAATACCCTAGACTTAACTGACATATATAGAATATATCGACCATCATCAAGTGGATATACTTTTTTCTCATCAGCACATGGATCCTTCTCAAAAATAGACCATATGTTATGCCATAGGGCAACCCTCAGTAAATATAAAGGGGTGGAGATAATACCATGAATTTTTTGTGATCATAATGGAATGAAACTGGAAACCAATGATAAAAGAAGGAAGAAAAAATCATACATCACATCCAAAATGAAGAATATGTTACTGAATGATCAATGGGTTACAGAAGACATAAAGGAGGAAATCAAAAAATTCTTAGAGATAAATGAAAATACAGACACAACATATCAGATTCTATGGGGTACAATGAAAAGAAGTTTTAAGGGGTAAATTCATCGCCTAGAGGTCATTCCTCAAAATAGAAAAGAAAAACAAATAAATGAGCTCACACTTCATCTCAAAGCCTTAGAAAAGGAAGAGCAAAACAACAGCAAATGTAGCAGAAGGCAAGAAATAATTAAAATCATAGCGAAATTGAAACAAAAGAAACTATTGAAAAAATTAACAAAACTAAAAGGTGGTTCTTCAAAAAGATAAATAAGATAGACAGACCCTTAGCCATGCTAACGAAGAGAAGAAGAGAGAGAAATCAAATTACTAACATACGGGATGAAAAAGGCAATATTACAACAGATGCTACATAAATACAGAAGAAAATTAGAAATTATTTTGAAAACCTGTATTCCAATAAAATAGAAAATAGTGAAGACATCGATAAATTTCTTAAGTCATATGATTTGCCCAGACTGAGTCAGGAGGAAACACACAATTTAAACAGACCAATATCAATGGATGAAGTAGAAGAAGCAATCAAAAGACTACCAACCAAGAAAAGCCCAGGACCGGATGGGTATACAGCAGAGTTTTACAAAACCTTTAAAGAAGAATTAATACCAATACTTCTCAAGTTATTCAGGAAATAGAAAAACTGGGAGCTCTGCTGAATTCATTCTATGAGGCCAACATCACCCTGATTCTGAAACCAGACAAAGACACCTCAAAGAAAGAAAACTACAGACCAATATCTCTGATGAACCTAGATGCAAAAATCCTCATTAAAATTCTGGCGAATTGGATAGAAAGGCACATCAAAAAAATCGTGCACCATGATCAACTTGGATTCATCCCTGGGATGCAAGGAGGGTTCAATATATGGAAATCAATAAATGTTATTCACAACATCAATAGTCTTAAAGATAAGAACCATATGATCATCTCGATAGACGCAGAAAAACCATTCAACAAAGTAGAGCATTTCTTTATGTTCAAAACATTTTAAAAACTAGGGATAACAGGAACTTACCTCGACATTGTAAAAGCTATCTATGTTAATCCTCAGGCTAGCATCATTCTGAATGGAGAAAAATTGAAGGCATTCCCTCTAAAATCTGGAACAAGACAGGGATGTCCTCTATTACCACTTCTATTCAATATAGTTCTCCAAAAACTGGCCAGAGCAATTAGAGAGATGAAAGACATTAAAGGCATAAAAATAGGAAAAGGAGAACTTAAATTATCACTATTTGTAGATGACATGATTCTATACATAGAAGACCCAAAAGGGTCTACAGAAAAAACTACTAGAACTCATAAATGAATGCAGCAATGTGGCAGGATACAAAATCAACATGAATAAATCAAAGGCATTTCTGTATATCAGCGACAAAACTTCTGAAACAAAAATGAGTCAAAACACTGCATTCCCAATTTCCTCAAATAATTAAATACTTGGGAATAAACCTAACAAAAGAGGTGAAAGATTTATATAATGCAAACTACAGAACCCTAAAAAGAGAAATAGAATAAGATCTTAGAAGATGGAAAAATATACCGTGTTCATGGATAGGCAGAACTAACATCATCAAAATGGTGATATTACCAAAAGTTCTCTATAGGTTTAATGCAATGCCAATCAAAATCCCATAGAAACTTTTTGTAGAAATAGATAAAGCAATCATAAAATTCAAATGGAAAAATAAAAGACCCAGAATAGCAATAGCAATTCTAAGCAGGAAGCGTGAATCAGGCAGTATAGCGATACCAGATTTCAAACTATATTACAGAGCAATCATAATAAAAACAGCATGGTACTGGTACCAAAACAGGCGGGTGGACCAATGGTACAGAATGGAGGACACAGAAACTAATCCAAAAAGCTACAACTATCTTATATTTGATAAAGAAGCTAATGGCCTGCAATGGAGGAAGGATATCATCTTCATCAAATGGTGTTGGGTAAACTGGAAATCCATATGCAACAAAATGAAACAATCCCCTCCTCTCGCCATGCACCAAAGTGGATCAAGGAGCTAGATTCAAATCAGAGTCTCTGCGTCTGATAGAATACAAAGTTGGCTCCGATCTACATATTGTGTGGTCAGGCTCCAAATTCCTTAATAGGACACCCATAGAACAAGAGTTAATAATAAGAATCAACAAATGGGACTTACTTAAACTGAATTATTTTTTCTCAGAAAGAGAAACAATAAGAGAGGTAAATATGGAGCTTACATCATGGGAACAAATTTTTATTCCTCACCCTTCACATGGAGCCCTAATATCCAGAGTATACAAAGTATACAAAGAACTTAGAAAATTAGACAATAAGATAACCAATAACCCAATGGGCCAAGGACCTGAAAAGAAACTTCTCAGAGGAGGACATAGAATCAACTAACAAGTACATGAAAAAAATGCTCTCCATTTCTAGCAGTAAGAGAAATGCAAATAAAAACCACCCTAAAATACCATCTCAATCCAGTGAGATTGGCAGCCATTATGAAGTCAAACAACAACAAGTGCTGGCGAGGATGTGGGGAAAAGGGTACTCTTGTACATTGCTGGTGGGACTGAAACTGGTGCGGCCAATTTGGAAAGCAGTATGGAGATTCCTGGGAAAGCTGGGAATGGAAGCACAATTTGACCAAGCTATTGCCCTTCTCGGAGTATTCCCTGAAGACCTTAAAAGAGCGTACTACAGGGATACTGCCACATGGATTTTCATAGCAGCACAATTCACAATTGCTACACTGTGGAACCAACCCAGATGCCCTTCAATAGATGAATGGATAAAAAAATGTGACTTTTATATACTATCGAGAATTACGCAGCACTAAAAAATGACAAAATCATGGAATTTGCAGGGAAATGCATGGCACTGAGCAGATTATGCTTAGTGAATCTAGCCAATCCCTAAAAAACAATTACCAAATGTCTTCTTTGATATAATGAGAGCAACTAAGAACAGAGCAGGGAGGAAGAGAATGAAGAAAAGATTAACATTAAGCAGAAACATGACGTGGGAGGGAAAGGGAGAGAAGAGGGAAATTGCATGGTAATGGAGAGAGACACTTATTGTTACACAAAATTACATATAAGAGGTTGTGGGAAAATAAACAAGGAGAGAAATGAATTACAGTAGGTATGGTAGAGAGAGAAGATGGGAAGAGAGGGGAGTGGGGATAGTACAGTATAGGAAAGGTAGCAGAATACAACAGTAACTAATAGGGCATTATGTAAAAATATGGATGTGTAACTAATGTGATTCTGCAATCTGTATTTGGAGTAAAAATGGGAGTTCATAACCCACTTGAATCTAATGTATGAAATATGATATTCAAGAGCTTTGTAATGTTTTGAGCAACCAATAAAAGAAAAAAAAAAGTAGCAACATATATGCCAATAGAAATTCATCATGAAATGTATATAATCCACAGATCGAAAAATGTTCATTTTACTGAACATGGATTCATGTATAATGTTTTTCAACTAGGAAGCTCACCCATAGGTTGAATTTTCAGTTCCAACAGCGTTTAGGAGGAGTGAACTCTTCTCTCAATTTGCATCTGCCAATTCAGCCACCTCACAAGTGTATACGAGTGATATCAGGTAGAATTCTATATGTGCATATAAAAATACATGTGCTGAATAGGCTACAGAGAAAGGGAGACAGGGATTCACATATTTGCTAATTTTAAAAACACATTTAGAACTATTTCAACAAAAAAATTGACTAGACTTATAACTCCTACATTATATAATGCAAAAGGCAATTCCAACTATACACAATGCGTCCTCTGAACTGCTTGTGTTTCTTCTCTTTTTGGCTTATTTTTCACCATCATATTAGGATTATTAGTCAGAGACTAGTAGGGTATGGGTTAGTGTCAGGGATTCAGTATTTCAAATGGAAAATTGAAAAATGAATCCAATGTGTATGTAAATATGTGCTACAAAAAAATCTTCCCACTCACATCCAGAACAATGCCTTGACATTACCTATGCCCCAAGTAAAACACAATTAGAGTAGAAAAGTGTGAAAATCTATGAATACATATATGGAATGGAATATGCTCGGGAGTTCACAACCTTGGAGGTGGTAGAGGAGTTTCCAAAAGTAAAGGACAGGGTAAACACTCCACAAAAAGGAGCTCTGCTGGCCTAAGAATTCTTGGGAAACGGCTTCTGAGGTTGGGCACTTGAAATATATGTTGTTGTCATGAGCTTTAGCTTCCTTTGTAGTGAGACCATCATAGCTGGGTCTGCATCTATGTAACCGAAAGACATGGTTTCTTATATTCCAATGAACATGAGGCAGCAGTGCTCAATTCTCTCTTTGTAGCTAAACTGTGTCCATTGGAAGCTAAGTGTCTCCCAGTGGGGACTGTGAAGACATTTGGTCATCCTCCACTTTTCGTGGTATTTCTTGCTGCTGCACTGGGAATTTGGTATTTGCTTCACAAAACATAAAAAGTTCATCTGAGATATAGTGCTGGAGGGAGTTCTGTCACGTGTGGTGGGTCAGGGTCTGCAGGAGAATGCACCAACCAGGCTTGTATTCCACATAGCTTGCCCCAATAACCATAGAAACCTGATTCTGAATATTGCCCTGAAAACTCTCCATTTAACAAGATGCCTTTACATATAAGGGTCTGATGTCTGCACTATATCAGTCACAAAAAATTTGGAAGCCAATGGCAGATTCACATGGCCCCACCATGATGTTTTATCACACACCTGCCCACCACTGCTCTAGGCCCCCTACTCAGCAGGCTCCAAATTACTGGCTTCTCTTGTTCTACACCATTTTAATGAAACCCAGTCAAAAACAAGGCACTGTCTGGTATACACATGATCAGCAACAGGACATCAAAAGTTTCTGCAGTGCCACCTGGTCATGGGAATTTCAAAAATTTCATGGTATTTATCTAGCAATTTTTTAAGGATGAAGTTAGAGGCACTGTGGGTTTCAATTCATTCAGGAACCATTAAGTGTTGAGAAACTTCATTACAATGAACGCTCTGGAGAACTCTCACAGTCAATGCTTCTCAAACAGTTGCCAAAAGGTCTCCAAAAGCCAGGCCAACTGACATCTACAATGTGAGGTCCATGTGTGTTTTGACTCTCAAATATGGGTGCTAAGTCTTTCAGAATAAAATCATGTGATATCCTGGCTGAGATTCTCAGGCCTCTGTGGAAACCACCCTGGGCCTAGATCTCAGTTTCCAAGAGTGAGTCTCATGCGTGGCCTCCTAAAATCCCAACACAATTCATGGCAATACTTCTCTGAGGTCAGTTTCAGAACTCAGTCTCTAAGGGGAATCACACCAGAGTTCAAGCCCAGGTGGACCCAGTCATCCCTTCCATCCGCCAAAAAATGACCACAATTAAAATCAAAACACTCCCACAGGGCCATCATCTTCTTCCATGTAGACACTCATCATAACCTCCAGCTGGAGGTTTCTATGAGCCCAAATAAGCTCACTTGCCCCTCATTTGCCTAAAATCATGATGGCCTGGACACTCTTCCTGTGAACCAGGAATGATCAAATATTCCTGCTGTTAAAGTGTTCCACTTCTCCAATTTGAGGCCTACTGGCTGTTGGGTATAGATTCTTTATGTGATTTGGAGTCATGAGAAAACCCAAGCAAATATGGGCTAGCCTCTGCAGGGATTTCAAGAACTCATTTGACCCAAAGGATCCCTATTCTCACTTTATGGAGGTCAGGAACCTAAAACAAGAAGGCAAAAATATTCATCAACAATGACTGCTCTTTTGGCCATTTTAGTTTTGGAAGCACATGGGAGCTTTCTTTAGATCCATCAGGTGCTGAGAATCAAAGCCACAACCTCATACAAGGACAAGAGGCTGATTCAGACACATCTCATTCCAAATCAATTAAGCAAAGAGCCACAGGTGATGTCCATACATTTACATATGAAAACAGTTTTCTTCAGGCTACACAAAGGGGTGGCCTGAGGCAAAGACCTTCCTGACATTCAGGGTAATAGAAATAGAAGTAAGCAAATGGCCCAAAGAAGGGTTTCTCCACTGAGACTTTACTGGTCACACTGAAATCTGAGTTTTCTTAGATGCCTCCATTCCCTTCAGCAATCCAGTACATGGCCATGTCACAGAATCTTGTAGTGTTACATATTTGGGAAACAAAACCATGAGCCTATTCTGGAGAGTGGCCAGAATTCACGAAGAAAACAGGAACTTTAGAAGATAGTAGATGTTGCCCATCCATAAGGCAAGCTTCAGTCCATTCATTAATTGGGCAGTATGAATGCGGGGAAGCTTTCAACTAGAGACAACACATCCATTGATGCATTCTCTTTTCTAATGTCTACAACCACGGATACAGTGGGATACACAGACCTAGAAACACTCACCATGTCAAACGACTTACTAGAAACAGTCCACTCCAAACCAAACAAACCACCTTTCCTACCTATTCTCAGAACATGAGAAAAAACCACAAACTCACACCTACAACGGCAAAGGCACTTCCTTCCCCCAAATAGGTCTGTGACTATCCGGAGTGTCTTCTGACTGGTGGGCCATATTATGTTCCCCCAAAATGGCCTGTCCTGTTTCAGATCTGGTCTCCTTGGCCAACTCTGTGAAGTTGTCAGGAGCCAACGGTGAGCCACTACCTGCTTACTCAGGAAAGGCCCCTCTTCAGAGCTCTGCTGGCATTTGGCCATCCTCACATCAGTGGGTACCAAGAAAGACTGACTATGTCTTTGGGAAAAGCAAACAAGTTAGCCCACTGGAACTGGGAGTGGGACTGGCTCTGCGTGCCTTCCTTCCTGGATCCCAGGTTCAGAGAATTCCATCACCAAGGAAGTGAAGTGAGGTCACTTCTAACCACTTTGTGCTAACAGTTGCATCCAGGGTTCCCATGAGATGGAGGCTGCCCCAACATCCTGTGACACATTCAGAAGTTAGAATGGTATATCAACCATAGGCACCAGGGAACAGCTCTCCACAGAGGCCTGGTTCAGTCCATCTTGTCTTCATTAAGAAGAGAGAGGCTGATTCAGACTATCAATTAATCCTGACCAGGTTGTTTGCCATGGAAGATGACTATTGCTCTCTCAGGTCCTACATAGCTGCCTATATCTTCTGCAAGGATCATTTCTCCATGGATCTTTGATGTTCTCAGCAGGTGGAAGATCATCTACATTCCTATATTGTAAGACCCACACTGTCCCTGCTCTCAAGTAAGTTATACTGAGGGAACAGTGTATGGTTAGGGTTAATAACATGTTCAATTTGGGTTACAAATCATTCTGCGGGATGAATAATGGTATTGGCATAATGCGATATTTACAAGAGTATATATGTGAAACATAAGTATGAAAGCAGAAATCTAGGTAAGATTTGAAGCCCAGAAGGGCATTGGGGACTTGAGTGGGATACTTAGCTTTGAGTAATGTGCAGCACAGATGTCTCAGATAAATCAATATACACTGGCATCGTACCTTGTACCTTGGATATTGAATGTTGAAGAGAACATCCAGTCAAAAACTGATAGTCGGTAGGATTAGGAAGGTAGTTGGTAGGTTTAGAAAGAAGAGTGAGTATAGGATTTGGACCAAAAGTTCTTTCGCAATAAGATTTCGGGTAGAGAGTGTATGTAAATGTAAGCACATGTGAAGAGTCAGTCACAATGATGAACTGGGGAAAAATATAGGAAAGCAGATATCAATAGAGACATTAGGAAATCAAGCAAAGTATAAATTGTGTGATAGGGTTAGACATTTTCAACAGGTTTGAAGTTGAATATATAATCTTAAGAAGAAACAAATATGTAGTCAAAAATAGAATTGATATTTGAGAGCATTAGGCAACCTGGACATGGATGTTTTTAGTAATCCATGCTCACTTTCCATTTACGCTTTGGTACAATTGTAAGTGTGACCTTTGCTTTTTGTGTCCAGAATATTTCTGTAATAAAATGTGTATGTAGATCAGGTGAAAAGAGTATTTCTTCCACCAATTCTGCGAGCAATATTTTGAAGACTTACAAATTAGTATGGGGGTACAAATAGGTGTACCCTGTTTCAATGAATATAGACATAATGCATGAATAGACCATACTGTGAATAAATAATATAACTGGATCCACTTTAAATAATGGATTGAATAAATATCTGAAAATTTATAAGAAATTTTATATTGATATGCAATCATTCATTCCAACCAGTTATATATCTAACGATAATCTTAGGGTTATGGTTTATCATGAAGGGTGTGTGAGTTTTGGTTCAAAATTGATTATGGAAATCGAAAATAATATATTTGGAAAAAAGTCTCATGAATAGACCAGTCAAGAAACATAGAGGAATACATGTGTTCTGGAGCAGGAAGTGATTGAAAGTGAAACAAATGCCTATAAATTTGCTAACTAGTGAATAAAATATATATACTGAGATGTGCATAAACTGAAGAAATAGTAATGTACCAGTGTGGAATAAAAATTAATGTCAAATTACACATCATGTCCCATAGGAACCTACATGCATTGATGTTAAACTGGGTCAGTTAAAGTAGACATATTAGGATTTGTATGCACCTTTTACTGCAGTTAGTTTTCAGTACTAGGAAACAAATATGTATTTCGGGTGGATGAATATTTCTAAGAATAATCTTGTGAAAAGTTGATTATTAATCCACATACATGAACATGAATGAATTTAGGGAGTGTATATAAGACACATATATTTCATATTTTTAAAAATATGGAGAGTATATATATATATATATATATATATATATATATACATACATATATATATATATATATATATATATATATATACACACACACACACACACACACACACAAACACAGACATTAAAAAGTAGCAATATATATGCCAATCGAAATTCATCATGAAATATATATCATAAAGATGCAAAAACATTCATTTTAGTGAACATGGGTTTATGTATAATGTTGTTCCACTGGGAAGCTCACCCATAGGTTGAATTTTCAGTTCCAACAGCGTTTAGGAGGAGTGATCACTTCTCACACTTTGTATCTGCTAAGTCATATACCTCACAAGGATGAACGTGTGATACCTTGTAGGATTCTATTGGTGCATATAAAAATACATGTGCTGAATAAGCTCCAGAGAATGGGAGACAGTAATTCACATATTTGTTAACTTTAAAAACACATGGAGAACTATTTCAATTAAATATTGAATAGATTTATAACACCTATCCTTTATCATGCAAAAGGCAAGTCCAACTCTGAACTGCAAGTATTTATGTACTGTTTGGGTTATTTTCTTCCATCATATTTGGATTAGTAGTCAGAGTCTAGTAGAATATGGGTTAGTGTCAGGGATTCAGAATTTCAAATGGAAAATAGAAAAATTAATCTTCTGACTCTCATCCAGAACAATGCCTTGTCATTACTTTCGCCCCAAGGGAGACACAATTAGAGTAGAAGAGTTACAAAATCTGTGATTACATTTCTGGAATAGAAAATGCTCAGGAGTGCACAAACTTGGAGGTGGAATAGGAGTTTCCAAAAGTAAGGACAGGGTACACACTCCACAAACATGAAGCTCTGCTTGCCTAAAACTTCTTGAGAAACTGCCAGTGAAATTGGGCACTGAAATATAGGTTGTTGTCAGGAGTTAAGCTTCCTTTGTAGTGAGACCCTCAAAGCTGGGTCTGCATCTATGAGACCTGGAGGACAACATTTCTTATTTTCCAATGAACACGAGGCAGCAGTGCTGAATTCTCTCTTTGTAGGTAAACTGTGGGCACTGGGGGCTTATTGTCTCCCCGTGTGGACTGTGAAACCCTTTGGTCATCCTCCACTTTTCGTGGTGTTTCTTGCTGCTGCACTTGGAGTTTGGTTCATGCTTCACGAAATACAAGGAGTTCAACTGGGAAACAGTGCTTGAGGTAGTTCTGTCACGTGTGGTGGGTCAGGGTCTGCAAGAAAATTCACCAACCAGGCTTCTATCTCTCAAAGATTGCCCGCTTGTCCATAGCAACCTGATTCTGAACATTGCCCTGAAACTACGCCATATAACAAGATGCTTTTACATATAAGGGTCTGATGTCTGCACTCTGTCAGTTACAAGCCATTTGGAAGCCAATGGCAGATCCAAATGGCCCCACCATGATGTTTTATCACACACCTCTCCACCACTGCTCTAGGCCCACTACTCAGCAGGCTCCAAAATACTGGCTTCTCTGTTCTAAACAAATTTCATGAAACCCTGTCAATCAAGGCACTGTCTGGTACACTCATGGTAAGCAACAGGACATCGAAAGTTTCTGCAGTTCCACCTGGTCATGGAAATTTCAAAAATTTCGTGTTATTTATCCAGCCATTTTTCAAGGATGACGTTGGATGCACTGTGGATTTCAATTATTCAGGAACCATTAAATGTTGAGAAAGTTCATTTCAAAGAAAATTCTAGAGAACTCTCACAGGCAAGGCTTTCCAAAGAGTGGACAAAGGTCACTTGAAGCCAGGATCATTGAGGTATACAATGTGAGGTCCTATGTCTTTTGACTCTCAACTATGGCTGCCAAGTCTTTCAGAATAAAATCATGTGATATCCAGGCTGAGATTCCCAGTTCTTTGTGGAAAGCCACCCTGGTCCTAGATCTCAGGTTCCAAGGGCGACTCTCATGCGTGGCCTCCTAAAATCCCAACACAATTCATGGCAATACTTCTCTGAGATCAGTTTCAAAACTCAGTCTCTACGTGGAAACACACCAGAGTTCAAGCCCAGTTGACCCAGTCATCTCTTCCAACCGCCACACCAATGACCAGAATTAAAACCAAAACACTCCCACATGGCCCTCATTTTCTTCCATATAGTCACTCATCATAACCTTGGCTGGAAGTTTTAATGAGGCACACAGCCCAAGACAATGTCAAAATAAGCTCCCTTGCCCTTCATTTGTCTAAAGTCAGTGTTTCCTGGACAACGTTCCTGTGAACCAGGACTGATCAAAGAGGCATGCCATTAATACTGTTCCGCTTTTCCAATTTGAGGCATACTGACTGTCGGGTATAGTTTCTTTATGTGATTTGCAGTCATAAGAAAACCCAGCACCTATGGGCTAGCCTCTGCAGGGCTTGAAGAACTCAGTTGACCCAAAGATCCCTGTTATCACTTGATGGAGATCAGGAACCTTACAGAGGAAGGCAAGACTTCATCACAATGACTTCTCTTTTGGCCATTTTGGATTTGGATGCACACATGGGATCTTTCTTTAGATCCATCAGGTGCTGAGAATCTAAGTGATAATCTCAAACTGCACTAAGAGGCTGATTCAGACATATCCCTTTGCAAAGCAATTAAGCCAGGAGCCACAGGTGATGCCCATTTATTTCCATTTGAAAACTGTTTTTTTCAGGCATTGGAAATGTGGGGCCTTAGGCAAAGACCTTCCTTACATTCAGGGCAACAGAACAATAGGTAAGCAAAATCCCAAACCAGATTTTCTCCACTGAGACTTTCCTGGTAACACTGATATCTGAGTTTTCTGAGATATTCACCATTCTCTTCAGCTATCCAGTACATGGCCATGTCCCAGATTGTGGAGGAGATACATATCTTGAACACAAAACCATGAGCCTATGGGAGAGTGGCCAGAATTCAGGAAGAAATCACGAATGTAGGAAGGTAGTAGGTGTTGCCCATCCATAAGGTAACCTGCAGTCCATTCATAAATTGGACAGGATGAATTCTGCGAAGATTTCTACTAGACAGGACACATCTATTGATGCATTCTCTTTTCTATTGTCTACAACCACGGACACAGTGGGATATCCAGACATAGAAACACTCGCCTTCTCAAAGGACTTACTAGAAACAGTCCACTCCAAACCAAACAAACCGACTTTCCTACATATTCTCAAAACATGAGACAAAATCAAAAACACACACACACACACACCCACAAAGGCACCTTCTTTCCCCAAATAGGTCTGTGACTATCCAGAGCGTCCTCTGACTGGTGGGCCATACTATGTTCCCCCGAAACGGGCTGTGCTATGTCAGATCTGGTCTCCTTGGCCAAAACTGTGATGTTATCAGGAGCCAGCGGTGAGCCACTGCCTGTTTTCTCAGGTAAAGCCCCTCTTCAGAGCTTTCCTGGCATTTGTCCTTCTTCAATTTAGTTGCCAAGAAAGACTGACTCTGTCCTTCTTAAATCCAAACATTTGAGACCACTGGTACTTGGACTGGGACTACCTCAGGGTGCCTGGCTTCCTGGATCCCAAGTTCAGAGTGTTCCATCAACAAGAAAGTGACATAGGTCACTTCGTCTAGAACTGAATGAGGTCACTGCCTTGGCAACCACTTTGTCTTAACAGTTGCTTCCAAGGGTCCCTGATATGGTTCCTGCCCCTACTTCCTATGACACTTTCACAAGCTAGAATGGAATATCAACCACAGGCACCCGGGAACAGCTCTCCACACAAGCCTGGTTTGGTCTATCTTCTCTACATTAAGAAGAGAGAGACTGCTTCAGACACATCCCTTCATCCTGACCTGTTTTTTTTTTTTTTTTGTCATGAAAGATGACTTTCGCACTATCAGGTCCTTCATAGCTGCCTACATCTTCTTTAGGGATCATTTCTGCATGGACCTTTGAGGTTCTCTGCAGGTTGAAGATCTCCTACATTCCTGTATTGTAAGACCAACTCTGTCCCTGCTATTCTGTAAAGTTAGATTGAGGGAACAGTGTATGGTTACGGTTAATAACATGTTTGATTTGGGTTAGGATCATTCTGCTGGATGAATAATGGTATTGGGAACCTGCGATATATATAAGATTATATAGGTGAAATATATGAATGAAAACAGAAATCTCGGTAAAATTTGAAGCCCAGAAGGGCATTAGGTCCTTGATTGGGATACTTAGCACTTAATTATGTTCTGCACAGATGTCTCAGATAAATCTATACACAATGGCATAGGACCTGATACCTTGGATGATTGAATGTTGAGGAGAACAACCATTCAAAGAGGGAGAGTCGGTAGGATTAGGAAGATAGTTGGTAGGATTAGAAAAAAGTGTGAGTATAGCATTTGGACAAATAGTTCTTTAGCAATAGGTTTTCAGGTAGACAGAAAATGTAAATGTCAGCACATGTGAAGAGTCAGTCACAGTGATGAAATGGGGAAAATATGTAGGAAAGCAGATATCAATAGCGACATTAGGAAATCAGGCAAAGTATAAAGTGAGTGATAGCAATAGACAATTTCAACAGGCTTGAGATTGAATATATAATCTTAGGAAGTAACAAATATGTAGTCACCAATAGGATTGACATTTGAGAGCATTAGGCAACGTGGACATGGGTGATTTTCATAACCCATACTCACATTCCTTTTAGGCTTTGGTACAATCGTAAGTGTGACTTTGCATTTTGTGGCCAGAATATTACTGTGATAAAACGTATATGTAGATCAGGTGACATGAGTCTTTCTTGCACCATTTCTTGGAGCAATATTTTGAAGGGGTATAAATTAGTATTGGAGGTACATATAGGTGTACCATGTATGTATGAATATAGAGATAATGCATGAATAGACAATACTGCGAATAAATAATATAACTTGTTCCAACTTTAAATAATGGATTGAATTGATATCTGAAAATACACAGGAATCATATATTGATATATATACATTCATTCCAACCAGTAATACATCTAATGGTAATATTACGGTTGTGGTTTATCATAAAGAGTGTGTGAATTTTGCTTCAAAATTGATTATGGAAATCGAAAATAATGTGTTTGGAAAGAAGTCTCATGAAATTACCAGTCAAAAACAAGGAGGAATACATATGTTCTGAAGCAGGAAGTGATTGAATGTGTTACAAATTTCTTTAAATTTGTGAACTTGTGGATGAAATGTATATTCTATGATGTACAAAAACTGCAGAAATAGTAATGTACCAGTGTTTAATAAAAATGAACGTCAAAATACACATCATGTCCCATAGGAATCTACTTGCATTGATGTTAAAGTGGGTCAGCTACTGTAAAAATATAAGGATTTGTTTGCACCATTCACTGAAGTAACTTTTTAGTACTAGAAAACAAATATGTATTTCAGGTGGATGAATATTTTTAAAATAATCTTATGAAAAGTTTAATATAAAACCACATACATGAACAAGAATGAATTTAGGGAGTGTATAATAGGACACATATATTTTATATTTTGAAAAATCTAGAGAGTATATATATATATATATATATATATATATATATATATATATATATACACACACACACACACACACACACACACACAAAACACACACAGAGACATTAAAAAGTAGCAATATATATGCCAATTAAAATTCATTGTGAAATATATATCATCCACAGATCCAAAAATATTAATTTTACTGAACATGGATTTATGTATAATGTTCTTGAACTAAGAAGCTCACTCATAGTCTGAATTTTCAGTTCCAAAAGTATTAATGAGGAGTGATCTCTTCTCACACTTTGTATCTGCCAAGTTAGCCACCTCTCAAGAATATACGAGTGATACCAGGTAGGATTCTATATGTGCGTATAAAAATACATGTGCTGAATAGGCTACAGAAAAATGGAGACAGGAATTCACAGATGTGTTAACTTTAAAAACACATGCAGAACTATTTCAACAAAAAATTGACAAGATTTATAACTCCTACCCTATATCATGCAAAAGGCAAGACCAACTATATACCATGCCTCTTCTGAAGTGCTAGTATTTCTATTCTGTTTCGGTTATTTTTCTCCATCATATTAGAATTAATAGTCAGAGTCTAGTAGGGTATGGGTTAGTGTCAAGGATTCAGTATTTCGAATGGAAAATTGAACAATGAATCCAATGTGTATGTAAATATGTGCTACACAAAATTATTCCCACTCTCAACCAGAACAATGCCTTGACAATCCCTTCACCCCAAGTAAGACACAATTAGAGGAGAAGATTTAGAAAATCTGTGAATAAATTTGTGGAATGCAATATGCTCAGGAGCTCACAACCTTGGAAGTGGTAGAGTAGTTTCCAAAAGTATGGGACAGGGTAAAAACTCCACAAACATGGAGGTCTGCTGGCCTAGAGACTTCTTGAGAAACTGCCTGTGAGGTTGGGCACTTGAAAAATATGTTGTTGTCCAGAGCTTTAGCTTCCTTTCTACGGAGACCATAAAAGCTTGGTCTGCATCTATGAGACCTGGAGGACATGGTTTCTTATTTCCCAATGTACATGAGGTAGCAGTGCTGAATTCTCTTTTTAGATAAACTGTGGCCACTGGGGGCTAAATGTGTGCCGGTGTGCACTGTGAAGGCATATGGTCATCTTCCATTTTCGTGGTGTTTCTTCCTGCTGCACTGAGAGTTTGGTATTTGCTTCACAAAATACAAGGAGTTCAACTGGGTCACAATGCAAGAGGAAGTTCTGTCATGTATGGTGGGTCAGGTTTTGCAGGAGGATACAAGAACCAGGATCCTATCCCACATATCTTGCCCCCTTGACCATAGCAACCTGATTCTGAACAATGTCCTGAAACCTCTCCATATAACAACTTGCCTTTACATGGAAGGTTCTGCTGGCTGCACCATGTCAGTCACAAGCCATTTGGAAGCCAATGGAAGATCCACATGGCCCCACCACAGATGTTTTATCACATACCTGCCCACCACTGCTCTAACCTACTACTCAACAAAGTCCAACTTACTGGCATCTCTGTTCTACACCATTTACATGAAACCCAGTCAATCAAGGCACTGTCTGGTATATTCATGATCAGCAACAGGACATCAAAAGGTTTTCCAGTGCCACCTGGTGATGGGAAATTCAAAAATTTCATGGTATTTATCTAGCCATTTTTTAAGGATGAACTTGGAGGCACTGTGAGTTTCAATTTTTTCAGGAACCATTAAATGGTTAGGAAGCTCATTTCAATGAAATCTCTGGAGAACACTCACAGGTAAAGCTTCCCAAAGAGTGGCCAAAAGATCATATCATGCTATGCCCATTTAGGTCTACAATGTGAGGTCCATATGAGTTTTGACTCTCAACTATGGGTGCCAAGTCTTTCAGAATAAAATTTGTGGTATCCTGGCTGAGAGGCTCAGTGCTCTGTGGAAAGCCACCCTGGGCCTAGAACTCAGTTTCCAAGGGCGATGCTCATGCCTGGCTTCCAAAAATCTCAACACTATTCATGGCAATACTTCTCTGAGGTCAGTTGAAGAACTCAGACTCTAAGGGAATCACACCAGAGTTCAAGAACATGTGGACCAAGTCATCTCTTCCAACCGCCACCCAAATGACCACAATTTAAACCAAAACACTCCAACGTGGCGCCCATCTTCTTCCATATAGACACTCACAATAAACTCCACTATGGCTGGAGTTTTCCATGAGGGGCATAGCCCAAGACCGTGTCCAAAATAAGCTCTTTTGCACCTAATTTGCCTAAATTCAGGGTGGCCTGGACACCCTTCTTGTGAACCAGAAGAGATTAAATAGGCCTCCCGTTAATACTGCTCCGCTTCTTCAATTTGAGGCCAAATGACTGTGGGGTTTGGATTCTTTATGTGAATTGGAGACTTGAGAAAACCCAAGCAACTATGGGCTAGACTCTGCAAGGCTTTGAAGAACTCATTTGACCCAAAGGATCCCTAATCTGACTTGATGGAGGTCAGGAAAGTTACAGAGGAAGGCGAGAGACTTCATCCACAAGGACTGCTCTTTTGGCCATTTTGGTTTTGGATGTACACATGGGATCTTTCTTTAGATCCATCAGGACCTGAGAATCTAAGCCACAGCCTCACACAGGGTAAATAAGCTGATTCAGACACATCCTTTCCAAAGCAATTAAGCAAAGAGCCACAGGTAATGCCCATTCATTTCCATTTGAAAACTGTTTTCTTCAGGCTTCACAAAGTGGTGGCCTGTGGAAAAGACCTTCCTGACATTCAGGGCAACAGAAGAGTAGGTAAACAAAAGGCCCCAAGCAGGGTTTCTCCACTAAGACTTTCCTGGTCACACTGATATCTGAGTTTTCTGAGATGCTCACCATTCCCTTCAGCTATACAGTACATGGTCATGTCACAGAGCTTCGAGGTTGTACATATCTTAAACAGAAAACCATGAACCTATTCTGGAGAGTGGCCAGAATTCAGGAATAAAACAGAAACTAAGGAAGATAGCAGGTGTTGCACATCAATAAGGCAAGCTGCAGTCCATTCATAAATAGGGCAGGATGAATGCTGTGAAGCTTTCTACTAGACAGGACATATTAATTGATGCATTCTGTTTTCTAATGTCTACAACCACGGACACAGTGGGATACACAGACATAGAAATTCTCGCCTTGTCAAACGACTTACTAGAAACAGTTCACTCCAAACAAAACAAACCGCCTTTCATACCTATTCTCAGAACATGAGACAAAACCACAAACCCACACCCACACCACAAAGGCACCTCCTTCCCCCAAGTAGGTCTGTGACTATCCAGAGTGTCCTCTGTCTGGTGGGCCTTATTATGTTCCCTGGAAATAGCCTGTTCTGTCTCAAATCTGGTCTTTTTGGCCAACTCTGTGAAGTTGTCAGGAGCCAGCGGTGAGCCACTGCGTGCTTTCTCAGGAAAGGCCCCTCTTCATAGCTTTCCTTGCATTTGGCCATCCTTACATCAGTAGGTCCCAAGAAAGACTGAGTCTTTCCTTGGTAAATCAAAATAAGTTTGACCACTGGGACTGGGACTGGGACTGGCTCTGGGTGCCTGGCTTCCTGGATTCCAAGTTCAGAGAGTTCCATCACCAAGGAAGTTAGGTGAAGTCACTTCCTTTTGGAACTGAATGAGGTCACTGCCTTGGCAACAACTTTGTCCTAACAGTTGCTTCCAAGGTTCCCATGAGAGGGAGGCTGCTCCTACTTCCTGTGACACTTTCACAGGTCAGAGAGGTATGTCAACCATAGGCATGCAGGAGCAGCTCTCAACACATGCCTGCTTTGGTCCATCTTCTCTACATTAAGAAGAGAGTAGCTGAATCAGACACATCCCTTCATCCTGAGCAGGTTGTTTGCCATGGAAGACTTTTGCTCTCTCAGGTCCTTCATACTTGCCTACATCTTCTCCAGGGATCATTTCTACGTGGACCTTTGAGGTTTTCAGCAGGTGGAAGATCCTCTATTTTCCTGTATTTTAATACCAATTCTGTCCCTGCTCTTCTGTAAAATTAGATTGAGAGAACAGTGTATGGTTAGGATTAATAACAGGTTCGATTTGGTTTAGAAAGAAAACTACATGGTTGAGCAAACAGGGTCCTACAGTTAGCAATAATATGAGGAATTTTAATGGACCGGCCATGGCAGATAAAAGCGCAGTTAATCAGGTCACTATGTGAACCAAGACTCAAACCTCCCTTTTGGGGCCTCTGTCTCTCTTTGACGCTCTTCAAGTCATTTTCTTAATTTATTCATAGATTCTTTTACAACTCCAGTATTGTCGGCACAAAAACAACATTCTTCCCTCAATGCAAGCAAAAAGGCACCTTTCTCTCATGAAGAGGAGGTCCAACACTCGCCTGCTTTGTAAAACAACTTCAGAAAGAGAGAGGTTAAAATTCCTGTAAAGCTGTGATGTCGGTTTTTAATGTCTTTAAGTTTTGGCCTATTTCTGCTTCTAATTGTGTCTTTGTTGTGTCTCATGGACTAGCCCACCCCTTCAGCAACTATTATTTCTAATAGGATGGCTAAAGTGAGGGATACAGGTTCCCGCTGGAACCGGGTTGTATGCCCCCCTATTTGATCTTTAAATGAACCAAAGTCATGATAGAGAACTCTGGAAAACATCTGCATCATTACATAATTAATCACATATATTGACCATTTTATGAAAACATAAATAATGTTAAAGTGTATAGAATTATACTGTTGTACTGATGGACAAGGAAAGGGACCTAAGATAGCACCACACACAGGAAAACAGCCTTATTTGGTTGCATCCAGATTTAGAGGGCATTGCTTCTGTTGTAATCAATTAATCCCCTGAACCCCAAGTTTTGGTAGTTTTAGAATTTGTACCCAACATGTAAGGGAAGTGTATCAGAAGTTCACAGTCTGTAGAAATTCACAAAAATCAGTTTTTGTTTCTGTTTTTGTTCCTCTGTTCTGGGCAAGTTAACTTTTCAAAGACACCTTGGAAAGGGAGAGCTTTTTTGTCTCTTTTTTTTCTCCCTGCCAGCTGTCACCATGAAGCCCAGTTGGTAACTTTTTTATCTTAGAAATCCAGTCATCTCTGTGAAGCCCCAGCTCAAGGCCAGAGGCTTTGTTCACATATTTTGTGAAAATCTAGTAAGGCGGTGTCAAGCTTAGGGGTGGTGATTTTTCCAGCCAGTGGCCAAATAGAACAGGGCAACACGAAAAGTGGAAGTTTATCTACATTGAACTCTTTCAGAGGGACTCTTTTGCTGAAAGACCTAATGTAAGCCTCGGTGAAGACTTCTGGAGAAGGTTATTTAAGACATATCTATGGACCTGGTACAGAGGGGGAAGACTGGGAAGGCGAGGCTGAGAGCAGCTCCGTGGATCTGAGAATGAGGAAGATGAGATGTAAAAGAATAATGGAAAAGGGATTTGGGATTTTCCTAGAACAAAACTAGAGCAGTAGAACAGGTAGAGCAGAGGTGAAGATGGGAGTGAGTATTCCAAAAACCCCTGAGGGACTTTAAATTTTTAGAAACCTGTTTTCAGTGATGACAAAGCAACTTTAAAGGCCATTTTTATTACATCTTGGATAGGGGTCTGAGGGCTCTTCTCAGCTGGTTTGAGCTTTGGTTTAGCTTCTTAGAGGACTTGGTGGGACCTAGTGCAGGCACAGACAGAAAAAGAGAGGAGTGAGTGAGTGGAGGGGTACCTCGGTACCTGCTACCTCAGCAAGGGGGCAATGGTCTGAGAACTGGCAGAGGTTTGGGTTTTTGATCTAGTAATTGGAGGTGAGAAATCACGTTGCTGAGGTGGGAGTAACAGCAGAGACTCTAGAGCAGAAGACTGAGGGTGAGGAACTATTGGAGAAGCATAGTACAGGATGTGAGTGAAGGAGGAAAAAGGATTCTGCATAGGGGAATTTTCCCCTTTTGAGCACTTGCTGAAGTTAAAAATGTCACGCAGAATTTGAGGATCTAGAGAACCCTATGGGGGCCATAGCTTTTGGTTGTCTAATTGGTAATATGGCCAATGCTGTGTACTGAATGTGATGAGGAGTTTGGGTTCCACCAGGCAGCCCCTGTATGCTCACATCCCCATGAGTTACACAAGAAGTTGGCTTTTCCCCCACACAGCCATGGCTGTTTGTGGCTTTGATAGTCCGCCGGGCATACATCGTAATCTAGGCTAGCCAACCTGAATCTGGCTCGCGTTTCTGTGCATCCATAATGTTTGTTTCAATTATCTATGGAACGGAAGGGATTTAATGAAACTTTAGTGGGATCCTCTTCATCAGGGTTATCTCAATAGGAAAGACGTATACCAAGCTGAAAAATGTCTGGGTGGAGAGATAGCCATCAGGTCCCTAAGGGGGCTGTATGCGAGATATACCATACTTCTTGTCTAGTAGGATTTGAGATCAGCCTTCACTGCTGAACAGGCTGATGAGGGTTAGGAGTACTGGTGGCCAAGGGGAGAGTCTACAGTCTTGTCCACATAGCGAATACGAAATTTGAAATGGTTACCAGTCTTTTCCAGTTTCCAACCAGAGTCTGGACACAGCGAAGGCTTTAGATGAGAGGCATGGATCCAAAAAGTGATTCTGTCTACTTTTACCACTGTAGGTGTTATAAGTAGCACCTGGTATGTTCCTTTCCAGCGGGGTTTTAGGAATGACACCTGATGTTGTCTTATGTAGACGAAGTCTCTTACTTGATATTGATGTGGAATCCCCTCGTCCCCAGGTTGGTAGGCAGTGGCCAGCTGTTTCCACAGTTATCACTGAGTTCTTTCAATGGCTTTAAGTCTGTCAAGCAAGGGGTGTGGAAGGGATTGTTAGGCCTTAGAGTTGGGGATTAGGTCCCTTACTGGATGATGGGCATCATAGAGAATTTCATAGGGGGTGAGGTTACACAAAGAAACTGAGGGAGTATTTCTCGCATGAAACAGTGCATAAGGCAGGAGCATAATCCAATCTTTTATGCCAGTCTCTAAGCTTAATTTTGTTAAGGTCTCTTTAGTGGTTCTATTTATTGTTTCTACCTCTCCTGAGCTCTGGGGTATATAAGCATAATGTAACTTACAATTAATCCACACGTGACTTACCTGGGCCATGAACACAAGTCCATTATCAGACCCTATTACCTTAAACAGACCATATCTTGGAAAAATATCTTCCAGGATCTTCTTGGGAACCATTTGGGCCGTTGTTTTTTTTTTTTTTTTTTTTTTCTGTGTGTGTGTGTGTGTGTGTGTGTGTGTGTGTGTGTGTGTCTGTGTAAGGCTTCAATCCATCCTGAAAATGTATCTACAAAGACTAGGAGATATTTAAGTCCATACCTTGCTGGCTTAATTTCAGTAATGTCCACTTCCCAGAATTGTCCTGGTCTGGTTCCTCATAGGTGCTTTCCTCTAAGAAACTTGGAAGGGTAAGCATTAAACAATTGACTGACCCAACAGGCTTTTGTTACCGGTTCAGTTTTTTTCTTTCGCTGTGAGTTGGTTAGTGGAAAACTCTGTTCTTAATCCTACAGGAGTGCCTGCAGTTTCTTTGAACCAAGGTGAGTGAGTTGACGTACATTTTTAACTTAGTGTAGGGCTTTCTGTAATTGCAGGCTGAGCTCAGTAAAGTTGAGGCGTTCAGTGTCAGTGTCCTTAGATGTTATCTAAAACTTCCTGTTACTCAGGGGTCCATTGGAATTGGGCATCTCCCTTTAACAGCGGGTATAAAGGAGCAGCTAAGGACGCGAACCCATTTATCCATAACCTGCAAAACCCAGCAATCCCAAGAAACTCTCTTAGTTGTCTACTGTAAGATGGGGTTGGTATCTGCTCAACGGTTTGTTTTCTGGGCTCAGTGAGCCATCGTTTACCGCCCCTGAGGAAATAGTCATGGAAGATTACTTCTTGCTGGCAAATTGGGCAATTTTGGCAGAAGCTCTATACCCGAGTTGAGCAAGCTCCGATAATAGTGCTTGGGTCCCAGTTCAGTTTTCCTTGGTGTTGGATGCCAGTAGCAGGTGATCCACGTATTGAAGCTGGGTGACATCGGATGTGTAGTTCTGAAATTGTTGAGATCTCTGTGGAGGGCTTCATCAAAGAGAGTGGGGGAGTTTTTGAACCCCTCTGGGAGTCTAGTCCAAGTTAGTTGACTATACTTTCCGGTTTCTGGGTCTACCCACCCAAAAGCAAACAGCAACTGACTATCTTTATGCAGAGGCAAGCAAAAGAAAGCTTGTTTTAAGTCCAGAACAGTATACCATTTCTGCTCAGGGTTCAGAGTGCTAAGCAGTTTGAACAGATTAGGTACTGTGGGGTGAATGTCCTGCACTCTGTTGTTGATCTCTCTTTGGTCTTTAACAGGTTGATAGTCCCCGGTTCCTGGCTTTTTCTTCTAATAACAGGGGAGTGTTCCAGGCCAATTGACAGGGCCTTAGGACCCCTAAGGCCAGATATTTCTGAATATAGGGCCTTATCCCATCTTTAGCTTTTTATGCTTAGAAGATATTATTTGACATTGATTGGGGAGGCTGAGGTTTTTAACTCCACTGTTATTGGAGGTTGTTTCACGGCCAGGCCTAACACAGCAGTTTTTGCCCAGGCATCTGGGTAATATGTTATCCATTTCTGCGGTAGCTTGCCTGTTTGATCAGTCTTGGGGGGTGTGAAGAGTGGATGTTTATCTTCTACTAATATAGTTACAGCCGTGACTATAGGAGTTTTTACTGAAGGATTTAGAAATTTCTTTTGGGGGCTTTCAGGGTTAAAAGTTATTTTGGCCCAGAGCTTGGTGAGCAGATCTCTGCCCATCAATGGGTGCGGGCATTCTGGGATTACTAGGAAGGAGTGATGGATTTTTCCTTTCCCCAGGTCCATGGTCCTCTTAGTAGTCTAAGCCCAATATTTACTGCCATTAGCCCTTTGAACTACAGACCTTTTATTTGATAGACGGCCCAATGGGGCCCTAAGGGCTGAGTATACTGCTCCTGTATTCAATTCAAAGTTTACTGGGGTCCCCTACTCTTCAAAAGTTACCCTGAGCTAGGGGAAGGAATCTGAGCCCCAACTTTCTTAGTCATCCTCCAGAGTCAGAATGGCTGGCTGGCGTGTCTGTCTCTTTATAGGGCACTCTTTGGCCCAGTGTCCTTTTTTTTACGGTAGGCACATTGATCTGAGGCCAGGCTTGGCCTCTGGCACGGGCCCAGGTATCCCTTCCTGTCACCTTATGTCTTAATTTCTGGCCTCTTTCTTGTTGTGACCAGGATCTAAGTCAATGCCTTAGTCTTTCTTTTGCTTCTCTCATCCTCCCTTTTCTCCCTTTCTTTTTCCCTGTTTCTCTTTTATAGTATATTTTTTTGGCTTCTCTGACTAAATATCTCTTTTAACTTTTTTTTTTTTAATATCCATGGCAGCTTCCCCAATTAAGGCCATCATGACAGATGCCTTTTGATCTGCTGCCTGAGGATCGAAAGGAGTATATTTCTTATATGCCTCCATAATTCTCTCTAGAAACATAGAGGTAGATTCATCAGGCCTTTTAATAATTTCTCTTACCATGGCCAAATTAGTTGGTCACCTAGCGGCCCCTTGGATACCCGCTATTAGAGCCTGGCAATAATTGGACATATGCTCCCTATCTTCAAAGGTGTTGGGGTCTCAGTTGGGTTGGTTTAAGGGGAAGCCGGCTTTGATTATGTTGGGAAGTTGTGTTGGTCGCCCATCAAGTCCGAGGATATTTTTTTCTAGCTTCCAGGAGGTTTTTCCTCTCATTCCTCTGTCGTGAAGAGAGTCCCTAGGAGTTGTTGGCAGTCATCCCAAGTAGGCAGGTGTGAAAACGTTGGCGAGTTCTCTGAGTTTTTTTAGCCGGGCCAGCTTCCTCTAGGGAAGGAGGGGCTGTGTGTGCCATTGGACAGTCATCTGGAGGGTGCTGGGCCATCCTGGCTTCCTCGAATGGTGGAGAGGCTGAGTAAGCAGCAGGGGAATTACTTACAGGGTTTTGGGGGTTGGGGGACAAGGGCGAGGATAAGGACGAGTAGAGTCTTGAGACTCAGGGAGAACAGAGGGTGGAGGTTGAGGAGCAGAGAGTTTGAGGGATAGAATCGTAGGGGAAGGAGTAGGAGTGGGTGCAGGGACAAGGAAAGGCTTCACCCATGGAGGAGGAGATTTGCAGAGGTCCTGACAAGTTAAGATATATGGCTATTGATCTGGATGGCTATGTGGCCCCGGCTGAAAGACAATATCTCAGACTTTTCAAATTAGTGCGAAGTAGAAACATCTTTCTAGGGGCCATCCGACTACAAAGGTGGGTTATTCTGAGACACAGAATCTGCCAGGTCTGGTGTTTTAATGAAAAAGAAAGAATCTGAGCCCTTAAGCAGACTTTGGTCCAGTGATTAAGGGTCAGGGACAGAGGCATTGAAGTGCTCTGTCCCATAATGAAATATACACAGACAGTGAAAGCAAAGACACACGACACAGACAAGACAAGACAATAAAGACAGACAATGGACGTCCAATACTGAGACCAGGACTGAGTAGCGGGCAAATCCTGATGGGCTGCCAATTCCAAATCTGAAAGAAAATATCACTGAGTCGAGGAGACTATGGTTCCTCGATTTCCCGAGTCCATCCCACAGGCACATGGCCTGTGGCTCTGTGACATGTGTGTCAGCCACCGTGGGAGAGAGCTCACGCTCTTTACCAATAGCCTTTTTGTCAAACCCTAACCTGAATCCTGAAACCAGAAAGAGGGGCCTTATTTACCCCCAGAGGAGCCCATTGGGGTCTTTTATCTGCAGCTGCCGGATCTCGCTGGGGCCACCAGAAGTAAAGGTCGGGTGAGCGTCGGTGGAAGAGACCACCAAGAGATTGTCTAATGCAACCTCAAAGGGTTTATTGGGAGTCCGGCATGCAAGGGCTCAGAGATCAGTTGAATAGAGCAGAGAGCCCTGAGAACAGCTTAAGAAGTGCTTATATATTTTCCTTGGAGAGGGCAGGGAGGGAAGTTTACTGATGGTTAAGGGCGAGTGGGCGGTTTGCGTGCAAATGGTTGATGGAGTACATTCTGCAGTTTGGCAGTTGGGGGCAGCACATTCTGGGAACAAGAAGAGCAAACAGTTCTCAAGATTTCAACAGTGTTTAATTAAGCATACAGAAAAACAGGACGTGACAAGTACCTATTTTATTAACCTTTCAATATAACTATGAAAACAGAAATCTAGGTAAGATTTGAAGCCCAGAAGTTCATTTGGTCCTTGATTGGTATACTTAGCTTTGAATTACATTCCGTAGAGATGTCCTAGAATTATGGATATACAATGACACAGGACCTTGTACCTTCTCTGAGGTCAGTTCCAAAACACAGTCTCTAAGGGGAATCACACCAAAATTCAAGACAAGGTGGACCCAATTATCTCTACCAACCGCCACACAAATGCCCACAATTAAAACCAAAACACTCCCAAATGGCACTCATCTTCTTCCAAATAGACACTCATCATAACTTCTGGCAGGAGGATTCCATGAGAGGCGCAGCACAAGACAGTGTCCCAAATAATCTCCCTTTCCCCTCATTTGCCAAAAGTCAGAGTGGCCTGGACACCCTTCCTGTGAACCAGGAGTGATCAAATATGCCTGCCATTAATACAGCTCTGTTCTTCAATTTGAGGCCTACTGTCTGTGGGGTTTAGAGTCTTTATTTGAATTGGATTCATAAGAAAACCCAAGAACCTATTGGCTAGCACCTGCAGGGCTTTGAAGAACTCAATTGACCCAATGGATCCCTTTTCTCAGTTGATGGAGGTCAGGAACCTTACAGAGGAATGCGAGAGACTTCATCAACAATGACTGATTTTTTTGGCCATTTTGATTATGGATCCACACATGGGATCTTTCTTTAGACCCATCAGGTGCTGATAATCTAAGCCACAGGCTCACACAGGGTCAAGAGGCTGATTCAGACACATCCCTTTACAACGCACTTAAGCAAAGAGCCACAGGTGATGCCCATTCATTTCCATTTGAAAACTGTTTTCTTCAGGCTTCACAAAAGCGTGGCCTGAGGCAAAGAACTTCCTGACATTCAGGGCAACAGAACAATAGGTAATCAAAAGGCCCTTTGCAGGGTTTCTCTACTGAGACTTTCCGGGTCACACTGATATCTGACTTTTCTGAGATGCTTGCCATTCTCTTCAGCTATCCAGTACATGTCCATGTCACAGTGGTTGGAGGTGGTACATATCCTGGATGCAAATGCATGAACCTATTCTGGAGAGTGGCTAGATTTCAGGAAGAAAACAGAAACTTAGGAAAATAGCAGGTGTTGCCCATCGATAAGGCAAGCCCTAGTGCATTCATAAATTGGGCAGGATGAATGCTGGGAAGCTTTCTACTTGACAGGAAACATCAATTGATGCATTCTCTTTTCTAATGTCTACAAGCACGGACACTGTGGGATACACAGACATAGAAAACTCGCCTTGTGAAACAACTTACTAGAAACAGTTCACTCCAAACCAAACAAACCGACTTTCCTGCCTATTCTCAGAACATGAGACAAAACCACAAACACACATCTACACCCACAAAGGCACCTCCTTCCCCAAGTAGGTCTCTCACTCTCCAGAGTATCCTCTGACTGCTGGGCCATACTATGTTCCCCCAATATGGCGTGTCCTGTCTCAGATCTGGTCTCCTTGTCCAACTTTGTGAAGTGTTCAGGAGCCAGCTGTGAGCCACTACCTGCTTTTTCAGGAAAGGCCCCTCTTCAGAGAACTCCTGGCATTTGGCCATCCTCACATCAGTAGGTACCAAGAAAGACTGACTCTGTCCTTGCTAAATTGAAGCAAGTGAGACACTGGGACTGGGACTGAGACTGACTCTGTGTGCCTGGCTTCCTGGATCCCAAGTTCAGAGAGTTCCATTACCAAGGGATTGAGGTGAGGTCACATCCTTCAGGAACTGAATTAGGTCTCTGCCTTGGCAACCACTTTATCCAAACAGTTGCTTTCAAGCGTACCATGAGAAGGAGGCTTACCCTATTTTCTGTGGCACTTTCACAAATTAGAATGGTATATCAACCATAGGCACCAAGGAACCACTCTCCACGAAGGCCTGATTTGGTCCATCTTTTTTATATTTGGAAAAGAGCCTTTAGTCCAGGGAGCACTACAGTGAACCTCTGCACTAAAACTATTAGCAAGCACCTGATGGAGGAGGCCTCCATAGGTAAGTGGCTCCTTTATAACATCTGATATCCAGTTAAGGGAGATCTCTTCTGATGACAGAGATGTGGCACGGGGAGGCTCACATATACTTCTGTGCAGAACAGTAACGAGAATCTTTCTGTCCTCTGTTCTGTTCTGTAGGGAATTCCTCTGGAACTGTAGAGAGGTGCCGATGAGCACGCACGCGCTCCTACCCTGGAGCTTTAGCAAGATGTTGCACTGTTCCCCTGTTTCTGTGTTTAGCCACCGGGTTTCTGTTTATTTGTGTTCTGTGTTCTATTTTTTTGTTTGTTTGTTTGTTTGTTTTTGTTCGTTTTGTTGTGTGATTTTGGTGGTAAAAACTTAAGTATATTGGACATGAAAATCAGAAATAAAGAGAGTAAGCCTGACACCCCTTTGGACTGTGTTTTAAGGAACTGCAATGAACTTTATCCCCCTTTGAGAAGCAGGATGATAGAAGCGCCTAGCTGGCTGCCTGGAGCACACCCATTGCAGAGGGAAATGCCTGCTGGGGACCTAAGAACAGAGTATCTCCCAGGTTAACAAGTGAAACTCCTTTAAAACCCCTTGTCCCTCCATATAAAGAGAGTCACAACTTTGGCAGAGTCCCCTGTGTTTCTCCTTTGTTAGCCAAGCAATAAACCTCCTTTTTTCTTTTTCTCAAAACCCAGTCCTCATTATTAAGTTGGTATTAATTGGCTTCAAGGTCAGGAACCAAACTCTAAGTTACAAATCTTGTACCCCCCCTCCGCCCCGGAACTTTGTGAGACCTATCTACTGAAATGTTAGGAGATAGAGCATGCTTGGTGTGGAACTGAATCAGAGGAGCTAATCCTGTATGTAAAAGGAGAAACTGAGGGACTCCCAGCAGCTGCCAAAGCCCTGTTGATTCAGGGAATTACCTCCTTCCTTCCCTGCACTGTAAGGATTATGCCACCCTCTGTCTTGTTAAAAAAAGAGAAAAAGAAAAAGGGGACACTAAATGCAGTAAAATCACCATGGAGACACTTTATTTTACATTTCAGGTTGCCCCTCTGTGAAAACATCTGGTCCCCTTGTGGGGACAGCTATGGTCCCACTGGTGTACGAGATTTTTCTCTTATCTGCTCTGGTTTAAAGGGTTCTCTCTGACAGCCATAGTCTGGACCTCCTTTCGGTCTGTATTGTGTCTTTGTTTCTGGCCCTTTAAGGCATGTGCAATAATGTGTTGATATTATAAATTGTTTTTTGGGAATGATCTTAGCTGAATGTGTGTCGAAATGATGATGTTTTATTTTAACAATCTGGTATCTGAATGGGTTTTTGAAGCATTGCACAATCTTGCAGTTAAAAGTCGGGTTTAGGTAATTGTTTAGTTTATGATTTCAGATAATTCATGCCAGAGAACTTAAATACTTAGGATGGATAACTGAAGAACTCTACTTCCAAGTTGGCAAGAAACTTCCCAATCGTACAGTCTTTTTTTTTTTCACCAATTTTGAATTGGGTAGCCTGGGAAAATGTCACTGTGTGTACCAGTGCATTAATTTGGACATGGATAGTAAATCATAGTATGGTGTCTGTTGACCAAACAAGATGTAAAGATATAAAATTTTGTGAATTGTATCTTAAACTTGTATCATAATTTTCAACATCCGAACCTGAAAATTATGGTTAAAATGCCTTAGTCCTGAGATGTCTGTTCAGAATAGCAGTTTTTTTCCTGCTCCTTCCAGACCTCAGCCATGACTTCTGTTGAAATGCAAATGAAAGAAGCCTGCAAGCTTTGTAGGAGACTGATTTGAGATCTAAGGGAAAAAAAGGTAAATTGTATGGTATTTTCTAATTACTGGCAAGTCATTTTTTCTAGGACTCTTATTTTTTTCTGAGATACTTTATGTTTTTTGACCTCATGATTTTGAGCCTACAGACCTAGGTTAATGTTTTTCTGATCAGTTCTATCTTTGACCAACTGTGGACTTCTTGAAACATTGCAATAAAGATTTCACCTGCGAAATGCTACGAGGCCTTTACTATTATTATGTGTGCACAATTTTGTTATGTGTTGTATGTCTATATATACATATGTCCGTATATCATATATATGATACATAAATTAACATATATAAGGAGCGCTCATAAAAAAAAGCGCTCATAAAAACAAATTTTAAAAAGTGGATCCAAAGATCTTTAATTCACGTGATTTAAATGTTTCAATTTAAATTGGATAAAGAGATAAAAACAAATGTCTTTAAATTTAAGCTTACAAAGTTTTCTAGGTGTTCAAACATCTAACAAAATATTAACATCTACAAAATGTCTAATATGCCTTGGCTCTAGTACCTTTCCTTCAACATAAAAATGGTTTACACTGTTCAATACGTTTCTCTAACTTTTTGATAAATAAGTAAAGTTAATTTGATATGGGATTACTCATTCATGAGTACTTTAGTTAGATATCTGATTGATTTACTAAGATCTGTATTTTTTTTAGTAAACTCTGTATGAGATTGTAAAAATCAGTCATGTGTTAATGAGGCAAAAATTTCTTAAAACATAAGTTTACCCATAACATTGAGTTTATTAAGATTTATGTTTTCTAGAGCAAGAAACCATAAAAATTAAACAACTGATTAAATAAGAACTGTTATTTTAGAGCACTGTACTGCCATTTCTTTAAAAGCCAAACTTGATTAATGTAGAAACATAAATGTAATTGTTATGCTATTAATGTTTTCATATCTTACAGGTATGCAAGTCTGTAAGGTAGAAACCTTAAAAGAGCATTATATCAAGCTGGTGCTCTGAAGTTGTGTGGTAAAAAATATATTGTGGATTTATTTACCTGTTATCAATAAGATATGTAAATTTTTATGTTACTTTTTACATTGGGGAACAATTTAAATGTATTTTTAAGTTAATTAGAGCCTAATCTTTGTAAAGGTTAAAAACTTTCAGCATTTCTTTAATTCATGTTTTAAATGTGATATCATATGGTGTTAGCTAATGTTCATGTGACCTCAAACAATTTATGTAAACTTTGTCAAAAGATATTTAAAAATAAAGATCAGCTTTAGAATTAAAATACTTAAGATTTATAAAGAGCCCTGCCTTACCTGAGATAAGGCTGTGTGTCCCATCTTACTACATGTGAGAATGACTATGAAACATGTAGGTCAGATAATATTTCTTTAAAGTTATACTAAAAAGTTTTTTTTTATTGTCAATATTCCTAGGATCTCAAACAGGGTATATAATGTATAACTCAGCCAAAAAATTCAGGGAAGATATTACACGAACTAAGTATTTTTACTTTTGTTAATTTTAGTTTGAAATTTTCTTATAAGTGATCTAAAGATTCCCTGTTAGTTTTACAAATGCGTTGCTTTAAGAACACAACATGGGTTTATTCAAGATAATAAGTCATCAACTACAATACAGACAGAATAATACAGATCCCAATTAATAGAAAGGTAATTATAAAGTTATAGACATTAAAGCCAAGTACTCTTAATATAAGGCTGTTAAATTTTACTTGCTGGATGTTTAAGATTAGGATTTAAAATGAATGTTAAATGAAAAGGGCCAAGAAAACCAATATTTGGCTCTTGCCCTCTGAGTCAGTCTGAATCCAGGGAACAGGGGACTTCTCTAAAGAGCTTTGCAACTCTGAGCCACATAACCTCCTGATCAGGGAGATTAATGAGACCACTGGAGAACAGAAAGCCAATCAGTGCATTTGATACAAAGAGGAGAGTCATCAGAGAAAGGAGACATCCCTGATGCTTCTGAGGGAAGCCAAATGGTCAAGCAAGACCTGGACCCACCTAGCGCAAATGGCACTAGCAGAACTGAGAATCTCCTCTCAAGTTTCCCCAGAATTGATTCCCACAAAAGCTCAGCTGACTGTTAACAATAGATAGAAACAAAAGTCAGTTTGACTGCTTCATCTTAAACACTTAGCAAAGACAGTTAAGACCAAAATACAGCCACTCCTGGGCATATTAAATAATAATAATAATAATAATAATAATAATAATAATAATAATAATAAAATTTTAAGGTATGAACTTTATCTTATCCTCCCAAAACAAGTAAGACTGGAGGCTACAAAGAAGGATTCTCACACAGGAATGCCTAATACTTATAAAAAGAGACTATCAAGAAGAGCTGCCACAGGCAGAAGTTTTCAGTTTAAGACCTACAGATATTCCTAACCTACAAAGGTAGGCTTGGTGTTTGCTAGTACGATTATCCAGCCCTGAGTAACAGAATTAAAGGTTTCTCTATTAGACGAAGAGGTCATACTAGTAAAAGGATTTTACAAGATCAGATGACATTAAATTATTAAATTGTGTCTTATTGGGAGGGCCAACTGTAACACTTAAAGTTAAATATTAAGTTGACAGTCCTGATAACTGGGGATATTAAAGACTGGTGAGGGAATTTCTATACAGTGACATGTTGTAGCTGCTGCAACATTTATCCAGTACTCATGGTTTTTGTTTCACTCATAGAAGAACCCATTCACAGATGACTTTACAACCTGTTCTTCCCCAACCTGACTTCAAACCGAACTGACTTCTAAAAGGCAACTCATGTCTCTCAACTGACTTCTAATAGGCAACTCATGACCCTCACGCCGAGCCCACTCACGTCACCCTGTCTCAGGACAGAAGAAGAAAAAATTAGTGATGCCACTCTTCTTACAACAATGGAGAGAAAGATAAATAGACTATCAATATAAGTAATTAAGAAGGGTAAAATCAACGAGATCGGTTTTGGGTGAGTTCTAAAAATTTGGAGACTCTTACCTGAGGGATTAAAATTTCCTCAGTGCTCTTCCCATAATCTATCAAAGATTTGAAAGGGACAAAGAGAAAAGGGGGGAATTGTAGACCCAACCTGATCTTTTATTAAAATTGGGAGCCATCATGCCACAAAGCCATGAAAAGATAATTTTGGCTTTACCATTAATTACTTCAAATTCTGAACCTGCGTGGAATGCCTGCCCGCGCCTTGAACTCACACATGCCTGGCTCTCTGACCAGATAGCAGCCCTCTCAGAAACTTTAGTGACACATCATAAATATTTGCCTTCTCTGGCAAGACAACAACCCTCTCTGAGGCTCTAATGGTCCTCATGAATTCTCATGTAGGGACAGCAAAAAAAATGTAAACTACCTTTAGTGTGATGTTTATCAGAGTTCTGTTATCTGTAACCCCCCTTTTGTGTAACATTCTGGGCTATAAAGCTGGGCTGTAGGAAAGCTGGGGTTGCTGTCTTGTTCCCTTCGTTTTGGGAGGGAGAGGCAGCATGGCCGGTGGAAATAATAAGCTTAATTTTATTTGATTTTAATTTGAGTCAGTGGTCTTTTCTAGCGTCCTGGTCTAACAGGTAAACACTCCAAAAACATGGAGCTCTGCCGGCCTAAAGACTTCTTGAGAAACTTCCTCTGAGTTTGGGCACTTGAAATATATGTTGTTGCAAGGAGATTTAGCTTCCTTTCTAGTGACACCATAAAAGCTGGGTCTGCATCTACGTGACCTGGAGGACATGGTTTCTTGTATTCTAATGAACATGAGGCAGCAGTGCTGAATATTCTATTTGTAGGTAAACTGTGGCCACTTGGTGCTAACTGTCTCCCCGTGTGAACTGTGAAGCCATTTGGTCATCCTCCACTTTTCGTGGTGTTTCTTGCTGCTGCACTGGGAGTTTGGTATTTGCTTCATGAAATACAATGAGTTCAACTGGGACCCAGTATTAGAGGGAGTTCTGTCACTTGTGGTGGGTCAGGGTCTGCAGGAGAATGCAACAACCAGGCTTCTATCTCACAAAGCTTGCCCCTTTGTCCATAGAAATCTGACTCTGAACTTTGCCCGGAAACCTCTCCATATAACAAGAAGGGTCTGCTGGCTGCACCATATCAGTCACAAGCCATTTTGAAGGCAATGGAAAATCCTCATGGCCACACCACAGCTGTATTATCACACACCTGCCCACCACTGCAAAAGGCCCACTACTCAGCAGGGTCCAACTTACTGGCATCTTTGTTCTACACCATTTTCATGAAATACCGTCAATCATGGCATTCTCTTGTACACTCATGACCAGGAAAAAGACATCCAAAGGTTCTCCAGTGCCACCTGGTTAAGGGAATTTAAAAAATTTTATTGTATTTATCTAGCCATTTTTCATGGATGAAGTTGGAGGCACTGTGGGTTTCAGTTCAGTAGTGAGACACTACCTGCTTTCTCAGGAAAGACCCCTCTTCAGAGCTCTCCTGGAATTTGGCCATCCTCACATCAGTAGTTACCAAGAAAGACCGATTCTGTCCTTGGTAAATCCAAACATGTGTGGCCACTGGGACTGTGACTGGGAATGCCTCTGGGTGCCTGGCATCCTGGATCCCAAGTTCAGAGAGTTCCATCACCAAGAAAATGATATAGGTCACTTCCTTCAGGAACTGAATGAGGTCACTGCCTTGGCAACCTCTTTGTCCTAACAGTTGCTTCCAAGTGTCCCAATAGATGGAGGCTGCCCCTACTTCCTGTGACACTTTCACAAGTAAGAATGGTATATCAAACATAGGCACCCGTGAACAGCTCTCCACACAGGCCTGGTTTGGTCCATCTTCTCTACATTAAGAAGAGATAGACTGCTTCAGACACACCCCTTCATCCTGACCTGTTTTTTTTTTGTCATGAAAGATGACTTTTGCTCTCTCAGGTCCTTCATAGCTTTCTATATCTCCCCCAGGGTTCACTTCTGCATGGACCTTTGAGGTTCTCAGCAGGTGGAAGATCTCTTACATTTCTATATAAGACCAACTCTGTCCTTGCTTTTCTGTAAAGTTAGATTGAGGAAACAAAGTATGGTTAGGGTTAATAACATGTTTGATTTGGGTTAGGAATCATTCTGCTGCATGAATAATGGTATTGGGAACCTGCAATATTTATAAGTATATATAGAGGTGAAATATATGTATGAAAACACAAATCTAGGTAAGATTTGAAGCCCAAAAGGGCATTGGATCCTTGATTGGGATACTTCACTCGGAATTATGTTGTGCACATGTGTCTCAGATAAATCTATACATAATGGCATAGGACCTTGTACCTTGGATAATTGAATGTCGAAGAGAACATCCAGTCAAAAAAGGATACTTGGTAGGATTAGGAAGATAGTTGGTAGGATTAGAAAAAAAGAGTGAGTATAGGATTTGGACAAAAAGTTCTTTAGCAATAGGGCTTCAGGTAGACAGAAAATGTAAATGTCAGCACATGTGAAGAGTCAGTCACAATGATGAACTGGGGAAAATATGTAGGAAAGCAGATATCATTAGAGACATTAGGAAATCAGGCAAATGATGAAGTGATTGATAGGATTAGACATTTTCAACAGGCTTGAGGTTGAATACATAATCTTTGGAAGAAACAAATATGTAGTCACCAATAGGATTGACATTTGAGAGCATTAGGCAACCTGGACATGGGTGATTTTCATAATCCATACTCACATTCCATTTAGGCTTTGGTACAATTGTAAGTGTGACTTTGCATTTTGTTGACAGAATATATATGTAGATCAGGTGACATGAGTCTTTCTTGCACCATTTCTGGGAGCAATATTTAGAAGAGATATAAATTAGTATTGGGGGCACAAATAGGTGTACCATGTGTGAATATATAATATAACTGATTCCAACTTTAGAAATTGGAATAAATTGATATCTGAAAATACACAGGAAATGTTATATTGACATACATTCATTCATTCCAACCAGTTATACATCTAATGGTAATATTAGGGTTGTGGTTTATCATAAAGTGTGTGTGAGTTTTGCTTCAAAATTGATTATGGAAATCGAAAATAATGTGTTTGGAAAGAAGTCTCAATAAATAACCAGTCAAAAGCAAGGAGGAATACATGTGTACTGAAGCAGGAAGTGATTGAATGTGTTTCAAATGTCTTTAAATTTGTGAACTTGTGGATGAAATGTATATACTATGATGTACAAAAACTGAAGAAATAGTAATGTACCAGTGTTAAATAAAAATGAACATCAAAATACACATCATGCCCCTTTGGAATCTACTTGCATTGATGTTAAATTGGGTCAGTTACAGTAGAAATATAAGGATTTGTTTGCACCATTCAGTGAAGTGAGTTTTCAGTACTAGAAAACAAATATGTATTTCAGGTGGATGAATATTTCTGAAAATAATCGTATGAAAATTTGATTATAAAACCACATACATGAGCATAAGTGAATTATTTAGGGAGTGTATAATAGGACACATATATTTTATATTTGGAAAAATCTAGAGAATATATATATATATATATATATATCTCACAGAGAAACATTAGAAAGTAGCAATATATATGCAAATCAAAATTCATCGTGAAATATATATCATCCACCGATCCAAAAATATTAATTTTACTGAACATGGATTTATGTATAATGTTGTTCAACTAAACATCTCACTCATAGTTTGAATTTTCAGTTCCAAAAGCGTTTAGGAGGGGTGATCTCTTCTCATACTTTCTTTCTGCTAAGTTAGCCACCTCACAAAAATGTACGTGTGATACCAGGTAGGATTTTTTATGTGCATATAAAAATACATGTGCTGAATTGGCTACAGAAAAAAGGAGACAGAAATTCACATATGTGTTAACTTTAAAAACACATGGAGTACTATTTCAACATACAATTGACAAGATTTATAACTCCTACACTATATCATGCAAAAGGCAAGACCAACTATACACCATGCCTCCTCTGAACTGCTTGTATTAATATTATGTTTGGGTTATTTGTCTCCATCATATTAGGATTAGTAGTCAGAGTCTATTAGGGTATGGGTTACTGACAGGGATTCAGTATTTCAAATGGAAAATTGGAAAATGAATCCAATGTGTATGTAAATATGTGCTACACAAAAATCTTCCCACTCTCATCCAGAACAATAGCTTGACAACACCTTCACCCCATGTAAGACACAATTAGAGGAGAAGAGTTAGAAAATCCATGAATACATATCTGGAATGGAATGCGATCAGGAGTTCACAACCGTGGAAGTGTTAGAGGAGTTTCCAAAAGTAAGGGACAGGGTAAACACTTCAAAAACATGGATGTCTGTTGTCCTAGAGACTTCTTGAGATACTGCCTGTGAGGTTGGGCACTTGAAATATATGTTGTTGTCAAGTGCTTTAGCTTCCTTTCTAGTGAAACCATAAACCTGGGTCTGCATCTATGTGACCTGGAGGACATGGTTTCTTATTTTCCAATGAACATGAGACACCAGTGCTGAATTCTCCCTTTGAAGGTAAACTGTGGCCCCTTGGGGCTAAATGTCTCTAGTGTGGACTATGAAGCCATATGGTCATCCTCTATTTTCGTGGTGTTTCTTGGTGCTGCACTGGATGTTTGGTATTTGCTTCATGAAATACAAGGAGTTCAACGGGGACACAGTGCGTGAGGGATTTCTGTCACATGTGGTGGGTTAGGGTCTGTAGGAGAATACAAGAACCAGGCTTCTATTCTACATAGCTTGCCCTCTTGAACATAGCAACCTGATTCTGAACAATGTCCTGAATCCTCTCCATGTAACAAGATGCCTTTACATATAAGGGTCTGCTGGCTTCACCATGTCAGTCACAAGCCATTTGGAAACCAATGGCAGATCCACATGGTCCCACCACTGATGTTTTATCACACACATGCCCACCTTTGCTCTTGGCCCACTAATCAGCAGGATCCAACTTTCTGGCATCTCTGTTAAAAAAGATGCAGGAGGTCATTCAAAGGAAGGAGGAAACACCTTCAGAATTCCTGGATAGACTAACCAAGTCCCTTCAGCAGTACACAAACCTCGACCCAGAAACCCCTGATGGCCGTCATGTCTTAATGACATATATTCTGGCCCAAAGCTACCCTTACATTAAAGCCAAGCTTAAAAAGTTTGAACAGGGCCCTGCTACTCCTCAGACCAAAATCCTTCCTGTCACTTTCAAGGTTTTTCATGGTAGAGAGGATGAAAGTGAATTCCGTAGGCAGAGGGCTGAAAATGACAAATTCCAAATGTTGGCCCAGCTCATTCAGAGAAGGCCATCACCATGCCGTCCCAATATGACCCCCCCAGGAGCTTGCTTCAAATGAGGTAAGGAGGGACATTGGACCAGGAATTGTTCTTCGCCGAGGACACCCTACAACCCCTGCGCAAAATGCCATCAAAGTGGACACTGGGGGGCAGACTGCCCAACAACCCAGAAGGGAGGTTGGTCTGCTGCCCAGCAACCCCAGCCTCACCTGGGCTTGGCAGAGGAGGATTGACGGAGTCCTGGGCCTTCCCTCCAGACTATTACCATCAAGAATCAAGAGCCTAGGGTCACCTTCCTGGTGGATGGACGCTTCATTAACTTCCTCTTGGATACTGGTGCCGCTTTTTCGATTTTGAGGGAGTATTAGGGTCCTACCACACCCTCAAAAACTCCTATTGTCAGGGTAGGAGGTAAAAAGATTTTTCCTCAACCCCCCCCCAATCATGTTATATGCAGCGATCCCTTTTGTCCTTCACTCACTCCTTTCTTGTTATGAGCCATTGCCCCATTCCCTTTCTGGGAAGGGACATACTCTCACTATTAAAAGTCACCATTCACTTATCACCCCACAACTCTCCTACCTCTCATTTCCTCATGATATTCCTAGGGGAGATACACCTCCTTCATGCACTCTCCCACGACTATCTAAACCATTTAACCCTGAGGTTTGGGACACAATTACACCCTTTATGGCTAAATGCAGTCCTATTCATATTGTCTTACGGGACCCTTCAAGATATGTTAGTCAACCACAATATCCACTCACAACCACATCCCTCCTTGGATTAGAACCCATCATCCAGGATTTATTATGAAAGGGGTATCTTAGGCCTACACACTCTCCTTTCAACACACCCATTCTGGCAGTTAAGAAACCTAACGTGTCCTACAGGCTGGTTCAAGAACTTCGCCTTGTCAACTCCTCTGTGGACCCCATCCACCCGCTAGTGCCCAACCCTTACACCCTCCTCTCTCAGATCCATGCCACTACTACTCACTTCTCAGTCCTAGATTTAAAAGACGCATTCTTTTCTATTCCCTTGTTCTCAGAATCTCAGGATATCTTTGCTTTTTCATGGACTGACTCTCACACCCGCCATTCTCATCAGCTTACCTGGACTGTCCTCTCACAGGGATTCAGGGATAGCCCCCATCTCTTTGGCCAATTTCTTGCCCAGGACCTCACATCCTTTCACCTGACCTGTCCTGACTCTACTCTACTTCAATATGTCTATGACCTTCTTCTATGTAGTCTTTCTGGGAACACTCTCAATCCCTCACCGCTCAGCTTCATAAATTCCTAGAAGAAAAGGGATATAGGGAGTCTCCCCACAAGGCCCAGGTTTCCCAGTCTTCGGTCACCTATCTTGGTTTTTGCCTTACACCCGGGAAAAAGGAAATAACACTGGATAGGAGGCAACTCCTCTGTGATCTTTCAGTGCCCTATACGAAAGCCAAAATACTATCATTCCTAGGATTAGCAGGTTATTTTAGGGCCTGGATCCCAAATTATTCTCTTCTCTCCAAACCCCTGTATGACCTAGCAAAGGGACCCCCTAGTGAATCTCTTGCCTCCTTTCCCATCTACCACTTCCGCAGGCTTCAGCAACTCCTCTTAAAGGCACCTGCCCTTCACCTTCCAGATCTTTCAAGAACATTTCATCTATATGTCCATGAAAAAGGGGGGCAAGCACTTGGGGTCTTAGGTCAAAACTATGGGCGTACATTTGCACCTGTGTCATATTTGTCCAAGCAACTAGACCCTACCATCCGTGGGTGGGCCCCTTGCTTAAGAGCTCTGGCTACTGGACAAATTTTACACAAAGAAGCCTCTAAGCTGACTTTTGGGGCCCCTTGAACTATCCACTCCCCACATCACTTGAAGGATCTTTTAGCTTAAAAGGGCCTTCAAACTCTCCCTACATTCAGATTTCTGTCGCCCCTCACTTCCTTTCTGGAAAACCCTAATATTATTTTCCTCCCCTGCTCTGCACTGAACCCTGCCTCACTGCTCCCAATGACTCCCATGTCTCACATACCAACTCATAATTGCTTGGAAACCTTAGATGATTTCCTCCCCTGTCATTCTTCCATTTCTGAGAGACCACTCAGCAAGCCTGACCTTATCTGGTTTACTGACAGCAGTTCCTTTAGGGAGAACGGAACTCATTACTCTGGATACGCTGTATTTTCAGCCACTGAGATTATAGAGGCCAAAGTTTTGCCTTCAGGAACTACAGACAAGTAGGCTGAACTTATAGCATCCACTTGTGCCTGCCTTCTAGCACAAGGCAAATCCCTCACCCTCTAAACTGATTCAAAATATGTCTTCCATATCTTATTATCCCATGCTGATATTTGAAAGTAGCGAGGCCTACTTACCACCAAAGGTAATGCGATCACTAATTCAGCTTTTGTAACCAATCTAATCGAGGCCACTTACCCACCCAGTTGGGAGTTGTCCATTGTAGGTCCCATCAGAAGGACGGCTTTCTTATCACTGAGGGCAAAGCGAAAGCTGACCAGGCGGCACGAATGGCTGCTACCACTTTCAATTATGGCCTCCATGAGGGACATATAATGGCCACTTTAGGCAGCTCATCTGAAGCCCCTACGTCTTTCAGTAAGAACAAGCATCTTTTCAAGTTCCTTCATACTCTATTCCTTTCCAATTCTCAGTCTTTGACCCTCTTTTTACAGAGTTTCTTTTCCCTCACCCCCTCTGACAAGCCATGCTACAGAATATAGCCTCTAATTGTCAGATCTGTCAGCGGACCAACCCTCATACTCCTTTAAGGCCCAAACCTTTCCCTTTCCACCAAGCACGGGGACACATTCCCGCTGCTGACTGGCAGGTAGACTTCACCAACATGCCCACAGTATGGCGCACTAAATACCTCCTTGTCTTTGTGGACACTTTCTCTGGTTGGGTTGAGGCATTTCCCACTTCCAATAAAAAGGCTTCCACTGTAGCTTCAATCTTACTGACAGACATCATCCCCAGGTTTGGTATGCCCACTTCCCTACAATATGACAATGGTCCTGAGTTTTCATCTAGGATCACACAAAAGGTCTCTCAAGCCCTCTCCTTCAAGTGGCATTTCAACTGTCCATATTTCCCCCAGGCTTCAGGGAAAGTGGAAAGGGTAAATCGTACTCTAAAGGAAGTCCTTACCAAATTGACAATGGAATTAAACATAGACTGGTTCAAACTCCTTCCCTTGGCTTTGCTTCGAATCAGAGCTCTCCCTAAGAAACCATCTTTACTGTCTCCTTTTGAGATAATGTATGGAAGACCTCTTATAACCCCTGGGTTGGTCATTTCACAAGGACCTCTCACCCGAGATTTGTCTTTGCCTCTCTTGCTCCATCTCCGCTCGGAACTCTGGAAATATCAGGACTGTCTTCTTCCGGACCCAGTCTCCTCTCCAAACACTCCTCCCTTAACACCTGTTAGTCTAGTCTATGATAATACCCCAGAGGAGAAAGGGACTCTTGCCGCAAAATGGGAAGGCCCCTATCCTGTCATTCTCTTTACCCTTACCACCGCCAAACTCTCCTTACCAGACAACTGTCTCACTCCCTGGATTCACATGTCTAGGTTGAAGCCACATCACCAGGAGGCCCCACCTGCTGAAGACAGGGCCACCCCAGAGGAACTCCAAGAATCACCTACTGAACCTCCCCTTTACTCCTGCTCTCCACACCCATCTCACCCATTTTAGTTGTGGCTCACACGGTTTTCCTTGCAGCCCAATTCCTCTTAAAGAAGGCACAATGAGCTCTCCCAACACCCTAGTCTTCTCTAACTGCTTGTTTTTTGTGCTCTGCTTATTTTCTGTGCTCTGTCAGGACTGGTCTTTACCCTCCTCACCTACCATGCATTTATTCACTTTTCGGGAACGATACTCAGAACATGGCATGCAGAAGGTCTGCGCAGTGGATGCAACTACTTGCTTCATCCACAACTGCACCTCTATTTCCCTAAAATTTTCACCTTCAAGGACCTTCGTCCCTGGTAGCTGGAACTGGCCTTTCATTTGCTTCCTTTTTGATCAAACAAAAGACTATTGTCATTGGTGGCCTGAGATTTATAATGGGTGCCCCTATTGGTCATGCATGTTCCATGATGAACGTGGTAGCTATTCTTACCACTCATTTGGTTACCCTGAAGGGTGTACTTCTAGTTACATAAAGTGGCATAAAGGCTCTTCATCCAGTAACAATGGATGGTATACTTTAGATAAACCTGACCCCAAGGCCAAACGATGGGGCTATGTTGAGTTTGCTGTCTATGCTCCGACAACCTCAGTCAGACCCACAGGGTGGATGACTATTGGCCGCACCCTGATTACGCAACCTAAGGCAACCATTCAGGTAGTCGAACACATTAAGGACTCAGAATCAAAACTTCGAGATCATATCCATAGCTCATCCAAAGAGGATTCAGAGCCTTCAACCCTCTCAGGTCCCCCTCCCACATGGCTCAATTTGCTACACCAAACTTTTTGATTATTAAACTCCACCCCTCTTTCTGTGCCTACTTCTCAGTGCTTTCTCTGTGCTTCACTTAGTCGTCCACTTCTAGCAGCAGTCCCATTAGCGGCAGGAAATATTCCAGCAAAACCCTACAATTTCTCTAAAAAGGACAACCCCTACATGTGACACGTATCCCACTGTGGGAAAGTTATTCCACCAATACTTTATTTCCTTTCATCTGTTTCCACCTGCCAATAATGAATCCTTTACCCATTTGTTCCTTGAGCTACAGCACCCCATAGAGCCCTGTGTTTATGCAACCTGGACATTTCCTCTGGTGTAATGGGTCTTTAAGTACCTCAACCATCAATGTCTCTGGCGCCTGTTTCTTGGTTACTGTAGTTCCTCAGCTATCTTTGTATACTCCCACCGAATTCTGACAGTTGGCCCTACCTTCCCGCACCCGTAGGGCAGTCTTTCTGCCGGTTCTGGTAGGCCTCATTTTAACAACCTCAGTGACGGGTCTCGGACTCTCTGGTGGAGCTATAGGTCATGCTCTATGGGATCCAATGACCTTCAACATAAACTGCAGGAAACACTCAATACCATGGCTGAGTCTCTGGGTTCCTTGCAGCGGCAGGTTACTTCATTGGCACAAGTGGCTTTACAGAACCAAAGGGCAATTGATCTTCTCACTGCAGAAAAAGGGGTTACATGCCTATTCCTCAGAGAGGAATTTTGCTATTATGTTAATGAATCTGGGCTAATAAAAAAAATGTTGTTAAATTGCAGGAATTATCGACCCAATTGCTCAAACCTACCTCCTCCAATCCCATAACGGGGTTCTTCCAATCCTATCTTGCCATGTACTTACTACATATCTTGGGGCCAATTATTTGGATGCTCCTTTTTTGTGCTCTCTTGCCCTGCATAATGAAGTGCCTTCAAACCCAACTGCATAAAATTCCTAATCAAACTTTCAACCAGCTTTTGCTTAGTACTACCAGCCTCTGATGACCGATGAATCCCCAACATCTCCAAGAGAACAGTTCACTCAGTGATGAAGCTCACTACCAGGCACGATGGAATGCAACGGGTATTAGACAGCAGGAGACAACGAGCTCGGAGAACCTCTTAATCTGCCATCCTGGATTCATAGTCTTTACCACCTTCTAAGCTTTCTCATGGCCCTTGGCCTCTTCTATGTCAGTCCCCCCACATGGTACTTCTGCCAAAAATTGACATTTGCTTTAATTTTTATCTTCATTCTGTTTTTATTCGCTCTGATCTTCTTCAGGTGCTGGCGACACCATGTCCAGGCAACGCTTCCAGTATTTCCTTGAGTCTCTGTTACAGGACCAGTGGCTGATACCAACAATCTCTTCCATCCAGGACTGGTTCCATGCCATCGACATCTTTGGCTTCAGGGAACATTCATTGACTTCACCCCTATGAAAATAGCTGTCTATAGCCACTGGGTTTTATTTCTGGCTGCCATGATATCCCCATACCTGCCCCCTGAGCATTCCTCCACTTCTCTTTCTAGGCTCCACACCACCCCCACACAGCAGGAAGCAGCCAGATCTGACAAATGACGCCGCACTTCCTAAGAAAACAAAAAGGGTGGAATGTTGGGAAAAGAGTAAATGGCAGCCATACCCCAGAGAAAAACCCCAACATGGCGCCTAAGGACTTCTTCTTCCTACCTTCTTCATTTCTGCAGTGGCGCAAAAAGTTCCCGCCCTTGTGAACTCTCCTGCCAGCGCCAATTTCAAATCTCGCTTGTGGGGAACCTTAGCCCCAATGAGAACTAATTCCTGGGCTCTGGAGCTGATATTTGAAAGAACTTGTCAATAAACGGGTTGCTGCCATTTATCTAAGCCATACCATCTCCCCCTTAGTTCTATATAAGCACACAGCTTTTAGCAATAAAATTGGAATTCTCCCGGTGAAGTGTCATTGCGTGGGGAATTATTTCACTCATGTTCAGCAACAGGATATCCAAAGGTTCTCCAGTGCCACCTGGTAATGGGAATTTCAGAAATTTGATAGTATTTATTTAGCCATTTTTGAAGGATGAAGTTGGAGTCACTGTGCGTTTCAATTAATGCAGGAACCATTATGTGGTGAGGAAGCTCATTTAAATGAAATCTCTGGAGAAATCTCACAGGCAAGGCTTCCCAAAAAGTGGCCAAAAGGTCACATGAAGCCAGGATCATTGAGGTCTACAATATGAGTTCCATTTGTGTTTAGACTCTCAATTATGGCTGCCAAGTCTTTCAAAATAAAATCATGTGATATCCTGGCTGAGATTCTCACTGCACTGTGGAAAGACACCCTGGCCCTCGATCTCAGTTTTCAAGGGCGCATCTCATGCTTGGCCTCCTAAAATCCCAACACATTTCATGGCAATACTTCTTTGAGGTAAATTACAGAACTCAGTCTCTAAGAGGAATCATGCCAGAATTCAAGCCCAGGTGGATCCAGTTATCTCTTCCAACCGCCAAACAAATGACCACAATTAAAACCAAACACTCCCACATGGCCCTCATCTTCTTCCATATAGACACTTATCATAACCTCTGGCTGGAGTTTTTCATGAGGGGTGCAGCCCAAGATAGTGTCAAAAATAAGCTCCCTTGCCCCTCATTTGCCTAAAGTCAAGGTGGCCTGGACACCCATCCGGTGAACCAGGAGTGATCAGATAGGCCAGCTGTTAATACTGCTCTGCATCTCCAATTTGAGGCCTACTGACTGTCAGGTATAGATTCTTTATATGATTTGGAGCCATGAGAAAACCCAAAAACCTATGGGTTAGCCTCTGCAGGGCTGTGCATAACTCATTTGAACCAAAGGATCCGTATTCTCACTTGATGGTGGTCAGGAACCTTACAAATGAATGCGAGAGACTTCATTCACAATAATTGCTCTTTTGGCCATTTTGGTTTTGGATGCACACATGGGATCTCTCTTTACATCCATCAGGTGCTGAGAATCTAAGCCACAACCTCACACAGGGCCAAGAGGCTGATTCAGACACATCCCTTTCCAAAGCAATTAAGCAAAGAGCCACAGGTGATGCCCATTCATTTCCATTTGAAAACTGTTTTCTTCAGGCTTCACAAAGGGGTGGCCTGAGGCAAAGACCTTCCTGACATTCAGGGAAACAGAACAATTGATAAGCAAAAGGCCGAAAGCATGGTTTCTCCACTGAGACTTTCTTGGTCACACTGATATCTGAGTTTTCTGAGATGCTCGCCATTCCCTTCAGCTATCCAGGACATGGCAATGTCACAGAGCTTGGAGGTGGTACATATTTTGGACACAAAACCATGAGACTATTCTGGAGAGTGATGAGAATTCTGGAAGAAACAGGAACTTAGGAAGGTAGCAGGTGTTGCCCATGGATAAGGCAAGCTGCAGTCCATTCATAAATTGGGCAGGATGAATGCCGGGAATCTTTCTACTATACAGGACATATCAATTGTTGCATTCTATTTTCTAATGTCTACAACCACGGACACAGTGGGATACACAGAAATAGAAACACTTGCCTTGTCCAACGACTTACTAGAAGAAGACCACTCCAAATGAAACAAACCGTCTTTCCTACCTATTCTCAGATCATGAGACAAAACCACAAAATCACACCCACCCCACATAGACACCTCCTTCCCCCATGTAACTCTGTGACTATCCGGAGTTTCCTCTGAGTGGTGGGCCATACTATGTTCCCCCAAAATGGCCTGTCCTATCTCAGATCTGGTCTCCTTGGCCAACTCTGTGAAGTTGTCAGGAGCCTGCGGTGAACCACTACCTACTTTCTCAGGAAAGGCCCCTATTCAGAGCTCTCCTGGTATTTGGCCATCCTCACATATGTAGGTACCAAGAAAGACTGACACTCTCCTTGGTAAATTCAAACAAGTGAGCCTACTGGGTCTGGGACTGGACTGGCTCCGCGTGCCTGGCTTCCTGGATCCCAAGTTAAGAGAGTTCCATCACCAAGGAAGTGAGGTAGATCACTTCTTCAGGAACTGAATGAGGTCATTGCCTTGACAACCACTTTGTCCTAACAGTTGCTTTCAAGAGTCCCATGAGATGGAGGCTGCCCCTACTTCCTGTGACACTTTCACAAGTTAGAATGGTATATAAACCATGGGCACCCGGGAACAGCTCTCCACCTAGGACTAGTTTGGTCCATCTTCTCTACATTAAGAAGAGAGATGCTGATTCATACACATCCCTTCATGCTGACAAGGTTGTTTGCCATAGAAGATGACTTTTCTCTCTCAGGTCTTTCGTAGCTGCCTACATCTTCTCAAGGGATCATTTCTGCATGGACCTTTGATGTTCTCAACAGGTGGAACATGCCCTACATTCCTGTATTTTAAGAGCAACCCTGTCCCTGCTGTTCTGTAAAGTTCGATTGAGAGAACAGTGTATGGTTTGGGTTAGTAACATGTTCAATTTGGGGTTAGGAATCATTCTGCATGACGAATAATGGTATTGGGAAACTATGATATTTACAAGAATATATAGGTGAAATATAAGTATAAAAACAGAAATCTAGGGAAGATATGAAGTCCAGAAGGGCATTGGGCCCTTAATTGGTACACTTAGCTTTGAATTATTTTCTGCAAAAATGTCTCAGATAAATCTATATACAATGGCATAGGAGCTTGTACCTTGGATGATTGAATGTCGAATAGAACATCCACTCAAAAAGGGATTGTCGGTAGGATTAGAAAGATAGTCAGTAGGTTTACAAAGAAGAGTGAGAATAGGATTTAGACCAAAAGTTCTTAAGCAATAGGGTTTCAGGTAGACAGTGAATGTAAATGTCAGCACAAGTGAAGAGTCAGTCACAATGATGAACAGGGGAAAATATGTAGGAAAATAGATATAAATAGAGACATTACTAAATCAGGCAAAGTATAAAGTGAGTGATAGGATTAGACATTTTCAACAGGCTTGAGGTTGAATATATAATCTTAGGAAGAAACAAAAATGTAGTCACCAATAAGATTGACATTTGAGAGCATTAGGCCACCTGGACATGGAAGGTTTTAGTAATCCATGCTCACTTTCCATTTAGGCTTTGGTACAACCTTAAGGGTGACCTTTGATTTTTTTGTCCAGAATATTACTGTGAAATAATGTATATATAGATCAGGTGACATGAGTATTTCTTCCACCAATTTTTGAGGAATATTTTGAAAACGTATAAATTAGTATTGAGGGTAAAAATAGGTGTACCCTGTGTCTATGAATATAGAGATAATGCATGAATAGACCATACAGTTAATAAATAATATAACTGGTTCCACTTTAAATAATGTATTGAATTGATATCTGAAAATACATAAGAAATCAAATATTGATATATAATCATTCATAACAACTAGTTATACGTCTAATTGTAATCCTAGGGTTATGGTTTATCATGAAGAGTGTGTGAGTTTTGCTTCAAAAGTGATTGTGGAAATCAAAAATAATGTGTTTGGAAAGAAGTCTCATGAAAAGACCAGTTTGAAACATGGCGGAACACGTGTTTTCTGAAGCAGAAAGTGATTGAAAGTGAAATAAATGCCTATAAATTTGTGAACTTGTGGATGAAATATATATACAATAATGTGCATAAACTGAAGAAATAGTAATGTACTAGTTTTGAATAAAAATGAACTTCAAAATACTTATCATGTCCCATTGGAATCTACTTACATTGATGTGAAAATGGATCAGTTACTGTAGAAATATTAGGATTTATATGCACCATTCACTGAAGTTAGTTTTCAATACTAGGAAGAAAATACGTATATCAGGTGAATGAATATTTCTGAGAATAATCTTGTGAAAAGTTGATTATAAATCCACATACATAATCATGAATGAATTTAGGGAGTGTATAATAAGACACATATATTAAATATTTTGAAATATCTGGAGAGAATATATATATATATATATATATATATATATATATATATATATCCACACACAGATTTTACAAATTAGCAATATATATGCCAATCGAATTACACCGTGAAATATGTATCATCCACAGATCCAAAAATATTCATTTTACTGGATATGGATTTATGTATAACTTTTTTCAACTAGGAAGCTCACCCATAGGTTGAATTTTCAGGTCAAACAGCGTTTAAGAGGAGTGATCTCTTCTCACACTTTGTATCTGCCAAGTCATGTAACTCACAAGAATGTACGTGTGATACCAGGTAGGATTCTATATGTGCATATAAAAATACATGTGCTGAATAGAATACAGAGAAAGGGACACAGGAATTCACATATTTGTTAACTTTAAAAGCACATGGAAAACTATTTCATCAAAAAATTGACTAGATTTATAACTCCTACACTATATAATGCAAAAGGCAAGTCCAAGTATACAACATGCCTCCTCTGAACTGCTTGTATTTCTATTCTGTTTCCGTTATTTTTCTCCATCATATTAGGATTAGTATTCAGAATCTAGCAGGGCATGTGTTAGTGTCAGGGATTCAGTATTTCAAATGTAAAATAGAAAAATGAATCCAATGTGTATGCAAATATGTGCTAAACAAAATCTTCCCACTCTCATCCAGAACAATTCCTTGACATTTTTTTCGCCCAAAGTAAGACACAATTAGAGGAGAAGAGTAATAAAATCTGTGAATAATATGCTCAGGAGTTTACAACCTTGGAAGTGGTAGAGGAGTTTCCCTAGTATGGGACAGGGTAAACACTCCATAAACATGGAGCTCTGCTGGCCTAAATACTTCTTGAGAAACTGCCTCTGAGTTTGGGCACTTGAAATATATGTTGTTGTCAGGAGCTTTAGCTTCTTTTTAGTGAGACTATCAAAGCTGTGTCTGCATCTATGTGACCTGGAGGACATGGTTTCTTATTTTCCAATGAACATGAGGCAGCAGTGCTGAATTCTCTCTTTGTAAGTAAACTGTGGCCACTGGGGGCTAAGGGTATTCCCATGTGGACTGGGAAGCCATTTGGTCATCCTCCACTTTTCGTGGTGTTTCTTGCTGCTGCACTGGGACTTTGGCATTTGCTTCATGAAATAAAAGAAGTTCAACTGGGACACAGTTTTGGAGGCAATTCTTTCATGTGTGGTTGGTCAGGGTCTGCAGGAGAATGCACCAACCAGGCTTCTATCCCACATAGCTTGGCCCCATGTCCATAGTAACCTGATTCTAAACATTGCCCGGAAACATCTCCATATAACCTAAAGCCTTTACATGGAAGGGTCTGCTGGCTGCACGTTGTAAGTCACAAGCCATTTGGGATCCAATGGCAGATCCACATGGCCCCACCACAAATTATTTATCACTCACCTGCCTACCACTGCTCTAGGCCCACTACTCAGCAGGTTCCAACATACTGGCATCTCTGTTCTACACCATTTTCATGAAACCCACTCAATCAAGGCACTGTCTTGCATATTTACGATCAGCAACAGGACATCCAAAGTTTCTCCAGTGCCATCTGGTCATGGGAATTTCAAAAATTTCATGGTATTTATCTAGGCATTTTTCAAGGATGACGTTGCAGGCACTGTGGGTTTCAATTCATTCAGGAACCTTTAAATGGTGAAGAAGCTCATTTCAATGAATGCTCTGTAGAACTCTCACAGGCAAGGCTTCCCAAAGAGTGGCCAAAATGTCACATGAAGCCAGGCCTATTGAGGTCTACAATGTGACGTCCATGGGTGTTGTGACTCTCAACAATGGCTGACAAGTCTTTCAGAATTAAATCATGTGATCTTCTGGCTGAGATACCCAGGGCTCTGTGGAAAGCCACCCTGGGCCTAGATCTCAGTTTCCAAGGGTGATTCTCATGGGTGGACTCCTAAAATCCCAACAAAATTCATGGCAATACTTCTCTGAATTCAGTCTCTAAGGGGAATCACACCAGAGTTCAAGCCCAGGTGGTCCCAGTCATGTCTTCCAACTGGACACAAATGACCAAAATTAAAACCAAAACCCTCCCATATGGCCCTCATCTTCTTCCATATAGACACTAATAACAACCTCTGGCTGAAGGTTTCCATGAGTGGCGGAGTCCAAGAGAGTGTCCAAAATAACTCCCTTGCCCCTCATTGGCGTAAATTCAGGGTGGTCTGGACACCCTTCATGTGAAACAGGAGTGATCAAATATGCTAGATGTTAATACTTCTATGCTTCTCCAATTTGTGGAAAACTGAGTGTCAGGTATATATTTTTATGTGATTTGCAGTCATGAGAAAACACAAGCTCCTCTGCAGGTCTTTGAAGAACCCATTTGACCCAAAGGATCCCTATTCTCACTTGATGGAGTTCAAGAACTTTAAAGAAGAAGGCGACAGACTTCATCCACAAGGACTTCTTTTTGGCCATTTTGGTTTTGGATGCACACATGGGATCTCTCTTTACATCCACCACGTGCTGAGTATCTAAGCCACAACCTCACACAGGGCCAAGAGGCTGATTCAGACACATCCCTTTTCAAAGCAATTAAGCAAAGAGCCACAGGTGATCCATATTCATTTCCATTTGAAAACTGTTTTCTTCAGGCTTCACAAGGGGTGGCATGAGGCAAAGACCTTCCTGACATTCAGGGCAACAGAACATTAGGTTAGCAAAAGGCCCAAAGCAGTGTTTCTTCATTGAGACTTTCCTGGTCACACTGATACCTGAATTTTCTGAGATGCTCGCCATTCCCTTCAGCTATCCAGTACATGGCCATGTCACAGAGCTTGGAGGTGGTACATATCTTGGTCACAAAATCATGAGCCTATTCTGGAGAGTGACCAGAATTCAGGAAGAAAACAGGAACTTAGGAAGATAGCAGGTGTTAACCATCCATAAGGCAAGCCGCATTCCTTTCATACATTGGGCAGAAAGAATTCTGGTAAGCTTTCTACTAGCCTGGACACATCCTTTGATGCATTCTCTTTTCTAATGTCTACAACCATGGACACAGTGGGATACACAGACATAGAAACACTCGCCTTGTCAAATCACTTGTTAGAAATCGTCCACTCCAAACCAAACAAACTGCCTTTCCTACCTATTCTCAGAAAATGAGACAAAATCACAAACACACACTCACACCCACAAATTCACCTCCTTTCCCAAAGTAGGTCTCTGACTATCGGGTGTGACCTCTGACTGGTGGGCCGTACTATGTTCAAATCAAATGGCCTGTTCTGTCTCAGATCTGGTTTCCTTGGCCAACTCTGTGAAGTTGTCAGGAGACAGCGGTGAGCCACTTCCTGCTTACTCAGGAAAGGCCACTCTTCAGAGCTTTCCTGGCATTTGGCCATCCTCACATCAGTAGATACCAAGAAAGACTGACTCTGTCTTTGGTAAATCAAAAGAAGTGAGACCACTGGGACTGGGCCTGGGACTAGATTTGTGTGCCTGGATGCCTGGATCCCAAGTTCAGAGAGTTCCATCACCAAGAATGTGAGGTGAGGTCACTTCCTTCAGGAACTGAATGAGGTCAATGCCTTGGCAAGCACGTTGTCCTAACATTTGCTTCCAAAGGTCCCATGAAATGGAGGCTGTCCCTAATTCCTTTGACACTTTCACAAGTTAGAATGGTATATCAAACATTGGTAACCGGGAACAGCTCTCCACAGAGGCCTCGTTTGGTCCTTCTTCTCTACATAAAGAAGAGAGAGGCTGATTCAGACACATCCCTTCATGCTGACCAGGTTGTTTGCAATGAAAGATGACTTTTGCTCTCTCAGTTCCTTCATAGGTGCCTACAACTTCTCTAGGGATCATTTGCGCATAGACCTTTGGGTTTCTCAGCAGTTGGAAGATCCCCTAAATTCCTGTATTTTAAGACCAACTCTGTCCTTGCTCTTCTCTAAAGTTAGATTGAGGGAACAGTGTATGGTTAGGGTTAATAACAGGTTTGATTTGGAATAGAAATCATTCTGCTGGATGAATAATGGTATTGGGAACCTGCGATATTTTCAAGAATATATAGGTAAAATATATGAATCTGAAAACAAAATTCTATGTAAGATTTGAAGCCCAGAAGGGCATTTTGCCCTTGATTGGGTATTAAGCATAGGACCTTGTAACTTGGATGATTGATTTTCAAAGAGAACTTCCAGTCAAAATGGATAGTCAGTAGTATTAGGAAGATAGTCGGTATGTTTATAAAGGAGAGTGAGTATAGGATTTGGACCAAAAGTTCTTTAGCTATAGGGTTTCGGGTATTGAGTGAATGTAAATGTCAGCACATGTGAAGAATTAATCACAATGATGAACTGGGGAAAATATGTAGGAATGCAGATATCAATAGAGACTTTAGGAAATCTGGCAAAGTATAGTCGGTAGTGAAATGTTAATAAAATAGATTCTTGTCACTTCCTGTTTTTCTGTATGCTTAATAAAACACTGTTGAAATCTTGAGAAGTGATTTCTAATCTTTTTCCCAGAATGTGCTGTCCCCAACTGCCAAACTTCAGAATGTACTCCCTCACCCAGTTGCACGCAAACTGCTCACCCGCCCAGGCCCATCAATAAACTTTCCTCCCTGCCCTCTTCAAGGAAAGTATATAAGCTCTGCTTAAGCTGTTCTCAGGGTTCTCTGCTCTATTCAAATGAGCTCTGAGCCCCAGCATGCTGGACCCCCAATAAACCCTTTGTTTTTGCATGAGAGAGTCTCTTGGTGGTCTCTTCCCCCAATGCTCTTCCGATATTTATATATGGAGGTTCCACTGAAATCCAGCAGTGGTGAACGAGAGACCCCAATGGGCTACTCTCAGGGTAAGTAAGGCACCTCTTTCTGGTTTCAGGTTTCAGGTTAGGGCTTGGCAAAATGGCTGTCGATGAAGTGTGTGAGCTCTCTTTGATGGTGGCTGGCAGACGTGTCACAGAGCCACAAGCCAAGTCCCTGGGGGACGCCACAGAGGACTCGGGAATCGAGGAATAATAGTCTCCTCGACTCAGTGATACTTTGTTTCAGATTCGGTATTGCCAGCCCATCGGGTTTTGCCACCTGCTCAGTCTTGGTCTCAGTGTTGGACGTCCATTGCCTGTCTTTATTGTTTTCTCTTGTCTGTGTCCTGTGTCGTTGATTTAATGTTTGTGTATCTTTCATTATGGGACAGATCACTTCAATGTCTCTGTCCCTGACCCTTGATCTGTGGACCAAAGTCCGCTTAAGGGCTCAGAATGTTCCTTTTTCAGTAAAACGCTGGACCTGGCAGACTCTGTGTGCCACAGAATGGCCCACCTTTGGATTCGGATGGCCCCTAGAAGGATCTTTCTACTTCCCACTAATTTAAAAAGACAGAGATATTGTCTTACAGCCAGGGCCACATAGCCATACTGATAAACATTAATATACCTTAACTTGGCAGGACCTCTGCAAATCTCCTCCTCCGTGGGTGAAGCCTTTCCTTGCTGTGTCCCCGTTCCTACTCCTTCCCCCACGATCTCTCAACCCCTCTGCTCCTCCTCCTCCTCCACCCTCTGTTCTCCCTGAGTCACAAGATTTGACTCTACTTGACTCTCGTCCCCCTCCTTATCTTCTACCCTTGTCCCACAACCCTCAACACCCTCTAAGTGATTCTCCAGCTGCTGACTCAGCCTCTCCGCAATTGGAGGAAGCTAAGCCAGCCCAGGGCCCTCCAGATAACTCCCCTGCGTCACACACAGCCCCTCCTCCCCTGGAGGAAGCTGGAGTTGCTAAAGGAACTCGCCGGTGGCAAATGATTGAAAACCCTGGAACTCCCGTGTTGCTTCCCTCCATCCCTAAGGGCCAATGATTGACGATGGCCATAGGGAAAAAATGCAAGCTTACCAGTATTGGCCTTCTCCTCTTCAGACCTATATAAATGGAAAAATAACAATCCCCCTTTTACCGAGGACCCAACCTGGCTCTCAGGTCTGGTGAAGTCATTGATGTTTTCACACCAACCTACTTGAGATGACTGCCAACAACTCCTAGGGACTCTCTTCATGACAGAGGAACAAAAGAGAATCCTCCTGGATGCTAGAAAAAAGTATCCTCGGACCAAATGCGTGACCGACAAAACTTCCCAATATATTCAAAGCCGGCTTTCTCTTGAAACGACCCAACTGGGACCCCAACACCTTTGAAGGTAGGGAGCATCTGTCCACTTATCGCCGGGCTCTAATAGTGGGTATCTTAGTGGCCGCTAGGTGACCAACTAATTTGGCCAAGGTAAGAGAGATTATTTAAGGGCCTGATGAATCTCCCTCTATGTTCCTAGAGATAATTATGTAGGCATATAAGAGACATACTCCTTTCGATCCTCAGGCAGAGGATCAAAAGGCATCTGTCACAATGGCCTTTATTGGGAAAGCTGCCCTGGATATTAAAAGAAAGTTACAATGCTTAGATGGATTACAAGATACGACTTTGAGGGATTTAGTCAGAGAACCCAAGAAGGTATACTTTAAGGGAGAAACTGAGGAAGAGAAGGGAGCTGAGTGAGGATAAAAGAAACAAAAGACAGACTAAGGCATTGACTAAGGTCCTGGTCACAACAACAAATAGGCCAGAAATTAAGAAACAGAGAGACAGGAAGGGATACCTGGGCACACACTAGAGGCCACCCCTGGCCTCAGATCTATGTGTCTACTCTAAAGAAAAAGGACACTGGGCCAAAGAGTGCCCTAGAAAGAGACAGCCATGCCAGCCAGATATTCTGACTCTGGAGGAATACTAAGAAAGTCCGGGCTCAGATCCTCTCCCTGACCTCAAGGTAACTTTTGAAGTGGAGGGGAACACAATAAACTTTGAAGTAGATACAAGGGGAATATACTCAGCCCGTAAGGCCCATTGGGCCCTCTACCGAATAAAAGGTCTCTAATTCAAGAGTCTAACAGAAGTAAATATCGGGCTTTGACAACTACGAGGACCATGGACCAGGGAAAAGGAAAATCCATCACTCCTTCCTAGTAATCCCAGAATGCCTGGCCCCATTGATGGGCAGAGTTCTGCTCACCAAGCTCTGGGCCAAAATAACTTTTAACCCTGAAGGCCCCCAAGTGGAATTTTTTAAGCCTTCAGTAACTACTCCTATAATCATGGCTCTAACTATGTCAGTAGCAAATGTTCATCAACTCACTCACCTTTGTTCAAAGAAACTGCATTCATTCGTGAAGGATCAAGAACACAGTTTTCCACTAACCTACTCACAGCAAAAGGAAATAACTGAATGGGTAACAAAAGCCTGTCAGGTCCATTAATTGGTTAAAGCTTACACTTCCAAGCTTCCTGCAGGAAAGCACCTATGAGGAACCAGACGAGGACAATTCTGGGAAGTGGACTTTACTAAAATTAAGCCAGTAAGGTATGGACTTAAATAACTCCTAGTCTTTGAACATACATTTTCAGGATGTATTGAAGCCTTCCACACACACACAAAAAAAAAGAAATAACAAAGAAGAAAAAAGAAACATCGCAAATGGTTGTAAAGAAGATCCTGGAAGATATTTATTCTCCCCTTGACGACCAGTAGTCTTAACCCTCATCAGCCCCTTAAGCTGCGATGGCTGATCACAAATCCTACTGGACACGAAGTATGGCCTATCTCGAATATAGCCCCCTTACGAACCTGGTGGCCATCTCTGCACCCAGTCATTTGTCAGCTGGCTATAGGTCTTTCCTATTGGGATATCCCTGATTAACAGGATCCCAATAAAATTCCATTAAATCCCTTCCGTACCATAGATAATGGAAACAAACATTATAGATGTAGGGACACGTGAGCCAGATGCAGGTTGGCTAGCCTAGATTACTATGTTTGCCCGGCAGACTATCAAAGCCACAAACAGTCACGGCTGTGGGGGGGGAGAGCAGACTTCTATTGTAAGTCATGGGGATGTGAGCATACAGGGACAGTCAGATGAAACCCAAACTCCTCATCAAATTCTGTACACAGCATTGGCCATATTACGAATTAGATAACCAAAACCGATGGCCCCCAGAGGGGTCTCTAGATCCTCAAATTCTGTGTGACCTTTTTAACTTCTGCAAGTGCTCAAAAGGGTGAAAGGAGATTCCGCTATGTGGAGGCCTTCTCTCTCCTTTGCTCACATCCTGAACTATGCTTCTCCAATAGATGCTCACCCTCAGCCTTGTGCTCCAGACTCTCCGCTGTCACTCCCACCTCAGCAACTTGATTTCTCCCCTCCAATATCTAGATCAAAAACCCAAATCTCGACTGGTTCTCAGACCATTGCTCCCTTGCTGAGGTCGCAGGTACTGAGGTACCACTCCATTCACTCACTCCTCTCCTCTCCTGTCAGTGCCCGCACCGGGTCCCACCCAGCCCTCTTACCACCTAATGCAAAGCTCAAACCCGCTGAGAAGAATCCTCAGACCCTAATACAAGGTGTAATGAAAATGGCCTTTAATGTTGCTTTGTCATTACTAAAAACAGGTTACTAAGAATTTAAAGTCCCTCACAGGCTTTTTGGAATCTCACTCCCGTCTCCCCCTCTGTTCTATCTGTTCTCCTGCTCAAGTTTTTGTTGCTATTAAGATCCCAAAGCCCTCTCCCAATATTCTTTTACAACTCTCCTTCCTCATTCTCAGATCCACAGAGCTGCTCTTATCCCTGCCTTCCAAATTGTCCCCCTCTGTACCAGGCCCACAGAAAAGTCTTAACTGACCTTCTCCAGAAGTCTTCACCATGGCTGATTTAGGACTTTCAGCAAAAGAGTCCCTATAAAAGAGTTCACTGTAGATAAACTTCCTATTTTTGTGTTGCCCTGGTCTCCTTGGCAACTGGCTAAAAAATTCAGCACTCCTGATCTAGACACCCTTACTAGTTTTTCACAAAATATTTGAAAAAAAGGCCTCTGGCCTTGCGCTGGGGCTTCACAGAGATGGCTACATTTCTAAGATAAAGAAGTTACAAACTGGGCTGTATGGAAACAGCTGGAAGGGGGAAAAAAAGAAAGGGAAGACACCCCCACGCAGGTGTCCTTGAAAAGTTAACTTGCCCAAACTGAGGAAAAAACAGAAACAAAAACTGCTTTTTGTGAACTTCTGCAGACTGTGAACTTCTGAGCCCCTTCCCTTACGTGTTGGGTACAAAATTCTGAAACTACGTAACTTGGGTTTCAGGGGATTAATTGATTACAACAGAAGCAATGCCCTCTGAATCTGGTTGAAACCAAAAAAGACTGTTTCCGTGTCTTTGGTGCTATCTTAGGTGCCTTGCCTTGTCCGTCCCTACAACAGTATAATTCTATATACTTAAATATTGTTTATGTTTTCATGAAATGGTCAACAGATGTGATTAAATGTGAAATGGTGCAGATGTTTCCCAGAGTGCTCTATCATGACGCAGGTTCATCTGAAGTTCAAAGAGGGGGACATACAACCCGGTTCCGCTGGGAACGTATGTCCCTTACCTTAGCCATTATATTACGAATAGGAGTTGCTGCAGGGTTGGGCACAAGAACCACTGCTCTGGTCCATGGGACACAACAAGTGACCCAATTAGAAGCAGCAATAGATCAAAACTTAAAGATTTTAGAAACCTCCATCACAGCTTTGCAGGAATCTTTAACCTCTCTCTCTGAAGTTGTTTTACAGAACAGTGGAGGGTTGGACCTCCTTTTCATGACAGAGGGGGGCCTTTGTGCTTCATTGAGGGAAGAATGTTGTTTTTATGTCGACAATACTGGAGTTGTAAAAAAATCTATGAATAAATTAAAAAGATGCCTTGAAGAGCAACAACGAGAGAGAGAGGCACAAAAAGGGTAGTTTGAGTCTTTTTTTACACAGTCCCCCTGTTTAATTACGTTTTCATCAACCCTGGCCGGTCCAATAATAATCCTCATATTATTACTAACTATAAAACCCTGTTTCCTCAACCATGTAATTTCTTTCCTCCAAGCTCAAATTGGACAAATTAAAATTATGGTAATACCCCACTAGCAGACATAGAATGTGACACCCCACAAAGATCACTTTTATGATTAAAAGTAGCCAGAAAAAGAAGTTTGGAATGAAAGGTTAATAAAATATGTATTTGTCACTTCCTGTTTTTCTGTACACTTAACGAAACACTGTTGAAATCTTGAGAACTCTTTGCTAATCTTGTTCCCAGAATGTGCTGTCCCCAATTGCCAAACTGCAGAATCTACCCCCTCACCCGGTTGAATAGAAACCTGAACTGTACTTGGATCATTGAATGTAGAAGAGAACATCCATTCAAATAGTTATAGTCAGTTGGATTAGAAAGATAGTCGGTAAGTTTAGGAAGAAAAGTGAGTATAGGATTTGGAACAAAAGATCTTTAGCAATAGGGTTTTGGTTAGAGAGTCAATGTAAATGTCAACACAAGTGAAGAGTCAGTCACAATGATGCACAGGGCAAAATATGTAGGAAAGCAGATATCAATAGAGACATTAGGAAATCAGGAAAAGAATAAAGTGAGTGATGGGATTAGATATTTTCAACAGGGTTGAGGATGAATATATGAGCTTAGGATAAAACAAATATGAAGTCAACAATAGGATTGACATTTGATAGCATTAGCATAGCCCAAGACAGTGTCCAAAATAAGCTCTGTTGCCCCTCATTTGCCTAAATTTCCAGTGGCCTGTACACCCTTCCTGTGTACCAGGAGTGATCAAATAGGCCTGCCCTTAATACTGCTCTGCTTCTCCAATTTGAGTCCTACTGAGTGTCGGGTACAGATTCTTTATGTGAATTGGAAAGATGAGAAAACTCAAGCACCTACTGGATAGCCTCTGAATAGATTTGAAGAACTCATTTGACCCAAAAGATCCCTATTCTCACTTGATGGAATTCAGGAACCTTACAGAGGAAGGCAAAATACTTCATCAACAATGACTGCTCTTTTTGCCATTTTGGATTTTATGCACCCATGGGATCTTTCTTTAGATCCATCGGGTACTGAGAATATAAGTCAAAGAATCACACTGGGACAAGAGGCTGATTCACACACATCTCTTTCCAAATCAATTAAGGAAAGAGCCAAAGGTAAAGCGTATTCATTTCCATTTGAAAAATATTTCCTTCAGGATTCACAAAGGGTTGGCCTGAGACAAAGACCTTCCTGACTCTCAGGGCAACAGAACAATAGGTAAGCAAATGGCCCAAAGCAGGGATTCTCCACTGAGACTTTACTGGTCACACTGATATCTGAGTTTTCTGAGATGCTCGCCATTCCATTCAGCTATCCAGTACATGGCCATGTCACAGAGCTTGGAGGTAGTACATATCTTGGACACAAAACCATGAGCCTATTCTGGAGATTGGCCATAATTCAGGAAGAAAACAGCAACTTAGGAAGGTAGCAGGTATCGCCCAACAATAAGGCAAGCCACATTCAATTCATAAATTGTGCTGGATGAATGCTGGGAAGCTTTCTATGAGACAGGACACATCCATTGATGCATTCTCTTTTCTAATGTCTACAAGCACGGACACAGTGGGATACACAGACATAGAAACACTTGCATTGTCAAACGACTTACTAGAAACAGTTCACTCCAAACCAAACAAACCGCCTTTTCTAACTATTCTCAGAACATGAGACAAAACCACAAACCCACACCCGCAATGGCACCTCCTTCCCCCAAATAGGTCTGTGACTCTCCGGAGTGTGCTCTGACTGATGGGCCATACTATGATCCTCCGAAATGGCCTGACCTGTCTCAGATCTGGTCTTCTTGGTCAACAATGTGAAGTTGTTAGAAGCCAGGAGTGATCCACTAACTGCTTTCTCAGGAAGAGCCCCTCTTCCGAGCTTTCCTGGCATTTGGCCATCCTCACATCAGTAGGTATCAAGAAAGAATGACTCTGTCCTTTATAAATCCAAAAAAGTGAGACCACTGGGACTAGAACTGAGACTGGCTCTGGGTGCCTGGCTTTCTGTATCCCAAGTTCAGAGAGTTCCATTACCATGGAAGTGAGATGAGATCACTTCCTTCAGGAACTGAATGAGATCACTGCCTTGGCAACCACTTTGTCATAACAATTGCTTCCAACGGTCCCATGAGATGAGGGCTGCCCCTACTTCCTGTGACACTTTCACAAGTTAGAATGGTATATCACCCGTAGGCAAAAGGGAACAGCTCTCCACACAGGTGGGGTTTGGTCCATCTTCTCTACATTAAGAAGAGATAGGCTCATTCTGACTCAACCCTTAATCCTGACCAGGTTGTTTGCCATGGAAGATGATTTTTGCTCTCTCAGGTCTTACATAGCTGCCTACATCTTCTCCAGAGATCAATTCTGAATGGAGCTTTGAGGTTCTCAACAGATGGAAGATCCACTGCATTCCTGTATTGTAAGACCAACACTGTCCCTGCTCTTCTGTAAACATAGATGTGAATTGGAGTCATGAGAAAACCCACGAACCTATGGGATAGCCTCTGCAGAACTTTAAAGAATTCACTTGACCCAAATGATCCCTATTCTCACTTAATGGAGGTCAGGAACCTTACATAGGAAGGCGAGAGACTGAATCCACCATGAGAGTTCTTTTGTCCATTTTGGTTTTGGATGCACACATGGGATTTTTCTTTAGACCCATCATGTGCTGTGAATCTAAGCCACAGCCTCACATAGGGCCAAGAGGCTGATTCAGACACATCCATTTCCAAAGCAATTAACCGAAGAGGCACAGGTAATGACCATTCAATTCCATTTGAAAACTATTTACTTCAGGCTTCACAAAGTGTGGCCTGAGGCAAAGACCTTCCTGACATTCAGGGCAACAGAATAGGTAAGCAAAAGGCCCAAAGCAGGGTTTCTCCACTGAGACTTTCTTGGGCATACTGATATCTGAGTTTTCTGAGATACTCGCCATTCCCATCAGCTATCCAGTACATGGCCATGTCACAGAGATTGAGGTGGTACATATCTTGGACTCAAAATCATGAGCGTATTCTGGAGAGTGTACAGAATTCAGGAAGAAAACAGGAATTTAGAAAGATAGCAGGAGTTGCCCATCCATACGGCAAGCTGCAGTCCATTCATAAATTGCACAGGATGAATGCTTTGAAACTTTCTCGTAGACAGGACACATCCATTGATGCATTCTCTTTTCTACTGTCTACAATCACGGACACAGTATGATATATAGACACAGAAACACTCACGTTTTCAAAGGACTTACTAGAAACAGTCCACTCCAAAACAAACAAACCAGCTTTCCTAACTATTCTCAGAACATGAGACAAAACCACAAACTCACACTCACACCCAAAAAGGCACCTCTTTCCCCCAAGTAGGTCTGTGTCTATCCGGAGTGTCCTCTGACTTGTGGGCCATACTATGTTCCCCAAAAATGGCGTGTCCTGTCTCCGATCTGGTCTCTTTAGCAAACTCTGTGAAGTTGTCAGGAGCCCGTGGTGAGAAACTACCTGCTTTCTCTGGAAAGGCCAGTCTTCATAGTTTCCAGGCATTTGGCTGTCCTCACATCAGTAGGTACCAAGAAAGAGTGACTCTGTCCTGTTAAATCCAAACAAGTGAGCCCACTGGGACATGGAGTGGGTTTGACTCTGTGTGTCTTGTTTCCTGGATCCCAAGATCACAGACTTTCATCACCAATAATGTAAGGTGAGGTCACTTCCTTCAAGAACTGAATGAAGTCACTGCCTTGGAAACCACTTTGTTTTAACAGTTGCTTCCAAGGTTCCCAAAAGATGGAGTCTGCCTCTACTTGCTGTGACTCATTCATAAGTTAGAATGGTATATCAACCATAGGCACCGGGGAACAGCTCTCCACACAGCCATGGTTTGGTCCATCTTCTCTACATTAGGAAGAGAGAGGCTAATTCAGACACATCCCTTCAACCTGACCAGGTTGTTTGCCATGGAAGATGACTTTTGCTCTCTCAGATCCTTCATACCTGCCTAGACCTACTCAAGGGATTATTTCTGCAGGGACTTTTGAGGTTCTCAGCTGGTGGATGATACCCTACCTTCCTGGATTTTAAGACCAACTCTGTCCCTGCTCTTCTGTAAAGTGAGATTGAGGGAACAGTGTATGGTTAGTGTTAATAGCATGTTCGATTTGGGTTAGGAGTCATTCTGCTGGATGAATTATGGTATTGGGAACCTGTGATATTTATAAGAATATAAATGTGAAATATATGTATGAGATCAGAGATCTAGGAAAGATTTGAAGCCCAGAAAGGCATTGGGCCCTTGATTGGTATACTTAGATTGAATCATGTTCTGCACTGAGGTCTCAGATAAATCGATATACAATGGCATAGGACCCTATACCTCGGATGATTGAAAGTAGAAGAGAACATCCAGTCAAAAAGGGATAGTCTGTAGGATTAGGAAGATAGTCAGTAGGTTTAGGAAGAAGAGTGAGTCTCGGAGTTGGACCAAAAGTTCTTTAGCAATTGGTTTTCAGTTAGAGGGTGAATGTAAATGTCAGCACATGTGAAGAGACAGTCACAATGATGAACTGGGAAAAATATGTAGGAAAGCACATATCAATAGGGGCATTAGGAAATCAGGAAAAGTATAAAGTGAGTGATAGGATTAGATATTTTCAACAGGCTTGAGGTTAAATATATAATCTTAGGAAGTAACAAATATGTAGTAACCAATAGGATTGACATTTGAGAGCAGTAGGCACCCTGGACATAGATGCTTTTAGTAATCCATGGTCACTTTCCATTTAGGCTTTGGTACAATCATATGTGTGACCTTTGCATTTTGTGTCCAGAATACTACTGTGGTAAAATGTATATGTAGATCAGGTGACATAAGTATTTCTTCCACCATAAAGGGGAGTAATATTCTGGAAACTTATAAATTAGTACTGGGGATACAAATAGGTGTACCTTGTGTTGATGATTATTGAGATGATGCATGAATAGACCATATTGTGAATAAAGTATGTAACTGGATCCAACATTAAATAATGGATTGAGTTTGCATCTGAAAATATATTGGAAATCTTATATTGATATATATACCACCATTCCAACGAGTTATATATGCAATGGTATTATTAGGGTTACGGTTTATCGTGAAGAGTGAGTTTTGCTTCAAAAATGATTATGGAATCGAAAATAATGTGTTTAGAAAGAAGTCTAGTGAAAAGACCAGTAAAGAAACATGGAGGAATACATGTGTTCTGAAGTAGTAAGTAATTGAAAGTGAACCAAATGCCAAAAAAATTTGTGAAGTTGTGGATGAAAAAATACATCCTATGATGTCCATAAACTGAAGAAATAGTAATGTACCAGTGTTGAGTAAAAATGAACTTCAAATTACACATCATGTCCCATAGCAATCTACTTGCATTGATGTTAAACTGGGTCAGTTACTGTAGAAATATTAGGATTTTTAAGCACCATCCACTGAACTTAGTTTTCAGTAGTAGGAAACCAAAATATATTTCAGGTGTATGAATATTACTGAGAATAATCTTGTGAAAATTTGAATTTAAATGAACATAAATGAATATGAATGAATTTAGGGAGTGTATAATAAGACACATATTTTTCATATTTTTTCAAAATCCGTAGAATACACACACACACAAGCACACACACACACACACACATGCACACACACACACACACATTAATATTTAGCAATATATATGAAAATCGATATTCATCATGAAATATAATTCATTCACAAATCCAAAAATATTCATTTTACTGAACATGGATTTATGTATAGTGTTTTTCACTAGGAAGCTCACCCATAGGTGGAATTTTCAGTTCCATCATTATTTAGGGAGAGTCATATCTTCTCACAATTTTAATATTCCAAAGTCAGTGATCTTACAAGAATGTACGTGTGATACCAGGTAGGATATTGTATATGCATAAAAAAATTACATGTGCTGAATAGGATACAGAGAAAGGGAGACAGGAATTTACATATGTGATAACTTTAAAAAATCATGGAGAAATATTAAAATGAAAAGTTTACTAAATTTAAAACACATACTCTTGATAAAGAGGAAGACAAATACAAATATACACCATGCTTCCTATAAAAGGACTGTACTTCTATTCAGTTAGGTTTTTTTTTCTCCATGATATTAGGATTAGTAGTCAGAGTCTAGTAGGGTATGGGTTAGTGTCAGGGATTCAGTATTTCAAATGGAAAATAGGAAAATGAATCTAATGTGTATACAAACATGTGATACACAAAAATCTTCCCTCTCTTATCCAGAACAATGCCTTGACATAACCATTGCTAAAAGTAAGACACAATTAGAAGAGAGGAGTTAGAAAACCTGTGAATACATATGTGGAATGAAAAATGCTCAGGAGTTCACAACACTGGAGGTGGTAAAACAGTTTAGAAAAGTATGGGAGAGGGTTAACACTCCAGAAACATGGAGCTGTGATGACCTAAAGACTTATTGAGAAACTTCCTCTGAGGTTAGGCACAAGAAATATATGTATGGCAATATGTAAATCAATGGTTCTGAACTGATGTGAATCTGCAATCTGTATATGGAGTAAAAATGGGAGCTCATATCCCACTTGAATCAAAGTGTGAAATTTGATATATCAAGAAGTATGTACTGTTTTGAACAACCTACAATAAAAATTAGTTAAAAAAAGAAAAAGAAATATATGTAATTGTCAGGAGATTTAGCTTCGTTTGTAGTGACACCAAAAATCTGGGTCTGCATCTATGTGACCTGGAGGACATGGTTCTTTATTTTGTAATGAACATGAGGCAGCAGGTCTGAAATCTCCCTTTGTAGGTAAACTGTTGCTACTGGGAGCTAAGTGTCTTCCCGTGTGGTCTGTGAAGCCATTTGGTCATCCTCCACTTTTCAGGGTGTTTCTTACTGCTGCACTGGGAATTTGGTATTTGCTTCATGAAATACAATATGTTCAACTGGGACACAATGCTGGAGGGAGTTCTGTCATGTGTGGTTGGTCAGGGTCGGCAAGAGAATGTACGAACCAGGCTTCTATCCCACATAGCTTTCCCCTTGACTATAGCAACCTGATTCTGAACACTGCCCTGAAACCTCTACATATAACAAGATGCCTTTACATATAAAGGTCTGCTGCCTGCACCATGTCAGTCGCAAGATTTGGAAGCCAATGGAAGATAGTCCACTGCTCTACGCCCACTACCCAGCAGGCTCCAACTTACTGGCATCTCTGTTCTACACCATTTTCACGAAACTCAGTCAATCAAGGCACTGTTTGTTATACTCATGATCAGCAACAGGATATCTTAAGGTTATCCAGTGCAACCTGGTCATGGGGATTTCAAAAATTTCATGGTATTAATCTAGTCATTTTTCAAAGATGAAGTTGGAGGCACTGTGGGTTTCATATAATTCAGGAACCATTAAATGGTGAGGAAGCTCATTTCAATGAAAGCTCTGGAGAACACTCACAGGCAAGCCTTCCCAAAGAGTGGCCAAAAGGACACATGAATACAGGCCCATTGAGGTATACAATGTGCGGTCCATGTGTGTTTGGACTCTCAACTATGGCTACCAAGTCTTTAAGAATTAAATCATGTGATATCCTGGCTCAGAATCCCTGAGCTCTGTGGAAAGCCATCCTGGGCCTAGATCTCAGTTTCCAAAAGCGATTCTCATGCGTGGTCTCCTAAAATCCCAACACTATTCATGGCAATACTTCTCTGAGGTCAGTTCCAGAACTCAGTCTCTAAGGGGAATCACACCAGAGTTCAAGCCCTGGTGGACCCAGTCATCTCTTCCAACTACCACACAAATTACCACAATTAAAACAAGAACCCTCCCATATGGCCCTCATCTTCTTTCATATAGACACTCATCATAATCTGGCTGGAGGTTTCCATGAGGGGCGCAGACCAAGACAGTGTCCCAAATAAGCTCCTTTGCCCCTCATTTGCCTAAATTCAATGTGGCCTGGACACCCATCCTGTGAACCAAAAGTGATCAAATAGGCCTGCCGTTAATACCGCTCCAATTTGAGGACTACTGTCTGTGGGGTTTAGATTCTTTATGTGAATTTTAGTCATGAGAAAACCCAAGCACAATGGGCTAGCCTCTGCAGGTTTTGTAGAACTCTTTTGACCCAAAGGATCCCATTCTCACTTGATGGAGGTCAGGAACCTTACAGAGGAAGTCGAGAGACTTCATCCCAATAATTGCTCTTTTGGCGAATTTTCTTTTGGATGCACACATGGTAACTTTCTTTAGATCCATCAGGTGCTGAGAATCTAAGCCACAGCCACACACAGGGCCAAGGGCCTGATTCAGACACATCCCTTTCCAAAGCAATTAAGGAAAGTGCCACAGGTATGCCCATTCATTTCCATTTGAAAACTGTTTTCTTCAGGCTTCACAAAGGGGTGGCCTGAGGCAAAGACCTTCCTGACATTCAGGGCAACAGAACAATAGGTAAGCAAAAGGCCGAAAGCAGGGTTTCTCCTCTGAGACTTTCCTGGTCACACTGATATCTGAGTTTTCTGAGATGCTCGCCATCCCCTACAGCTATCCAGTACATGGCCATGTCACAGAGCTTGGAGGTGGTACATATCTTGGACACAAAACCATGGGCCTATTCTTGAGATTGGCCGGAATTCAGGACGAAAATAGAAACTTAGGAAGGTAGCAGGTGTTGCTCATCGATAAGGCAAGCTACAGTCCATTCATAAACGGGGCAATATGAATGCTGAGAAGCTTTCTACTAGACACGACACATCTATTGATGGATTCTCTTTTCTAATGTCTACAACCACGGAAACAGTGGAATACACAGACATAGAAACACTCACCCTGTGAAAAGACTTACTAGAAACAGTCCACTTCAAATGAAACAAACCGACTGTCCTACCTATTCTCAGAAAATGAGACAAAACCACAAACCCACAACCACACCCACAAAGGCACCTCCTTCCCCTAAGTAGGTCTGTGACTATCCAGAGTGTCCTCTGACTTGTGGGCCATAATATGTTCCCCCAAAATGGCCTTTCCTGTCTCAGATCTTGTCTCCTTGGCCAACTCTGTGAACTTCTTAGGAGCCAACGGTGAGCAACTACCTGCTTTCTCATGAAAAACCCTGCATCCGAGCTTTCCTGGCATTTGGCCTTCCTCACATCTGTAGGTACCAAAACATACTGACCCTGTCTTTGGTAAATCCAAACAAGTGAGACCACTGGGACTGGGACTGGGATTGGCTCTGTGTGCCTGGCTTCCTGGATCCCACGTTCAGAGAGTTCCATCACCAAGAAAGTGAGGTGAGGTCACTTCCTTCCTGAACTGAATGAGGGCACTGTCTTGGCAGCCACTTTGTCCTAACTGTTGCTTCCAAGGGTCCCAAGAGATTGAGGCTGCCCCTACTTCCTGTGACATTTTCACAAGTTAGAATGGTATATCAACCAAAGGCACCCAGGAATAGATCTCCACACAGGCCTGGTTTGGTCCATGATCTCTACATTAAAAAAAAATCTGATTCAGACACAACCTTTTATCCTGACAGGGTTGTTTGCCATGGAAGATGACTTTTGGTCTCTCAGGTCCTTTATTGCTTCCTACATCTTCTCCAGGGATCATTTCTGCATGGACCTTTGAGGTTCTCAGCAGGTGGAAGTTTTTCTACATTTCTGTATTGTAATATCAACTCCTTCCCTGCTCTTCTGTAAAGTTAGATTGAGGGAACAGTGTCCGGTTATGGTTAAAAACATGCTCGATTTGGGTTAGAAATCATTTTGCTGGATGAATGATCGTATTGAGAACTTGCTATGTGTAGAAGAATATATAGGTGAAATATATGTATGAAAAAAGAAATCTAAGTCTGATTTGAAGGCCAGAAGGGCATTGGGCCCTTGATAGGGATACGCAGCTTTGAATTACGTTCTGCAGAGATGTCTCAGATAAATCGATATACAATGGCATAGCACCTTGTACGTTGCATGAATTAGTGTAGAAGGAACATCAAGTCAAAAAGGCATAGTCGGTAGTGAAAGGTTAATAAAATTAATAAAATAGGTACTTGTCACTTCCTGTTTTTCTGTATGCTTAACAAAACACTTTTGAAATCTTGAGAAATGTTTGCTAATCTTGTTCTAGAATGTACTGTTCCCAACAGCCGAACTGCAGAATGTACTCCCTCACTCAGTGTCATGCAAATCGCCCACTCGCCCTTACCCATCACTAAACTTCCCTCTCTTCCCTCTCCAAGGAAAGTATATAAGCTCTGCTTAAGCTGTTCTCAGAGGTCTCTGCTCTATTTAATTTAGCTCTGAGCTCCAGCATGCTGGACCACAAATAAACCCTTTGCTGTTGCATGAGACAGTCTCTTGGTAGTATCTTCCTCTGACACTCGCCTGACCTTTACATATTGAGGTTCCACTGAGTTCCAGCAGTGGCGGACGAGAGACCCCAACGGGCTCCTCTCAGAGCAAGTAAGGCGCCTCTTTCCGGTTTCGGGTTTCTTGTTAGGGCTTGGCAAAATTGATGGCGATGAAGAGCCTGGGCTCTCTCCGACGGTGGCTGAGAGACGTGTCACAGAGACAAAGGGCACCTCTCTGGAGGACCCCGCAGAGAACTCGGGAAATCAAGGAACAATAGTCTTCTCGACTCAGTGATATTTTCTTTTAGATTCGTTATTGCCATACCATTGGGTTTTGCCGGCTACTCATTCCTGGTCTCAGTGTTGGACGTTCATTGCCTGTCTTTATGGTCTTGTCTTATCTGTGTCGTGTGTCCTTGCTTTTACTGTTTGTGGAACTTTCATTATGGAACAGAGCACGTCAATGCCTCTGTCCCTGACCCTTGATCACTGGACCAAAGTCCGCTTAAGGGCTCAGAATCTTTCTGTTTTTAGTAAAACGCTGGACCTGGCAGAATCTCTGTGCCTCAGAATGGCCCATCTTTGGAGTCGTATGGCCCCTAGAAGGATCTTTCTACTTCCCACTAATTTAAAAAGTCAGAGGTATTGTCTTTCAGCCAGCGCCACATAGCCATCCGGATCAACAGCCATATATCTTAACTTGGCAGGACCTCTGCAAATCTCCTCCTCCATGGGTGAAGCCTTTCCTTGCCCCTACCTCTGCTCCTACTCCTTCCCCCATGATCTCTCAAACCCTCTCAACCTCCTCCTCCTCCACCCTCTGTTCTCCCTGAGTCACAGATTTGACTCTACTGGACTCTTCTCCCCCTCCTTATCCCCTGCCCTCGTCTTCTAACACAAAACACACTCTAAGTGATTCCGCTGCTGCTGACTAAGCCTTTCTACCATTGAAGGAAGCTAAGCCGGTAATAGGATCTGACAATGGACCGATGTTCATGGCCCAGGTAAGTCAGGGGTTAGCCAGGAACCTGGGGATTAATTGGAAGTTAATTTGTGCTTATAGACCACAGAGTTCAAGACAAGTAGAAAGAATGAATAGAACCATTAAAGAGACCTTAATGAAATTAAGCTTAGAGACCAGCATAAGATTGGACTATGCTCCTGCCTTATGCAATGTTTCATGCAAGAAAAAATCCCTTTGTTTCTTTGAGTAACCTTACCACGTGTGAAATTCTTTATGGTGGCCCTCCTCCAGTAGGGGACCTAAGCCCAACTGTAAGACCTAAAGATCCTTTCCACACCCCCTTGCTTGACAGACTTAAAGATCTTGAAAGAACTCAGTAATACCTGTGAAAACAGCTGGCCACTGCCTACCAAACTGGGAACCAGGGGATTCCACATCCATATCAAGTAAGAGATTTCATCTATGTAAGATGATATCAGGTGTCATCCCTGGTACCCCGCTGAAAAGGACCATACCAGGTGCTATTATAACACCTACAGTGGTAAACGTAAACAGAATCACTTCCTGGATCCATGCCTCTCATCTCAAGCCTGCTCCCTGTACAGAATCTTTCTGGAAACTGAAAAAGACTGGTAACAGTTTCAAATTGTGTATTCGCAATGTGAATAAGGTTATATACTCTCCCCTTGGCTACAAGTAGTCCTAACCCTCATCAGCCCATTAAGCAGTGATGGCTGATCACAAATCCTACTGGAAAAGAAGTATGGTCTATCTCGCATACAGCCCCCTTAGGGACCTGGTGGCCATCTCTCCACCCAGACATTTGTTAGCTGGCTATAGGTATTTCCTATTGTGATATCCCTGATGAAGAGGATCCCACTAAAATACCATTAAATCCCTTCTGTACCATAGATAATGGAAACAAACATTATGGATGCAGGGACACGCGAGCCAGATGCAGGTTGGCTAGTCTAGATTACTAAGTTTGCCTGGCAGACTATCAAAGCCACAAAGAGTAATGGCTGTGTGGGGGAAAAGCCGACTTTTTCTGTATGTCATGGGAATGTGTGCATACAGGGGCTGCCTGATGGAACCCCAATTCTTCATCAAATTCAGTACACAGCATTGGCCACATTACCAATTAGACAACCAAAAACTATGGCACCCAGAGGGGTCTCTAGATCCTCAAATTTTGCGTGACCTTTTTAACTTCTGCAAGTGCTCAAAAGAGTGAAAGGAAATTCCCCTATGTGGAAGCCTTTTCCCTCCCTCACTCACATCCTGAACTATGCTTCTCCAATAGATCATTATCCTCAGCCTTCTGCTCCAGACCCTCTGATGTCACTCCCATCTCAGCAACTTGATTTCTCCCCTCCAATAACTAGATCAGAAACCCAAAGCTCCACCAGTTCTCAGACCATCGCCCCCTTGCTGAGGTAGCAGGTACATAGGTACCGCGCCACCGACTCATTCCTCTCATCTCCTGTCAGTGCCCTCACCGGGTCCCACCAGGTCCTCTTACCAGCTAACCCAATGCTCAAACGAGCTGAGGAGAGCCCTGAGACCCTTATCCAAGATGTAATATAATTGGCGTTTAAAGTTGCTTTGTCATCACTGAAAACAGGTTACTAAAATTTAAAGTCCCTCACAGGATTTTGGGATCCTCACTCCCGTCTTTCACTCTGCTCTACCTGATCTACTGCTCAAGTTTGCTGCTAGGAAATTCCCAATACCCTTTCGCATTATTCTTTTACATCTCTCTTTTCCCTCATTCTCAGATCCTCGGAGGTGCTCTCAGCACCACCTTCTCCATCTTTCCCCCTCTGTACCAGGCCCACAGAAAAGTCTTAAATGACCTTCTTCAGAAGTCTTCACCATGGCTGAGTTTTGAACTTTCAGCCAAACAGTCCCAATAAAGACTTTAATGTAGATAAACTTTCTCTTTCGTATTGCCCTGTTCTACTTGGCCACTGGCTAAAAATCTCAGTACTTCTAAGCTAGACAACCCCTAACTAGTTTTTCACAAAATATGTGAACAAGTCCTCTGGCCTTCAGCTGGGGCTTCACAGAGATGGCTACATTTCTAAGATAAAGAAATTACCAACCAGGCTCCATGGTAACAGCTGGCAGGGGGAAAATAAGAAAGGGAAGAAAAAGCTCTCCTCCTCCCAGGTGTCCTTGAAAAGTTAACTTGCCCAGATCAGAAGGAAAAACAGAAACAAATACTGCTTTTTTAAACTTCTGAAGACTGTGAACTTCTGAGCCCCATCCCTTAAATGTTGGGTACAAAATTCTGAAACTACCTAAACTTGAGTTTCAGGGGATTAATTGATTACAATAGAAGCAATGCCCTCTGAATCCGGTTGCAACCAAATAGGACTGTTTCCCTCTCTTGAGTGCTATCTTAGGTGCCTTGCTTTGTCAGTGCCTACAACAGCATAATTCTATATACTTAAACATCGTTTATGTTTTCATGAAATGATCAAGATATGTGATAAATTGTGTAATGGTGCAGATGTTTCCCAGAGTGCTCTATCATGACGCAGGTTCATTTGAAGATCAAATAGGGGGGGGCATACAACCGGTTCCACTGGGAACATATATCCCTCACTTTAGCCATCCTATTAGGAATAGGAGTTGCTGCATGGGTGGGCAGAGGAACCAGTGGCATTGTCCATGGGACACAAAAGATGACCCAATTAGAAGCAGCAATAGAGCAAAAGTAAGATATTAGAAACCTCCTTCAGGGCTTTGCATGAAACTTTAACCTCTCTCTCTGAAGTTGTTTTACAGAACAGTTGAGGGTTGGACCTCCTCTTCATTAGAGAAGGGGGCCTTTGTGCTGCATTGAAGGAAGAATGTTGTTTTTATGCTGACTATACTGGAGTCGTAATAAAATCTATGAGTAAATTTAAAAGACACCTTGAAGAGCATCAACAAGTGAGAGAGGGCCCAAAAGGGTGGCTTGAGTCTTCGTTCACACAGTCCCCCTGGTTAACTACGTTTTTATCAACCCTGGCCGGTCCAATAATAATCCTCATATTATTGCTAACTATAAAACCCTGTTTGCTCAACCGTGTAATGTCTTTTCTCCAGGCTCAAATTGGAGGAGTTAAACTTATGGTAATACCCCAGTAGCAGACATTGAATGTGACACCCTCCAATGATCATTTTTATGATTAAAATTAGCCAGAAGAAGAAGTGGGGAATGAAATATTAATAAAATAGGTACTTGTCACATCTTGTTTTTCTGTATGCTTAACAGAACACTGTTGAAATCTTGAGAAATGTTTGCAAAACTTGTTCCCAGAATGTTCTATCCCCAGCTGCCAAATTGCAGAATGTACTCCCTCTCCCAGTTGCATGCAAACCGCCCACTCGCCCTGACCCATCAATACAATTCCCTCCCTTCTCTCTCCAGGGAAAGTATATAAGCTCTACTTCAGCTATTCTCAGGGCTATCTGCTCTATTCAGGTGAGCTCTGAACCCCAGCATTCTGGACACCCAATAAACCCTTTGATGTTGCATGAGATAGCCTGTTGGTAGTCTCCTCCTCTGAAGCTCGCACCACGTTTACTTGGATGATTGAATGTAGAAGAGAACATCCAATCAAAAAGGGATAGTCTGTAGCATTAGGAAGATAGTCAGTAAGTTTAGGAAGAAGGGTGAGTATAAGATTTGGAACAAAAGTTTCTTAGCAATAGGATTTCGATTAGAGAGTGAATGTAAATGTCAGCACAAGTGAAGAGTCAGTCACAATGATGAAGTGGGGAAAATATGTAGGAAAGCATATATCAATAGAGACATTACAAAATCAGGCAAAGTATAAAGTGTGTGATAGGATTAGACATTTTGAACAGGGTTGAGTTTAAATATATAATCTTAGAAAGAAACAAATATGTAGTCACAAATAGGATTGACATTTGAGAGCATTGGGCAAATTTCAGGTGGATGAATATTTTGAGAATAATCTTGTGAATAGTTGATTATAAATCCACATACATGAACATGAATGAATTTAGGGAGTGAATATAAGACACATATATTTCATATTTTGTAAAATCTGGAGAGTGTATATATATATATATATATATATATATATATATATATATATATATATACATATATATACATATACATAAAACAAACACACAGACAAAAAAGTAGCAATATATATGTCAATCAAAATTCATTATAAAATATATACCATCCACAGATCTAAAAATATTCATTTTACTGAACATGGATTTATGTATAATGCTGTTCAACTAGCAAGCTCACCCATAGGTTGAATATTCAGTTCCAACAGGGTTTAGTAGGAGTGATCTCTTCTAACAATTTGTATCTGCCAAGTCAGCCACCTCACAAGAATGTACGTGTGGTACCAGATAGGAATCTATATGTGCATATAAGAATACAGAGAAAGGGAGACAGGAATTCACATATTTGTTAACCTTAAAAATACAAGGACAACTATTTCAACAAACAATTGACTAGATTTATAACTCCAACTCTGTATCATGCAAAAGGCAAGTCCATCTATACACCATGCCTACTCTGAACTGCTTGTATTTCTATTCTTTATGGGTTATTTTTCTCCATCATATTAGGATTAGTAGTCAGAGTCTGGTAGGGTATGGGTTAGAGTCAGGTATTCAGTATTTTGAATTGAAAATAGGACACTGAATCCAATGTGTATGCAAATATATGCTACGGAAAAATATTCCCACTCTCCTCCAGAACAATGCCTTGACATTACCTTCGCCCCAAGTAAGACACAATTAGAGGAGAAGAGTTAGAACATCTGTGAATACATATCTAGAATGGAAAATGCTCCAGATTTCACATCTTTGGAGGTGGTAGAGGAGTTTCTAAAAGTAAGAGACAGGGTAAACACTCCACAAACATGGAGCTCTGCTGGCCAAAAGACTTTTTGAGAATCTGCCTCTGAGGTTGGGCACTTGAAATATATGTTGTTGTCAGGAGCTTTAGCTTTATTTGTAGTGAAACCATCAAAGCTGGATCTGCATCTATGTGACCTGGAGGAAATGGTTACTTATTTTCAAATAAAAATGAGGCAGCAGTGATGAATTCTCTTTTTGTAGGTAAACTTTGGCCACTGAGGGCTAAGGGTCTTCCGGTGTGGACTGTGGAACCAATGGTCATCCTCAAATTTTCGTGGTGTTTCTTGCTGCTGCACTGGGAGTTTGGTATTTGCTTCATGAAATACAACGAGTTCAAATGGGACACAGTGCTGAAGGGAGTTCTGTCAGGTGTGGTTGGCAGGGTCTCCAGGAGAATGCACCAACCAGGGTTCTATCTCAAGTAGCTTGCCCCTTTGACAATAGCAACATGATATTGAACATTGCCCTGAAACCTCTCCATATAAAAATATGCCTTTACATATATGGGTGTGATGGTTGCACCATGTCAGTCACAGCCATTTGGAAGCCAATGGAAGATCCACATGGCCCCACCACAGATGTTGTATCACACATTTGCATAACACAGCTCTAGGCCCACTACTTACCAGGCCCCAACTTACTGGCATCTCTGTTCTACACCATTTTCATGAAACCCAGTCAATCAAGTCCCTGTCTGTTATACTCATGATCATCAACAGGACATCAAAGGTCCTCCAGTGCCAGCTGGTCATCGGAATTTCTAAAATTTTATGGTAATTATCTAGCATTTTTTCACAGATGCATTTGGAGGCAATGTTGTTTTCAATTCATTCAGGAACCATTAAATGGTGAGGAAGCTAATTTCAGGGAAATCTCTGGAGCACTCTCACAGGCAAGTCTACCCAAAGAGTGGCCAAAAAGTCACATGAAGCCAGGCCCATTGAGGTCTACAAAGCGAGGTCCAAGTGTGTTTTGAATCTCAATTATGCCTGCCAAGTCTTTCAGAATAAAATCATGTAATATCCTGGCTGTGATTCCCAGTGTTCTGTGGAAAGCCACTCTGGGCCTTGATCCCAGGTTCCAATGGCAACTCTCATTCCTGGCTTCCTAAAATCCCAACACAATTCATGTCAATACTTCTCTGAGGTCAGTTCCAGAACTCAGTCTCTAAGGGGAATCACAGCAGAATTCAAGCCCAGGTGGACCCAGTCATCTCTTCCAACTGCCACACAAATGACCACAATTATAAACAAAACACTCCTACATGGCCCTCATCTTCTACCATAAAGATACTCATCATAACATCTGGATGGAGGTTTTCATGAGAGGCACATCCCAAGACAGTGTCCAAAATAAGCTCCCTTGCCCCTCATTTGCCGAATGTCAGGGTGGCTTGTACACCCTTCCTGTGAACCAGGAGTGATCAAATAGGCCTGCCCTTAATACTGCTTCACTTCTCCAATTTGAGGCTCTCTGACTGTGGGGTCTAGATTCTTTTTGTGAATTGGAGTCATGAGAAAAGCCAAGCACCTCTGCAGAGATTTGAAGAACTCATTTCACCCAAAGAATCCCTATTCTGACATGATGGATTTCAGAAACCTAACAAAGGAAGGCAATATAATTCATGCACATTGATTGAACGTTTTTCCATTTTGGTTTAGATGCACATATGGGATCTTTCTTTACATCCATCAGGTGCTGAGAATCTAAGTCACAGCCTAAAACAGGGCAAAGGGCCTGAATCAGACACATCCTTTTCCAATGAAATTAAGCAAAGAGCCAGAGGTGATGCACATTCATTTCCATTTGAAAACTGTTTTCTTCAGGCTTAACAAAGGGGATGCATGAGACAAAGACCTTCCTGATATTCAGGGCAACAGAACAATAGGTAAGCAAAAGGCCCAAAGCAGGGTATCTCCACTGAGACTTTCCTGGTCACACTGATATCTGAGTTTTCTGAGATGCTGGCCATTCCATTCAGGTATCCAGTACATGGCCATGTCAAAGACCTTGGATTTGGTACATATCTTGGACACATAACCATGAGCCTATTCTAGAGAGTGGCCAGAATTCAGGAAGAAAACAGGAACTTAGGAAGGTATTAGGTGTTGCCCGTGCATAAGGCAAGCCACACTCCATTCATAAATTGGGCAGGATGAATGCTGGGAAGCTTTATACTAGACATGACACATCCATTGCTGCATTCTCTTTTCTCATGTCTACTACCACAGGCACAGTGGGATACACAGACATGGAAACACTCACCTCTTCAAACGACTTACCGGAACAGTTCACTCCAAAACAAACAAACCGCCATTCCTACCTATTTTCAGAACATGAGACAAACCACAAACCCACACCCACTCCCAAAAAGGCACCTCCTTCCCCATAGGTGTGTGACTAACCAGAGTGTCCTCTGACTGGTGGCCATACTCTGTTCTTCCGAAATGGCCTGTCCTCTCTCAGATCTGTTTTCCTTGGCCAACTCTGTAAAGTTGTAAGGAAAAAGTGGAGAGCCACTACCTGCTTTCTCAGGAAAGCTCCCTCTTCAGAGCTCTCCAGGCATTTGGTAATCCTCACTTCAGTAGGTACCAAGAATGACTGACTCTATCTTTGGTAAATACAAACAAGTGAGCCCACTGGGACTGGGACTATGACTGCCTCTGGGTGCCTGGCTACTTGGATACAAAGTTCAGAGAGTTCCATCACCAAGTAAATGAGGTATGTCACATTCTTTGGAACTGAATGAGGTCACTGCCTTGGCAAATGTATATCTTATGATGTGCAAAAACTGAAGAAATAATAATGTACCAGTGTCGAATACAAATGAATGACAAATTACATATCATGTCCCATAGGAGTCTACTTGCATTGATGTTAGACTGGGTCAGTTACTGTAGAATAATTAGGATTTGTATGCACCATTCACTGAAGTTAGTTTTCAGTACTAGGAAACAAATATGTATTTCAGGTGGATGAATATTTCTGATTATAATCTTGTTAAAAGTGGATTATAAATCCACATACATGAACATGAATGAATTTAGAGAGTGTATATTAGACACATACATTTCATATTTTGAAAAATTTGGAGAGTATATCTATATCTATATCTATGTATATATATATATATATATATATATATATATATATATATATATATATATATATACACACACACACACACAAACACACACACACAACACTCACAGACATTAAAAAGTACCAATATAAATGCCAATCGAATTCATCAGTAAATATATATCATCCACAAATGCAAAAATATTTATTTTACTGAACATGAGTTAATGTATAATGTTGTTCTACTAGGACGCTCTCCTATAGGTTGAATTTTCATTTCCAACAGCATTTAGGAGGAGTGAACTCTTCTCACAATTTGTATCTGCCAAGACAGCCACCTCACAAAAATGTACGTGTGATACCTGGTAGGATTCTATATATGCATATAAATATGCATGTGTGAATAGGCTACAGAAAAGGGAAACAAGAATTCACATATTTGTTAAGTTTAAAAACACATGGAGAATATTTCAATTAAAATTTGACTAGATTTATAACTCCTACCTTATATAATGCAAATGTCAAGTCCAACTATACAACATGTCTCCTCTGAAGTGCTTGTATTTCTATTGTGTTGGGTTAATTTTCTCCATTATATTAGGATGAATAGTCTGAGTCTACTAGGTATGGGTTATTGTCAGGGATTCAGTATTTCGAATGGAAAATTGGAAAATGAATCCAATGTGTATGTAAATATATGCTGCCCAAATATCCTCCTGCTCTCATCCAGAACAATGCCTTGACATTACCTTCACCCCAAGTAAGACACAATTAGAGGAGAAGAGTTACAAAATCAGTGAATACATATCTGGAATGGAAAATGCTCAGGAGTTCACAACCTTGGAGGTGGTAGAGCAGTTTCCAAAACTAAGGGACAGGGTAAACACTCCACAAACATGGAGCTCTGCTGGCCTAAAAACTTTTTGAGAAACTGCCTCTGAGCTTCCACACTTGAAATATATGTTGTTTTCAGGATATTTGGCTTCCTTTGTAGTGAGACCATCAAAGCTGGGTCTGCATCTATGTGACCTGGAGGACATGGTTTCTTATTTCCAATGAACTACATGAAGCAGTGCTGAATCCTCTCTTTGTAGGTAAACTGAGGCCACTGGGGACTAAGTGTCTCCCCGTGTGGACTGTGAAGCCATTTGGTCCTCCTTCACTTTTTGTGGTGTTTTTGCTGCTGCACTGTGAGTTTGGTATTTGTTTCACGAAATACTAGGAGCTAACCTGGGACACAGTGCTGGAGGGAGTTCTGTCACGTGTGGTGGGTCAGGGTCTCCAAGAGAATGCACCAACTAGGCTCCTATCTCTCACAGCTTGCCCCATTGCCCCCTTGTCCATATCAACCTGATTCTTAATTTTCCTCTGCTAACTCTCCATATAACAAGATGCCTTTACATATAAGGGTCTGCTGGCTGCACCATGTCAGTTACAAGCCATTTGGAATCCAATGGTAGATCCACATGGCCCTACCACGGATGTTTTATCAAACACCTCCCCACCACTGCTCTAGACCCACTACTCAGTAGGCTGCAACCTACTGGCATCTCTGTTCTACACCATTTTCATGAAACTCAGTAAGTCAAGGCACTGTCTGGTATAATCATGATCAGCAACAGGACATCCAATGTTTCTCCAGTGCCACCTGGTCATAGGAATTTCAAAAATTTCATGGTATTTATCTAGCCATTTTTCAAGCATGAAGTTGGAGGCACTGTGAATTTCAGTTCATTCAGCAAACACTAAATGGTGAGGAAGCTCATTTCAATGAAATCTCTGGAGAACTCTCACAGGCACCGCTTCCCAAAGAGTGGACAAAAGGTCACATTAGGCCAGGCCCATTGAGGTCTACAATGTGAGGTCCATGTGTGTTTTGACTCTCAACTATGGCTGCCATTTCTTTAAGAATAAAATCATGTGATATCCTTGCTTAGATTTCCAGGCCTCTGTTGAAATCCACCCGGGGCCTCGGTCTCAGTTTCTAAGAGCGACTTTCATGCGTGGCCTCTTAAAATCCCAACAAAATTCATGGCAATGCTTCTCTGAGTTCATTTCCAAAACCCAGTCTCTAAGGGGAATCACACCAGAGTTCAAGCCCACGTGGACCCAGTCATTTTTTCCAATGCCACACAAATGACCAAAATTAAAACCAAAACACTCCCACATGGCCCTCATCTTATTCCATATAGTCAATCATCTTAACCTCTGGCTGGAAGTTTCCATGAGGGGCGCAGGCCAAGACAGTGTCCAAAATCTGCTCGTTTGTCCCTCATTTGCCTAAAGTCAGGGTAGCCTTGACACCGTTTCTGTGAACCAGGAGTGAACAAATAAGCCTGCCGTTAATACTTCTGTGTTTCTCCAATTTGAGGCCTACTGATTTTAGGTATCGATTCTTTAGGTGAGTCATGCGAAAACACAAGCACCTCTGCAGGGCTTTGAAGAACTCATTTGACCCAAAGAATCCCTATTCTCATTTGATGAAGTGCAGGAACCTAACAGAGGAAGGCAAGAGACTTCATGCACAATGAATGATATTTTTTGCCATTTTGGTTTTGGAAGCTCACATGGGATCATTCTTAAGATCCATCAGGTGCTGAGAATCTAAGTCACAGCCACACACAGGTCCAAGAGGCTGATAAAGACACATCCCTTTCCAAAGCAATTAAGCAAAGAGCCACAGGTGAGGCCCATTCATTTCCATTTGAAAACTGTTTTTTCAGGCTTCACAAAGGGGTGGCCTGAGGCAAAGACCTTCCTGACATTCAGTGAAACACAACAATAAGTAAGCAAAAGGCCCAAAGCAAGGTTTCTGCACTGAGACTTTCCTGGTCACACTGATATCTGAGTTTTCTGAGATGCTCGCCATTCTCTTCAGCTATCCAGTACATGGCCATGTCACAGAGCTTGGAGGTGGTACATATTTTGGACACAAATCCATGAGTCTATTCTGGAGAGTGGCCAGAATTCAGGAAGAAAACAACAACTTAGAAAGATAGCAGGTGTTGCACATCGATAAGACAAGCTGCAGTCCATTCATATATTGGGCAGAATGAATTATGGGAAGATTTATACTAGACAGGACACATCCATTAATGCATTCTCTTTTCTAATGTCTACAACAACAAACACAGTGGGATACACAGAAACAGAAACACTCGCCGTGTCAAATGACTTACTAGAAACTGTCCACTCCAAACCAAACAAACCGCCTTTCCTATCTATTCTCAGAACATGAGACAAAACAACAAACCCACACCCACTCCCACAAAGGCACCTCCTTCCCCCAAGTAGGTCTGTGACTATCCGGAGTGTCCACTGACTGGTGGGCCATACTATGTTCTCCCGAAATGGCCTGTCTTCTCTCAGATCTTGTTTCCTTGCCCAACTCTGTGAAGATGTCAGGAAAAAGTGGTTAGCCACTACCTGTTTTCTCAGGAAAGGTCCATCTTCAGAGCTCTCCTGGCATTTGGCCATCCTCACATCATTAGGTACCAAGAAAACTGACTCTGTCCTTGGTAAATCCAAACAAGTGAGCCCACTGGGACTGGGACTGGGACTGCCTCTGGGTGCCTGGCTTCTTTGATACCAAGTTCAGAGAGTTCCATCACCAAGGAAATGAGGTATGTCACATTCTTTGAAACTGAATGAGGTCACTGCCTTGGCAACCACTTTGTCCTAACAGTTGCTTCCAAGGGTAACATAAGATGGAGGTTGCCCCTACTTCCTGTGACA